>NC_090265.1:1505296061-1505608561 GCF_040414725.1 Anabrus simplex | reverse complement strand
GTCTATGACAGCTTTGCACAATATATTGCACAACTATCAATATTATCTGCACACGATTCTATTTATTGCACAAACTCGTTTTTTGTGCAATAATATTGCACGTCTATAGGCAGCTAACAATATATTGTACAATGCATTTTGCGCAATAATATTGCACGTCTATGGGCCCCTTTAAGCACTGGAAATACTTACGTTGTGTGTAAAATTGTTATGATGATGCTGGATTTAGAATGTTCAACTAGTAATATTTTTTTTGTATTAACAAATACATCACAATTATCCCGGTGGCAATATTCACTTACAGTAGTGTAATCATAAAGTTAAAGTTAAAACAATGACCCAACAACAACAAGAGTACATAAAGCAAATCCATGGAAGGAAAATATTACATAAAAATGGATGGAGAGCAGTCAAGTCTTCATAGAAATGTAGAATTGCACTCATGAAAATCTTTTTTATATTCTTTAGGAAAGCGATGTACTGTAGGTTTATATCTGCGTAGGTCTGGTGGATTTTGTTTTGTCGGTATCCGGATCTAGTAGGTTGTTATGGGCCTGACAGTACCTGAAATTAATTATCAATAAGCATTCACAGCGTAATTTGTCTTGTATAGGGACTTTGAGCCTGCACTAGGATGATCCTCAGGTTGTACCACATAGGTTCTGGATTACAGATTTTGCAGTTCACAGCTTCGAGTCTAAGTTCATGTAGTGTTGTTTAAAAGACTGCGTATGAACTACAACCAAGAGAACCAGTTATGGAGGAGAACTCCGTTGTATAAAATTTAAATTACTTGTGTATGAATAGTATACCTGTTGCTACTTCTAACGATTGTAATATTTTTGTATCTGTCTTTTAGCACTAACCAGGTTACTAATTTCAGCCTTACTAGTTAATTCCTTAAGCTTGGTAACTGGATGTTTGCGTTTGTTCAACACATGTCTTTTCATTTACAAACTACACACCACACCGCCTACTGCCACAATAATAGTAGAACTCACCCCTCCACTTTAGTTTGTCGTCAAAGAGGGCATCCAGCCACAAAACTGGGCCATGAGAACAAGATCTGACATAAGAATAGTGGCAGAAAAAGTTGTTAAAATATAAGTATAGGCTAGCATGATATTCGATCTGTCTTGCATGTAAATAAACATCCATCAACCTATTAGTTTCAAGCAACAAATTATTAGGAAATATTAGTAAACAAAGTTCATAACGCTTAAGCTCAAAATTTTCATGAAGACTATTTTTATTTTTACAAATTATGCGGTCTTTAGAACAAATGGTAATACATTAGATAAGTCGATACATATTTATTTTCAAGGCCTATAATACATTATGGTCTGCTTTTATATGTTACTGAAAGCATGCATGAATTAAAATATGTTTGGTAATGTTATTTTATGCGTGTAAACTAATAGATTGTTGTAATTAGACCGATTATTCATACTGCAAATATTTAAATAATTAAATAGCGTGGATATAACGAAATGATTTATCTATTAATGGTGATAAAAAGGATATCTCTTTGCTCAAGCTCATTCTAATTATTAGGTAATTTAGTTGCCTCTGGCATTGTTAGCGCGTACGTTGGGTTTAATTACAATGAATGGTTTCTCCTTGAAGCGCAGGGTGTTTGTGCTGTCCCCAAGATCCCTGCACCTCAAACACCACGCATGAAACTACTGTGCCCTCTACCACTCTAACATGCACTTTCCTCTACACTGCAGATGCCGCCCACCCTCGTCAGAGGGTCTACCATACAAGGGCCGCATCAGGCTAAAGGAAAGGCCGCACAAAATTATTAATTACTAATTCATGTTTCATATTAGTAGATGAGGAATTTTTCTAGGAATTTCACTTCTCTGATACTACTATATAATTTTTATCGTCCTCCTGGATCCCCATGGTCACGTCATGCCTAACAGGCGATATTTCCTTACCCCTTAACGTCACGATCCCAATTTGGAAATTACTTTTGCTGTATACTGAGGCGGTACAAATTGCAAGAGATAATATTCCTCAATAGGACATATTCCAATAAACGATAAATATATACTTCAACTGCGAATTACATGCTAAATTACGCTAGAGTACCTAAAAAGGGCCAAAAGGTTTATATTTAATCATACTAATATACCGAAATTGATTTCAAATGTGGTTACGGCCATGTGCCATAAAATATAAATAGCAACTGTATGTCGTACCCAGCAAAGGATATTGTAGTCTTACCTGAAAGACGTGATTGGTTCCTTGGGGACTTTCTGCTGTGTTGAGGCGAGAACGAGAAGTCGCAGGCTGGCTATTCTTGCGAGCCGATCATGACAGACATGTGTCATGGGCTCTGTTCCCATTCTCTGTCAACAGTGACGGACATGGATTGTTCATAAAAGAGTGTGTGTGTGTATTGGTACTGAACACTTCAAATATTTTAATCATCATGTTTATAGCGTTGGAGGCAGTACTTTGACGAAATTAGTAACGTAGAGTTTCCACACGCTCCTATTCCACAGTACTCACTAACATAAGGACCCGTTAGCATGATCACCAAGTCAGAAGTCTTTGAAGCGGTTGCCAATGTGAAGTCTGGGAAGGCAACTAGAACAGATGATATTTCTGCAAAACTCTGGAATTTTAAGCTGTGGGCCTTAGCTCAATTGCTTGCGTGTTTCTTCAATAAGATAACTGAATATGATACCAGCCGAGTGGATGTCTAGTACAACAGTCCCAATTTGGTAGCAGAAGGGTAGTCCAGCTGAATGTTCCAGTTATCGCCCAGTACACCTCCTGCCTCACGTAATGAAGGTTTTTGAACATATTATTGATTAGAGAATCAGACAAGTTGTCCCTCTCACCATCAACCAGTGTGGTTTCGTCAAAGGCTGTGGTACAATAGATGCTATCAAGGCTGCTCGCTTGCTCAACGAGAAGCACCCTGAGAAATCGGGGATCTACACCTTGCTTTCCTCGACCTTGGAAAGGCGTTTTTCGTGTACCACAAGACTTGACGTGGCATGCCCTCCATGGCTATTGTACCCACGAATAGCTGATAGACTGGGTCATACTATTATCTGGTCATTTTCCTGTTTCTGTTGGCGTCCATCAGAGATCTGTACTCTCACCATTTCTCTTCATTACCCATGTACATTCATGGATACTGTTACAAGTGATCTACTGACCTTGCTCTATGCTGACGATGTGCTTTTGTCCTCTGAGGATAAGACTTACATACAACTACAAGTCCAAGCACGGACCAACCACCCCGCAGAATTTGGACTACGGCTCAACACGAGAAGACTGAATATTTGACAACAGATCTAAATGATATGAATACGATTCAAATTAATGGTGTTGTCCTTCCAATAACAATGTCGTTTAAATATCTAGGCTTGACAATTACTGCAGATGGAAACCTAAATCCTGAAATATCAAATCGCACGAGCAGCGCATGGCTGAAGTGGCGGTCAGTGGCTGGTCCTGTGTGTTAAGGAGATTCGAGACCGGCTAAAGTTTATCGATCTGTGGTGCGTCCAGTTGCTGTGTAAGGTGCAAACTGCTGGCTTTTCACTAAGGAGATGGAACAGAGACTTCGCTTGATGGAAACGAAAATGTTCCGATGGACATCTGGCTTGGAACTTCATGATCATGTCAGAAACGAGGAAGTTCGAGAGCGATATGGAGTGGCGACAATCACTGAAAAGATGAGAGAAAGCAGCTCCACAGACTGGGTTGACATTGCTGATTGATGGGAAAAGACCAGTATTACGACCGGAACAGGGCTTGACACCATACGTGAAAATATAAAAATGTCACGCCTTCATTCTGACATGGCACACAAACGTGTAAACTGGCGATAGAGAGCCAAAAAAGCAGACCCTGTGTAACGGTTCAAATCCCGTTACAAGATGATATCTGTATTTTTATTTTTATGGTTTTATCTGTATTATTATTATTATTATTATTATTATTATTATTATTATTATTATTATTATGTCAGTATTATTATTTTATCTGTGATATTATTACTATTATTGCTATTATCATTCTTATTCAATTCAATCTTGCAATGCTTGTCGCTTGCAGGATTGTACTTAGATGTATGCATATATACGTATGTATAGAATAACACTCAAGATATGTACAGTGAGAATTGATATATATCAGATGTTGAGTGTGACATTGTTACATTGTGCAATACTGCTGGCATTTCTGTCAAGTCATCGCCACGTCATGGATACGTCATCATGAGCTTTTAGCAATGCGCTCAGATACTCAGCCGCCCCAGGGGATTTCACCATTGTATGTAATATCTGTCGCGTAGGTGGGAGTAGGTCATTGTTATTTCTGGAGATTACGTAGCTGTGCCATGCAACTTCTATAAAAGGTGGCTGCATATTGTAGCGTCAGTCATTAGTAAAACGGAAATTGAAGAGTGAAGAAGTCAAATGGATAAGTGGACAGTCATAATTCTACTGGAAGCAGAGGCCACAGTTGGTCATTGTGTGAACGAGATGGAGAAGACTCAGTGAGGCATTAGTCTTTGGTCATTGAGAGAGTGAGGCCAAAGTTGGTCGCTCACCTAGTTGAAGATACGGACGCAAAGGCTTACCATGGAGTCATCGAAGGATACCACTTGCAATGAAGTAATACCATCCAGACTTACAAAGAAGTCATATGATATGGAGAAGAAGCAGTCACATGGATACATCACCAAATTAGGCGTGACACATCTACAGTAAACACCAGATTTAAGGAATACGTCGTAATTACACTCAAAGTGTTGAAGGTACAGTCAAGTGAAACAGTGAGGGATATAAATGTCCGGTCAAGAAGAATTCAAATTCATGCCTAGATTCTTTCAGTTGCAATGTCATAATTTCATATTCTCATCTGTTTTATAGCAACAAGACTCACTATTTTTTATATATTATTTAAAGAATATATTTTGTTCTATCAAATGAATTTATAGTTTTATTTCTATGACAGTAAAATATCTTAACCTCAAAATTAATGGGGAAACCGAACGCCAATCTCCTTTTCCCAGAACTTACATGGTATGTTGTCAAAAGTAAGCTTATTACCCCACACCCTGTTAGTATTAAATGTTTACACCTGCTAGTATGTGGGACAAATGCTAAGGAAGAAGTAGATGATGTAGTTAAACTGTCATCGTTATATGATATTTGCATTGCAGTCGTTGCTGTGGGTTTGGTTTGATGGGAAGTTAAGGTTTGCTGTATCTATGGGTGTCTTTATTCCTATTTTTGTGAGTTAGCATGTGTCATATGAAGGAACTGGTCGACGTGAACTTGTGTTCTCGGATTTGGGGGTTTAATTGAAATGTAAGATGTTATTGTTTATTTCTGCTTTCAATAATGGGATTTTCCGTTTGGCTGTTGATTGGGTTTGATAGTTTCGGCTCCCGCGTCATCATTGAAGTTAGATAGCTTTGGCTCCTGATAGGTTAACAATATTTCGCTTGCCATTTAAACTGTCAATCCTAAGAGAGTGGCATGGTTAAAAATGTCGTTAACGTAAGTACATTACGTCCATGTTATAACATTTTCTGAAAAATTAAAATGAATGATGGGCATCGTTAAAAATGTTGGTGACGTGAGTACGTTTTATCCACGTTATAAACATATCGTGGAAAATTTGAATCTGACCTTTTTCATGTACCGGAGTATGGTGATCTTCACGTGCTGGTAGTAATTCATGGCTCTCTGTATCATTGCATCAACTGTGTTCCGTTTTTCTTCATTTTCCTCCGTCGTTATTGCTCGAAGCAATTTACAGTCCGGTCTCCTGTGTTACCAAAATTAGCCCAAATTTAAGGAAGAAAGGTTCATTCATGTAATATTATCACGTACTTTTACTTTTGTAGGCATTTCCACTTTTCAGCAGGTGCATGTTCTCAGATGCCACATACTCCTATACTGCCAGTCTTCGGATATACCTCTCTCCTTTCCATGGATTTAGCTGTTGTTCCCTCTGAGTAACACTTGGTCACCCTCGACATGTCCACCTCCGCAGCGTAACGGTTAGTGTTATTAGCTGCCGTCCTTGCGGGCCCGGGTTCGATTCCTGGTACTGCCAGAAATTTGAGAATGGCAGGAGGGCTGGTATGTGGTTCAAATGGTACACGCAGCTCACCTCCATTGGGGGTGTGCCTGAAAAGAGCTGCACCACCTCGGGATGAGGACACGAGTTTACTTTTACCCTCGACATCATCCTGGTGGAGACCAGTTGAGCAAACAATGTGGCTATTCCCCTTGTAGGTGGGGGTAATAGAATAACATATACGGTATCAAAAGAGTCGACTAAAAGAGAACCCACGGACTCTGAACTTGGGATCGTTGATTGGCGACCGTGGAACCCTTAGCTGAGTCGTCGTATTACTTCCACTTACTTGTACGAGGCTCCTCACTTTCATCTATACTATCCGACCTCTCTTGGTCAACTCTTGTTCTTTTCCGACCTCGGCGGTATTAGGTTTATCGAGCCCTAGGGCGTCTTTCATTTTCACGCCCTTCGTAGCCTTTGTCTTTCTTCGGCTGATATCTTAAGTTTTCGAAGTGACGGATCCCCTGAGAGAGGATAACTGCCTAGTTGAACTTCCACTTTAAAAAAATAATCAATACCTCAACTTTGGCCATCGCTGTACCTCCATCCGTCGGTCATGTCTACATCATCTCGGTGCTCGAGCATCAATCCTCCCCGTAACCGGTTCTTCCGCACCTTTCTTATTCTATTCCTGAGCCGATCCAGGCGGGTAGCTCTCATGCTCCAGCAAAACACATCCATTTCCACAATATCAATCTTAGCCTTTTGTCTCTTGTTCAGTGTCCAACACTCCCAGCCATTATCAAAATACTTTCGGCCAGAACACGCAGTACCACTTTCTTTGTTCGTCTGGATTTGTGCCGACTCCAAAAACATCCCATAGCAACCCTTACCTGACTTGTCCTGTGGGATATATCCACATCACATCGGCCAGTCTTTTTCATTAATCAACCCAAGTACCCAAATACTTCAACGCATTCACATTTCTCACCCGGCCGAACTCAAAATTCAAATCCTCACCTTCCTCACGTCCAGCAACAAGATATTTTTTTTTATCCATACTGCCCGCTATATGCATCCACTAACTTTCTCATTTGATACATGACATCACCCCTATCCAGAGCCAGAATTACTTGATCGTCAGCAAACAGTAATGAATGTATGCGTTGATGCTGTACTGGCACACCGAAACGTCTGCACTGTCTATTCCAATAGCCAAGAACAACTTCCAAATACAAATTAAACACAGTTGGTGACAGAGAAAACCCATGTCTTAATCCTTTACTTGTTTCAAAGATTTCTGATATCATATTACAAACCTTCGCAGCTGCCTTTGCATACGTAGTTCATTACTTTTAGCAGCTCTATAGTTACACCATCCACACCAACCATTTTGAGATCCTTCCATAATAACTTCCTTGGGACAGAATCATAAACATTTTTTTCTAAATCAACAAACACCAAATAAAGTTCTTGATTTTTGGACACGCCTGACGTACACGAACGATGTTGTCTCCCGCTTGCTTCTGAGATACGTACATGTGCAACATTTTCCTCTTTGTTCTTTACTACTGAACAACATACTTACCGAAGCCCACGACGTTTATTCCTATATAATTAGTCAGATCTTTCCTACTTCTTATATATTGTAGTCTCACCGCTCACCACCCTCTAGAACCCCGGTACCACCTAGGGGTGATGAGGTGAAAAACCTTACCCACCAGGGTGAGAGAAGAAGAGAGAGGAAGAGAGAGAGAGAGAGAGAGAGATAGATAGAGACCCTGGCGAGAAGGTTGTTAGCGTGCCCGCCCCAAAATGGGAGTTAAAGCGAACATGAGGAAGGGTGATGGGCACAAGAAGAACAACAACAAGTACAGTCACAATATAAAAAACAAGAAACCAAGGAAAAACTTACCGGAAACAGCGTAGGAAGACGACTTAAAGGCCGTGGAAGTTAATCAGAGGCAGTGCTCCACCGAACGTGGCGAATGAAAACCAGCATTTACATGAAGTTTAAAAAACTTAATGGAAGGGCAAATAGTAAGTAACAAACCAAGTTTTTAAGATGATAAAGCCTAAGTTTATTTTTAAAACATAATGGCAAAATGTAAATAAAATCAACATAAGGTTGAAAAATGGAAAAGGAAATTAACAATAAGTAAAATAAATTAGAATATACCCAGGTGGGGTTTTAAAGAAAATTAATTCATTACTAAATAACAATTAATGAAAAATAAATACTCTTTAACAGATAATAAATGGGGAGCTTTATGAAAACAACAAAGAAGGAAAGGGGTGACCTCCGTACCAAATAAAATGTAATCAGAAAACAAAGGAAAACCAATAGACTCTCTTACATAAGTACAACTTGAAATAAAATGTGATCGATCACGGATAGTTATTTAATAAAAAAACTAAGTTAACAATTATTCAATAAACTGGATCTTCAACGCGGTCGTTTCTAATAATTACCAGATTTGAAAACGTTCAGTTTACACCAAGGACAGTTTCCAAGGCAAACAGAATTTTACGTAAAAATACCTCCTCACGCGGGGCAAGGAAATGGTAACACAACATTTAAGGAGGAGAAAATAAATAAATAAATTAATTTAAACAGTAAACGATACACTCAACCCCGAAATATATATAATTCAAGATCCACACAGGCTCAACACGCCAGACAACAATTCACCCCACAACAATCCACACACGAACCGTCGCCAAGGTAACCACAAGAAACAAGCAAGGCCTCCTAAAACACGGAGGAAAAACAGGCCAGAGAAAATGATAAAATTCACCCAAACCCCAGAAGGGGGGGGGAGAAGAAAACCTACCAAACGAATTAGAAAACAAAACACAGGAAAGCAAACAGAAGGCCGAAAGAGGTAAGGTTCGGTACCTTGGAGACTGTACCTTGGTTTACAAAGAAAGTTACAATTTAAAATGCCAAAGTAGATCAGTAAAATTTTAAATTAATAATTCCAATTTAGTTCATGGTGAACCTTCCACATTACTGTGATTAGTTGCCGAAACAGTTTTCCAGATTTTCGATACCACACACGCAAATAGGAATAAATTTAACGGCGAAGTCCAAATATTTATTATTATTATTATTATTATTATTTTTCCAGAAATCTTCGAAAATATCAAAATCCTCTTCAGGACGACGTTTAAAGTGTGTCAAACACTGGTACGTACCTTAGGTGATGAAGAAATGAGAAGAATTTTTAACCTGACATTGTTGACGAAGAAATACAGTCAAGCCACCGGGATCCAGACCTCGTTGTGAAGTATCCAGACGAAAAATAAATCCAAAAAACGCTCAGAAGAAAAGGCAGGAGGTCTTCAACTAGTTTACCTGGGGAAAAACCCCGTTAACATACAATTTACGGTGGTTTCTTGGTACTCCAACACTCCATGACGCCGGACACAAATACACACCAGCACAACATGGCTGCCTCAAGCGAACTGAGTGTCGCGTCGGCCAGCTGGAAGCAGGCCAGTTTTGCCTGGTAGTCGACCGGCGGGCGCATGCGCAGTAATGCGCAACCAATCACAAGACCAGACAATTGCCCGCTGACTACAGTAACTCTAAAAAAAGGTATACTGGCGTAAGCCGTTTGACACAAATTATTCTAGGCCGCAGGGCCAGTTCAAAATGGTTATAATGGGGAGGCTCACATTATTTAATATTGTCTCAGTAGGGGTAGGTCATTTCATTTAACCACTTTTTTTACTATTTTCTTTACATCGCTACGACGCAGATAGGTCTTATGGCGTGAAAATGGGAAACAACGGGAAGCCATCTTCAGGGAGGCCGATAGTCGGGTTCGAATCCACTATTTTCCGGGTGCAATGTCACAACTGCACGCCCCTTACCGCACGGCCGACTCGCCCGGTCTTTAACGACTTTATTAAAGATAGTAATGCTGATACTACTTTAGGCGCTCCATATAACAAATTCCGTTACCATACCTCCGGGACCAGCTGCCTTGCCATTTTTTGTTTTCTGAAGGGCCTGGCATACGTCATTCTCAGTCACTTCTTGTACATTACACTTTGGTACTTCATTCCGTTGTGCTCGATTTTCTCTGTCCTCTGTAAAAGGCGCTTTAAAATGTCTCTTCTGTTCAGAAATAGAAATCATTCTAGTTTCTCTGCTAATTGTGCTAACTGTTGTAGCAGCTCTCACTTGATGTATGAATTGCCAAGCTTCTGAAAACCTGTTATATCCACTAAATGTCCTACCCCAGCAAATTTCTTCTCCCAAGCCTCCCCTTTTTTTAATACTTCTCTCTTAATTGTGTTGTACCGATCTCTATCTACTTGTCTGTTAGGGTATAACTATGTCTGGTAAGGAAATTTGTTTTCCTGAAGCCTTTCTCTTAATATCTGAATCATCCATTCAGCATCCTTTCTTCTTCCTATTTTCATTCTAAATACCCTCCTCAGCAGCTGCTAATAAACAAGATTTCAAATCCTCATACATCCTGAACTACAGCTCTTCTATCACGTCTTGTAATTACACAACTGGTACGCTCTTACATCCTGAACTACAGCTCTTCTACCACGTCTTGTAATTACACAACTGGTACGCTCTTACATCCTGAACTACAGCTCTTCTACCACGTCTTGTAATTGCACAACTGGTACGCTCTTACATCCTGAACTACAGCTCTTCTATCACGTCTTGTAATTGCACAACTGGTACGCTCTTATATCCTGAACTACAGCTCTTCTATCACGTCTTGTAATTGCACAACTGGTACGCTCTTACATCCTGAACTACAGCTCTTCTACCACGTCTTGTAATTGCACAACTGGTACGCTCTTACATCCTGAACTACAGCTCTTCTATCACGTCTTGTAATTACACAACTGGTACGCTCTTACATCCTGAACTACAGCTCTTCTATCACGTCTTGTAATTACACAACTGGTACGCTCTTACATCCTGAACTACAGCTCTTCTATCACGTCTTGTAATTACACAACTGGTACGCTCTTATATCCTGAACTACAGCTCTTCTATCACGTCTTGTAATTACACAACTGGTACGCTCTTACATCATGAGCTACAGCTCTTCTATCACGTCTTGTAATTACACAACTGGTACGCTCTTACATCCTGAACTACAACTCTTCTATCACGTCTTGTAATTACACAACTGTTACGCTCTTATATCCTGAACTACAGCTCTTCTATCACGTCTTGTAATTACACAACTGGTACGCTCTTACATCCTGAACTACAGCTCTTCTATCACGTCTTGTAATTACACAACTGGTACGCTCTTACATCCTGAACTACAACTCTTCTATCATGTCTTGTAATTAGATAACTGGTACGCTCTTATATCCTGAACTACAGCTCTTCTATCACGTCTTGTAATTACACAACTGGTACGCTCTTATATCCTGAACTACAGCTCTTCTATCACGTCTTGTAATTACACAACTGGTACGCTCTTATATCCTGAACTACAGCTCTTCTATCACGTCTTGTAATTACGCAACTGGTACGCTCTTACATCCTGAACTACAGCTCTTCTATCACGTCTTGTAATTACTTAACTGGTACGCTCTTACATCCTGAACTACAGCTCTTCTATCACGTCTTGAAATTACACAACTGGTACGCTCTTACATCATGAGCTACAGCTCTTCCATCACGTCTTGTAATTACACAACTGGTACGCTCTTACATCCTGAACTACAGCTCTTCTACCACGTCTTGTAATTACACAACTGTTACGCTCTTATATCCTGAACTACAGCTCTTCTATCACGTCTTGTAATTACACAACTGGTACGCTCTTACATCATGAGCTACAGCTCTTCTATCACGTCTTGTAATTACACAACCGGTACGCTCTTACATCATGAGCTACAGCTCTTCTATCACGTCTTGTAATTACACAACTGGTACGCTCTTACATCCTGAACTACAGCTCTTCTATCACGTCTTGTAATTACACAACTGTTACGCTCTTATATCCTGAACTACAGCTCTTCTATCACGTCTTGTAATTACACAACTGGTACGCTCTTACATCATGAGCTACAGCTCTTCTATCACGTCTTGTAATTACACAACTGGTACGCTCTTACATCCTCAACTACAACTCTTCTATCACGTCTTGTAATTACACAACTGGTACGCTCTTACATCCTGAACTACAGCTCTTCTATCACGTCTTGTAATTACACAACTGGTACGCTCTTACATCCTGAACTACAGCTCTTCTATCACGTCTTGTAATTACACAACTGGTACGCTCTTACATCCTGAACTACAGCTCTTCTATCACGCCTTTCAATTAAAAAATCAATAATTGATCTCAAATCCCTACTTGTATGGATTCATGTATACTTATGGATACCCTTATGTTGAAAAATACCATTCATAATTTGACATTGTATCTCATCATATGCATCTATTGTTGGTCAGTGTTTCTTCACCAAATTCCCCAAACACATTTTTATTCGATCGAGCCCAACTCTTCTATTCAAGTCCTTCAGTACAAACAGTCTTGGTGTGAAAAAGTTGCCTCGATAATATCTGTAAGACAGCCAAAATATTCGTCTTGATAAGCCACGGCAGCATCCGTACAAGGAGCATACATTGCTGTTATAACCACTTCACTACCAAACATTTCCGTCAACAATTTCAAGAACCACTCATTAATCTCCTACCAGTTCTTCATTTTTTCCTTCCATCTATTCTTTACCAAAATTGACTCCCCAGCTTTCGCCCGCGAACTCATGTCAACATCACTCCATATACACTGATATTTGCGTTTCTTATTCGTCTCTGTCAAAACCAGAATATATGCTCGCTGTTTCTAAATATCTGATATCACTGATTTCACATGCATTGTCGAAGCGTTCGTCCATCTTTTGCATTAGCTTCATAGTCATCAAGTCATTAATTAAGTAGTTTTCAAAATGTGATGATGGCAATAGGGGAAGGCCAAAGAAACGTTTCAGAAGTTTGCCGATCTCCGAATTAGTATTCTTGAAATCCTTAGACAAGCCGACATTTTGAATTTTTCTCGACCACGCTTGAGCCACGTGGAATCTGCGTCCTCTTAACTTGTGTCATGGGCTAAGAAGAACGGACAGCTGTATGTATTGCCTTCACGAAACTTGCAATCACAACCGTTTTAGACGATGTATACTGTGAAAGCTTTTTCAGTGCAGTCTTGTAGCTCTGCAGTTTTTTGTCTGGAAGAAGAATGAAAACCTGAGGAACGTAAAAACATCTAACGTTAACAAATACATAAATATTTGAAAAAGACCGTTTCGGGCAGCTTTTAAAATTTCCATCAACGAATGAAGTAGTGGCGTTCTTAAGAATTTCTAGGTTTCGTCCACACGTAAAAATCAGTGTCATTTGCATCGTCTTATAAAAAACAAAATCTTCTCCCATATAAGTTACGCTGTTAATTTATCCTCATTAACACTTTCATGTAACTGCTTCAAGGCTTTTGGTAACTTTGGAATTTTCCTCAGGTTTGTAGACTTTTTTTCGTATTCTGTAAACATCGTGCGAAGTCCCGTTTTCCCACTCTTCATTACTTCGTGCCTTACCATTTTTTCTGGCTATTCGATGATTGCTTTTTCCACCTTTCGTTTAAGTGAATTGCTATTTTATTTAATTTTTTAATTTTTTACGAACAAACCGATGTTCATCTTCCTTTTTTTGTGGTTATGAATTAGATCTTCTTCCACAGCAGTCTAGTCCACCAACTTCACAAATGCTTAACAACTTACTCTAATATGCTTCCACATGGTCCCTACATTTTCAAGGATTTTATGGAATCTGAGTTTAAAATTCGTATCACCAATACTTTATTTGCCTTGCTGTTCATATACTCCATGATAAAAGCTGGCAGGAGAATAAAAATACACACTCAGGAGAGAGTTTCACCTGGAACAAGTGGAAGACGTCACATAAATATAGAATCGATTAGAAACAGTTCAAGGAGCCAATAAAACTGTTCACGTAAGAACGTTTCAGATGCGGGAGCCAATATGACCATGAAGTGTAACTATAGGACCCAATACGACTACCCCAGTTTATTTTTTGTTGCTAAATTAACTTCTCTATAATTCATATTCATTTAATCCTTTCTGCTTGTTGTTTCTAAAAGTGTAAATTTGATCTGGAATTAATAAAATAGGATATGCCGACCTTAAATCATTGTAATTAATACTGGAATATTATGAATATTATCAGTGATTTTAAAAAATGTAACTTCTCTTGTCAAGCTAACTTGTTTCTTTATTCATTTTTTGTTCCTTAATATTTTCCTTTGTTTTATTAAACTTAAAATCAATCTTTAATATTTTCTTTCATTTCTCATTTTACGCTTGCAATACCGTCTCTTAACAAGTACACAGATCCTCAGCCTTTTTCATTTGGTCCGCACTCTTTCTTATTTTGTGTAAGTGTCCATACCTTGTGTAATTCCTAGTACGGTAGTTACAATATTCTTTAAGTTGACAGTGGCGAATTTCAAATTTTCATTGCTTCTCAACCTGGCGAGAGAAATGATTGTTATATGCAGGGTTACTTTTAGGAAGAACACAAGTTTATAAAGCTTTTTCACCTTCGTGTAAAAAATGTGCAGT
Organism: Anabrus simplex; assembly: GCF_040414725.1. Lineage (NCBI taxonomy): Eukaryota > Metazoa > Arthropoda > Insecta > Orthoptera > Tettigoniidae > Anabrus > Anabrus simplex. The sequence goes on along the minus strand of NC_090265.1, from coordinate 1,505,593,861 downwards.
AATTTTATTGTACAGATGATCCATATTTCCATGTTATTATTTCATTTCTTATAGACAGCTGACTTACCGTTGGTGTGAAAGGTACATTAAAATTGATTCCATATTGGGATGTATGACAGTTACTCGAAATATGAATTTGGTATTATTTTTTTCCTTGTTATTAGATGCGTTAAGAGACTGTGGAAACATTATAAAATTACAGGGAAAAATCAGCTTAAACATACGTTTAGATTATTTAAAGTCACGTGAAGAATCTCAAATATAATAATATAGCCTAAGTGTGATGTACACTTAAATAAGAAAAGAGAGTATTCTGAAAATACGAAGTATAACACAACAGTCTATCGTCTAACTCCATCGTCTAACAGCACAGAAATAGAATTTAGGTGAGCAGAGATTTATTAATTGATGAGGTGATAGAAATTGATAGGCTTTTCGAGAAGAGATGGTGACTCTTTTCCATCTTCAAAAATTCACTAATAACGTTATTGATATATACTGTACATTTGGTAAAACTGCTTCATTTTCATTATAGTATGACACTTTTTAAAAATCACAATTACGTGTCGTTTGAGTGTAAAACGTAATTGGAAACTGGATATCATGAAGCAACCATTGGGTTTTGAATTCGCTCTACTGACAGAAGATTAACTTCACGCAATGCAATGCTTCTTTCACAACATAACAGCAGTTTCCTTGTAAAGTCTAAATACTAACACCATGGCTATTAGAAAGATATGAACAGTCACGTACAACAAAAGTTTTCTTTCTTCTAGCATTCAAGAAATACTCGTGATGGTCATATACGCTAGTTGTTATGGTCATTTCAAATTTCTGTCAAATAGTAAACAAAATAGTCATGACACTTGCTGATAGAATCTGAGGATAAACAAAACATATCAACGAAGTGTAATATGTTTCAAAAAAGAATTGTTAACCTCATTAGGCATACTTGAAGGAAGTAAATAAACATTATTCCATCTGTTAACACCTTCCATGGAATTTGATTTCTCAAACAATTGGACGCATCCCGAAATTCTCTGTTTGCGTTTTTCTATTATTATTTATTTTATTTATTTTCTATTTTATTTTTATTTATTTATTTAGCTTCTTTTCTGAACAGTCAGTGGAGCAGCTTTCGTTTCAGAGGGCCCCGAATTGAATTTCGAAGGATTTTAGCCTAGAAGGCTAAATTTTGGGTGAGCTCATGGCTTTTCTGTTCGTCTTAATCCATCCCCAAGCATAGGGTTTGAATCGGGAAGAGCATCGAGCCATAAAACCTGGCTTAATACCGAAGTCATATCAACTTCAAGTAATTGGGAAAAGGTCAGAAAATGTCGGAAAGAAAAATATTAATTAATTCATTCATTCATTTATTTTTATGAAATGTCACGTCATTTTTGTTTGTGTATGCCGAGAGCTGTTTAACTTTCAACTTAATTTTAATCATGAAAGTAGAAATTATTCAGTTCTTGACATCCAACTCCGCATTGATAACGAAGATGATGAAGTTGATTATGATTAGTAGTAGTATCTACTCATTTAAGCTTAATTCCCCGAAATCATTTCGATAGTTAAAGTACTTGAAATGTACACAACACTAACTCTAATCCAAAACATACTGTACGTATAGAAATATATACTTTACGGGCTTGTAGACCAATTGGAAGCAGACTCCTGAAAATGCTGGACTCAGATCCTGGCGAAACATTTGAAGCTAGGAACCAAAAGCGCCATGACTTTTTCTGTAGGCTTATTCATCGTGACGTCGTCCCTGACAGTCTAAGCTGATATATCTGTAAATAGCTGTAAGCAGTAATTTGACGAGTTATTTCACATCTAATATTGCTAGTTGCTTTACGTCGCACCGACACAGATATGTCTTATGGCGACGATGGGATAGGGAAGGCCTAGGAGTGGAAAGGAAGCGGCCGTGGCCTTAATTAAGGTGCAGCCCCAGCATTTGCCTGGTTTGAAAATGGGAAACCACAGAAAACCATCTTCAGGGCTGCCTACAGTGGGATTCGAACCCACTATCTCCCGGATGCAAGCTCATAGCCACGCGACTCTAACCGCATGGCCAACTCGCCCGGTCATCTAATATTGTAATTAACTTCTCCTTCACCCTGTTCTGAAGGTGACTGACATTCAAAACCTGACATCCATTTTTCCGGCCCTTCTCTCCCTCTTAACATAAGATTGCAGTATACTGGGTGCTTCAGATACATATATTCCGCTGTAGGTGTTTTCTATTGTGATATGTGTATTTGGAGAAGCCAATATCGTGTTTCTCTTCCATGGGCTAATCATTCGTTTCTTATTCATTTATTCCCTTGCATCCTCCTGGACTATTTCTTCGTCGGATCCCTTGGATGGATAGTCAGTGTACTGACCTTAGGTTCAGAGGGCCCCGGGCTCGATTCCCGGCCAGGTCGGGGATTGTAACTGCAAATGGTTATTTCCTGTGGTCGAGGGACTGGGTGCTGGTGTTCGTCTTAATACATTTCCCTTCATTTGCATACAACACATCGCATTAAGTGAATTCATTCTTCCACAAGAGGTTAGTATCATCAGGAAGTATATCAGTATTATACATTGGAGAAAGTCCAGTGTGAGATCTTACTTGACCATGTCCTTATTTCAGTTCTAAACAACTGATGGTATTAACTCCATGTTTTACTACCACTCTCTTCCTAGATTTTTTTTTTAGAATGGACCACCCATCCAAGTTACAGTAGTTTGAAAACTTACCGTGTTTTGACAGACTGAAAAGTTATTCGGCTACATTAACTCAAGATATCAACTAAAGCAAAGGGGAAAGCATGAAGGAGGACTCGTGAACCCAACTCCGGAGAACTGGGAAGAGAACAAACGTTGACCAAGAAAGGTCACAAGAAACAGATGAAGGAAAATAACCTGTCTTCGCTTAATGGAAGAAATAGCTGAAGTCCTTTAATATCGCGGACGTCTCGCAAGCAAGGATTCCGTGGGAGGATAGAATTGTTTCCTGTAACTGTGTTCTTCTTATTCTCACTATTATCACACAATAATTTTAACATAATGTCGTAAATGATTACCTCACATATGTAAGCATTTAAAAACATATACTGCTAATATGAAATCTCAGTTTTCATTTTTCTACCCCCTTATATATTTTATGCTAACGGGGGTGTCCAAGCTACCCTTTAGACCCGCCACGGGGAATGGTCTACCATTTTAACGAAAAATTTGTTAAAATATTCTAACCATGTGTTATGTATTTTCCACTAGCATTTTAAATTAAAAGTATGTGTTGTTCCTGCTGAAAGCCTCTCTTCCCCGTTGTGTTGACTGCGTGCTAATATGTGGAATCCCCTTCAGGCTTTACTGGGAATTGAACATCGGCCCGTGCGTTCCAGGGTGCCTGGTTGGGACGTGTGGGTAATACCCTCCAGACATCGTGCCAATATAGCTGCATTTATACTCATGGTAATGAAACGCATGAATGATTGATTCGTGGCAATGCAATGCAGAGCACAGTATATAACTTGATCAAGATTATGTCAATTGTCAGTGGTTGGAAGGAAACTCACTTACTTTCCGGAAGAGGCCCGTACTCCGCCAGAATTGTCTTATGAATCTTTGAAGACCGTTCTTGACGTCATCATATGTCTTGCCGCTCAATTCCCAGAGCCGCTCCTTTCTTTCTGCCGCTGCCCTCCTCACTTAACTTAGATTGATCGAGTGACCTCTGACCTCCGACCTCACTCTAACCACTAACAATATTTCCCGTGGCTTAATGGCAGCGCGCCTCTCAGGGGCAAGGTAGCGCCTTCTTCCTGCCTGCCTTCCTTCCAATCGAAGCTCGACTACGAAAAATAATGGAATTAAAGGTGAAGTTGATTTGCTTTAAGGGAGCATTACGTCAGACCAGAGAAATGCGGTAAATATTAACAGAGCCGATACCCAAAACCTATTGATGTGCCGTCAAGTGGAGAAAAAGGATTGGACCTCAGTGGCAAGAGTTGCTGGAACTGAAGAGGTGCGTCCCTCCTTGTTTTTTTTTTAAATAATTATCCTTCTCATTATTCTTATGAACAAAATACTTCATTTAAGGCTTTGGTCTGCCAACACTGTTGCTGCCCAGCCGAATAGCTTACAGATTTTGAGTCCTACCTGGTCAGCGTAACCAACATCCTCAGCTTCTTGTTTGACTTTCGTGTCCGGGCTGCTGCCTCTCATATCAATGAGCTCCTCAGTAGTTCTCACGAGGGGAACTGAACACCGTTCCAGCCCTCAGTTCAGAATTAAAATCACTTGACTGGCAGGAAATAAAACCTGGGGGCATCCAGGAATGTGGTAGGCACGTTACCCCTATACCATGGGGTTGGCATTCTTGATGATGATGTTGGATGATTTATCTTTAAAAGGGCCAAACATCGATGTTATTGAGTGCATCATTATATTATTATTATTATTATTATTATTATTATTATTATTATTATTATTATTATTACCGAGCAAGTTGCTGTGTGGTCTGGGTCGCATAGCTATCAGCTTGCATTCGGGAGATAGTGGATTCGAACCCCACTGTCGGCAGCCTTGAAGATGGTCTTCTGTGCTTTCCCATTTTCACACCGGGTAAATGCTGGGGCTGTACCTTAATTAAAGCCAGATCACTTCCTTTCCACTACTAGGCCTTTCCTATCACATTGTCTCTGTAAGACCTAACTGTGAACAGAGAAATACGGTAAATATTAACAGAGATGATACCCAAAACCTATTGATGTGCCGTGAACTGGAGCAAAAGGATTGGACCTCAGTGGCAAGATTTCCTGGAACTGAAGACGTGTGTTCGTTCTTGTCTTTTTATAATCACTATCCTCACTATACCTCAACAAAGACCTTTAATGGGCGTAGCTTTATTTTATAAAATCAACTTCGTTTCGGTTATCCGGTTTTAATTCAAGAATGGGACACACATTGCACGTGCTTTCGTGTGTCCCTTATTATCATCCACCGAGGTGAAAACTGCCTATTCCCACCTTCAACTGATCGGAATATGTTTGAGGTGAAAAACTTAAGTGGGCCACAGTGTATTCTGTTCTTCTATTTTCCTTTGTCGTGTGTTTCTAATTAGGCCTATGTAAAGTTCCGTTATCTTTCCCAGGAAACACATTTTTCTTGTTGCTTGACATAACTGTTGATATCATGATCCTATATCTGAGAGGTGAAAGCTACGTGTAACCTCAACCACACGGAAGTGATTTATCATTTCAAATATCCACGTGCATTGGCTGGGATGTAAACCACAGCTATTTTGGTCAGAAACCAGCATCGATGCCAATCAACCATCACGCCTCAAAGACATGAATCTGAAAATAATAATAATAATAATAATAATAATAATAATAATAATAATAATAATAATAATAATAATAATAATAATAATAATAATAATAATAATAATAATAATAATATATATTTAGGCCTAAATAAAATCGCGACGACCGTGTGACAGTACATTGACTATTTTGGCGAAATTTTAATACAGTTATCCGCCTCAGGTGTAATAATAACCATCTATATGTTTTTTTAATATTTGGTGTCTGTCTGAGTTCCTATAACTTAAAAACTACTGGATATATTTTTACCAAACTTGATATTTTTTAATCCACCTGTCCGTGGGTACGTTTTGGCGTCAATATTATTTCTCGGTTCCTAAAATTCCTGGGTGTTTGTACGAAATGAAACCGTGATTTTGGACTCCAACAAAGTATAAACGACCATGCTGAATGGAAATCTACCCGTCTTAATGGAAACCATTTGTTTAAAAGTTTGTTCCCATGTGCATAATTTCGATAGGAGGATTAATAAGGGGACATTATTAACGTACGCTTTTGCAGGCTAAGTTCCAGCGGAATTAGAACAAAAGCGGGAGCAATTTGTAATCTACTCATTCAGGATTTTGTTATCAGCTGCATATCGTCAAGTTATTCCTTGGAGTTACCTTTTTTAATATAAAAGATTATATTCGTTAAATAGGTCTCTCAAAAGACTGTATATAACGAACGTTTAAGAATATCTTCTGTTATTTTATGTCGTATACTTATACGACGGTAAACAACGGAGATTTTTAAGAGAAATTGGAGTTTTAGTCCAAGTCTCGTGGAACTCTTGGTGCATTTCACTTCAAGGTGGGTTAACGGCATGAACTAAAGAGCCATTTTTCTCTTTTCGATAGAACGGATAATAAGAGATGTTATCATCAAGAGTGTGTTCCATGAGTCTTCAGCCAGAATGCCTCGCCAGTGGCCAGAGAAACAACAACATGTAGCCGAGAAGCACGGAGAATTTCGCACAACTTCGGAGCTGGAACTGTACCGTACAATAAACTCTCTAATCATCCTAATTCTGTCTCGACTTTGCTGATATTTATCGCACTTCACGTTACTTCCACGTGCATTCGTAGAAGAATATAAGTTAACATCAAGGTTAGTATATAGCAGGTTACCCACAACGGCTGGCTTGCGATCATTGGCTATTCGAGCGTGACGTCACACAGATACCTTCTCTCTGATCGCGGGAGAGCTTTCCAAAGAAGTTTAGTGATTGCGATATGTTTTAAGCAAACAATTATTAGCTCGTGTGTCCCCTGTACCTGCTCAAACTGATCTTCTAAATAGTAGATAACGAACACAATAATGTACAATACAAAAGTTGATCGTGTTACAAGACCGTGGTTATTGCTAATCGAATTTTAGTGGCCACACTACGCTACTGAAACCCAATAAAGTATTCTGAGTTAAACAATACTGAGCATTAAATATGACCAATAAACAAGCAAGCGAACAAAGGAAAGAACAAACATTTCTATTATGATAAAGTGAATCTTATCTTAACTGGTAAGTTTCTTCATTTCCTTTATCTTCTTGACTTTCACCACCATAACGTTGACACATTTGCTTCCAATTTTTCCTCACGTTTGTTTAACAATTTTATACGAGCATATGTCCTCATTTTCCCAAATATGGCTACCAGATCACTACTTAAGTTAGGATCACTTGCACATATTAAAGAAACTAGGTTCTGTATTACTCCCAACCCTCTCCGGACTGTAAGTCCGTGATGAGAACAGAAACGTTTCTCCATATCTCGTACAGTTTGTGACCACTCGGCTGTCGGCTCTGTAAGACCACCGTATGATAGACTTCAAACCCAGGACCCCGAACAATACGTTCTGTCGTGTGGACTCATATGTCACTTTGGGAATCTAAGTGTGGATGAGTGCTTTCGTGTATTTTAGCCATCCAAACTGTAATGTAACTCAAACCTTCGACCTCCATTTTAGTGTCAGTTTCATCGGCAAATGTTGGAGCAGTATCATATTTGCCTTCTTCAAAATAGCTTTCAGCAGTAGAATAATCTAACTCACGACACGTTCTTCCGCACTTCCTCAGCATTTGTGATGAGATACATTCATCAGAGGTTTCTGTTCGTGTGTTCTTGTGTTTCTCTATTTTACTGGCATTATTTCCGAGAATAATCATCCAAAGACGATGAAGAGTGTTCAGCGGTGTAGGGTGGTCATACAATCTTCCTCGCGAACGGATCTGAGAAAACAAATTCTCGAGTGAACCTTGGTACACTGTATATGCAGTGAATAGGATATCTTTAAAAATTGCATGTCTCTTAGCGTTATCCGAGAAACATGATGGGCAGGTCCCCATACGTCCTTTCCAATGTACAGTGTGAGTTGCGAAGTTGTGATGATAACGGCAGGCGCACTTGCTTACTGCCATTCACAATCGAGTTGGGAAATTGGCAGGTCCTATTGCCTACTGCAAGTCAAATACAGATGGGAAATTATTCATTACAATGGTAGGACCTGCTTACTAAAGTCAGTTACACAGAAGTTGGAAAAGGATCCCATTCCTACTGCCACTCAATGTCGATATGGAGAGTAGATTACAATAGCAAACACACCTTTTCTCGATCTCTACAAGACGACATCAATGAATACATATAGATCGACATACGAAAGTATATTCATGTTTACAATATTGCAGGCCTTCATTTTCAAATCAACTGCTGCTAAACGGTACGTCATATCGACAAACGGATTGTACCATAAGACGCCGTATTCAGTTGTCTAAATGGCTGGTCCTATGATATTTTCTTGTATCTTTATATTCATGGGTCAGATTGAGTTAGAAACGTTGAATAGGGTGAAATTACTTTTCAGATAATTTTGTGACAGCTACAAACATAGCATTTGGCTCACATATGGCTACTGGCTGGGCCATTGTCAATTTAGAATTTGATGGTTCTATATCTCCTCTAAGTGATTCAAAGTATGCATTATGTGCGTAAAGTTTGCAAAACTTACATTCGAGAAATAGAGACAAATCTAACGTATTAGGGACAGAGATACGACAAAAAGTCATAGGACCAAAGTTGTAGATCACTCCAAATTGAAGGGAGATTGTGCCATCCGTTTTGTGATAGGACTTTCCCTTTAGCCACAAAATATCCTGAAACGAAGGTCTGCACCGTCATTAAAATTACCTCTATATTTCGATATTCTTCGGCGACAAAAAGTGAAAAATTTAATGATCTTGGGAGTTTTCCGTCGGTTACAGGCTAAAACATATAATTTTGCCAAATTTCAATTTTGTATCTCGTCTGGCAGATTGAGCCGCAATCTTGATTTCGGGGAGGGGGTAAAAATTAGGACTTTCAGGAAAATAAAGCTAAAAAATATGCAGATGGTCATTATTACCCCTTAAATGGATAGCTATACGAAAATTTCGAAATGGATAGCTATACGAAAATTTCGCACAAATAGTCAATATACAGACACACGGGCGTTACTATTTTCTTTATATAGATAGATAAGGAATCTGCTTCACGGATACCTTTTGGGCTATGTTCGCTGAAAAACTGACCGTTCTTGATATCTCCCTCATTAATCCTCCTGTCAAAAAATGCACATGGATGTGCATATTTTGTGCGAGTGCAAAATCATGGTTTCGGTTTCGAATAAACCCCTAGTAAATTTAGGTATTCAGAGATAATATTGGCCCTAAGACCTACCCAAGGACAGGTGGATTCTAAATATCAAGTTTGATAGAAATATATCCAGTAGTTTCAAGTTATAAGAACTCAGACAAACAAGCGAGCAAACAAACAGACACCAAAGATTAAAAATATGCAGATGGTCATTATTACACCCGAAACGGATAAACGTTCGGAAGTTTCACCAAAATAGTCAATGTAAAGACACACGGTCGTTGCGACTTTATTTACATAGATAATGTTCTTTGTTTTCGGCTGTCCTATATGCTAAAGGTCTTAGCAAATGCCAAGGTGTCAAAATATTGTTCCGTAGATGTCTTGAACTTGCCGGAAGATAACTACATGGAGTTGTAGCGAAGCGTTCTCAAGTAGCATCAACCTCAGCTGGTATCGAACTTATCAGTTATGGAATAGAAGGCAGCGACCAACAAACTTTATCGCTGTGGTCGACGATTACCATTATTGTCATCATCAACATAATCATTATCTCCACTATAATTATCACTACTACCATATAATGTCCATTCACCACATTGATAGTAAGGTAAGGGTGTATTCTCCCCGAAGGCAGGTCCGAACCTCCGCAGAGGTGTGTCTGAGCCGGAGTTTTACGTGCAGTAGCTTGGCCAGTTACTTTCAGCACTTCCATTCCCTTACCCCACCAACAGCGCGTGGCAACCCATCCAAATCTTGACCACGCCCAATGTTGCTTAACTTTGGAGATCTCACGGGTTCCGGTGCATCAACACGGCTACGGCCGCTGACACATTGATATTTTAACAGATAATCCCAGTTACTTGTGGGGTCGCTGAGGCTCAGCTGGCTTATTTTGTGTTTCGACCGGATGTTCAAGGCCACATACCCTCCCCTACACTGCGCGATGTTTCAGGCAACCCTGGAGCAGTTAAGCCCCTACGATAATCACGTTCATCCACTACATTCGAAGTCTCGTCTTTATTCATGTTCACCTCCATAAAATAATCAAGCCAGGACGAGTTCTTCAGACGGTAGAGTGATGGACTTCTGACCTAAAGGATGTAGGCTCGATCCCGGTTCAGTCCGGTTGTATTTGAAGGTGCACAAATACGCCGGCTTCGTGTCGGTATATTTACCGGCATCTCTACATCTTCGATTATTGTATAAGTACGCTAGCGGAAAATGAAATCCCAACACCAAGAAGGAGATATGCTATATAAACGAAATTCGGCTTGGTTGTGGCGGATCGTACTGCATCTGCAGCAGCCATTAGAGTTTCATTTGGCACCAGAGTGACACAGCGAACTATGACAAATCGATTACTTGAGGGACAGTTCCGTCCCAGACATCCTGTAGTGTTCATGCCACTAACTCCGAATCACTGCCATCAACGACTTCAGTGGATTCAAGCTAGATTTCACTGGAGGGCGGAGTGGAGATCTGTTGTGTTCTCAGATAAGAGCCGTTCCTATCTTGGTGCCAGAGATGGCCATGCATTGGTGAGGAGGCCATGTGAGCATTTAGCATCAAGCTATCTGCGGCGTCGGCACAGTGGACCTACACCAGGAGTTATAATCTGGACAGCGATTTACTTTGGCAGGAGGAGCACTCTCGTCGTTCCAAAAAACTTGACTGGGGATTTGTAGATTTGTACGTTAGACTGGAGATTTGTTTTGCTATTGGCTTTACGTCGCACCGACATAGACAGGTCTTATGGCGACGATGGGATAGGAAAGGCCTAGGAGTTGGAAGGAAGCGGCCGTGGCCTTAAGGTACAGCCCCAGTATTTGCCTGCTGTAAAAATGGGAAACCACGGAAAACCATCTTCAGGGCAGCCGACAGTGGGATTCGAACCCACTATCTCCCAGATGCAAGGTTACAGCCGCGCGCCTCTAACCGCACGGCCAACTCGTCCGGTGATGTTTCAAGGGGATGATTTCCAACAGGGTGACGCTCGTTGTCATACAGATGCTGTCACCCAACGTACTCTACTGAGTGTCGACCTGTTGTCTTGGCATGCGAGTTAATCAAACCTTTCACCCAGTGAGCATGCGTGAGACAATATGAGACGAAAAAATTCAGCATTATCCAGTACCACCATTTGATCGACCAAGTGAAACAGGAGTGGAACTCCATCCTACAAAATGACTCACGGCACCTGAACGACACAATTCGTGCACCTACATTGCTTGCAATCAAAATCGTGGCGACTATATATAACGTGGCGGTTATTAATGTACCACAATGTCACGTGTCTTCTCGCGCATAGCTGAATCGTTGACTTGGAAACTTTAATCAAATAGAAATGTTATCTACACGATTGATTAGCCTAAATTGCATTCCTCTAAACTAATGTATTCTTGGTATTAGGATTTCATTTTCCCCCAGTTTAGTTAGTAGGACGTAACTCCAATAACATTGATTATTGATTCGAAATAATCATCTCACCACCTCATCACAAACACAATCATCTTGATCAACATCACCATTATAATCGCCATTCATCATTATCAAATAATCATCACATCACCTCATCACAAACACAATTATCTTGATCAACATCATCATTTATAATCACCATTCATCATTATCACTTTTATAACCAACTCCGTAGTAAGATCATTATTGTAAACAAACTCCTGATCGATAACTGTCCTCGGTAACATTTACGGAGATCAAGGATAATACATAATAGACTAATCTATTAAAATTTATACAATATGCGTACGCCGTTTTGAGTAATCAAGGACAGGTCGACGTAATATACACAGATTTTTCCAAAGCCTTCGACAAATTAGATCACGGCATTTTAATGAAAAAATTGTCATGCTTTGGTCTGACCTCTCCTTGGTTAAAACTGCTTGCATCTTATCTTAGTGCACGGAAACAATGTGTTTACTATCATCAACAGGAGTCTCTCACATACAATGTTACTTCTGGTGTACCACAAGGGTCTAACCTTGGCCCTTTATTCTTTATTTTATATATTAATGATTTGCCCACTAGAATGAGGTTTTCTCGGTGTTTATTATATGCTGATGATGTCAAACTTTATAAAGAGATAAAAAATATTGATGATATGTTGAAATTACAATATGATTTGGATTACTTATACGCATGGAGTATTGAAAACTGTTTGCAACTTAATATAAATAAATGCTGTTTCCTTCAGATTTCAAATAAGAAAAATACATTGAATTATAAATATAAAATGAATAATGAACAACTCAAAGTTCACTCTGTTAATGACTTAGGGGTAATTGTTACAAGAAATTTCTCTTTCAAGGAGCATATTAATACAATGGTTAATGATTCCTATAAGAAATTGGGTTTTATAATTAGAAATTCAAGAGATTTTTCCAACACGTATGCACTCACCTTATTGTTCAATAGTATTGTCCGATCAAAACTTGAGTATTCATGTATTATTTGGTCTCCATGTTATAAATCTTATCAAAATCAAATTGAAAGGGTGTAGAAACGCTTTTCAAGATATATTTATTATAAAAAATATAAGATATTCCCCTTTAGAAGTTATGTTTCATATGGATTTTTGTTGAATGATCGCTAGCCAGTAGGCGTGTAATAGCTCAACAAATTTATCTCTAAAAGATGGTTAATGCATTAATTGACGATATTAGTTCGCTTCACGAGTTATGCTTTAATGTTAGAAAAGGAAATTTAAGATTTCGGCAATTGTTTATTACTCCAGTCTCCAAAACTGTATTTTTTAAGAACTCTCCGTTTATCAATATGTGTGAAACATACAATAACTTAATTAATAAGTATCATATAGATCTTGACTTTGCTTATGAATATGACACATATGTAAATATATTAAAAGAATTTTTTCGTCGAAGTGATTTGTTTATGTGTATAATATTCACATGATTTTGTTACAATTTATTTATTTATTTATTAGCAGGCTTCTGTATATGATACATTGTTTCATCCACTTCATACAGAGCATTATCATCTCATTTACATAGCGTTTTCACATTTTCTTCTTTTTGGTATTTCTATGTTATTTGTTGAAATAATTTGTAAAAGCCACCTATAATTGGAGCGTGTCTCTGTTGGTGGCACATTTATTAAATAAATAAATAAATAAATAAATAAATAAATAAATAAATAAATAAAAAACAAGATTCATCCAACTTTGGTAAAGGGCCACTGGCATTAATGTCGACTATTAAAAGAGTAATACCGAAAAGGGGTCCGGCTCCATGACTAAATGGTTAGCGTGCTGGCCTTTGGTCACAGGGGTCCCGGGTTCGATTCCCGGCAGGGTCGGGAGTTTTAACCATCACTGGTTAATTTCGCTGGCACGGGTGTTGGTTGTATGTGTCGTCTTCATCCATCCTTTCAACCACATCAAGACGCGCAGGTTTCCTACGAGTGTCAAATCAAAAGACCTGCATCTGGCGAGCCAAACTTGTCCTCGGACACTCCTGGCACTAAAAGCCATACGGCATTGCATTTCATTTCAATTCATTTCATTTCATCGAAAGGGGATTCACCGGAATATCCTTAATTGGAGGAAGCCAATCAGATAAAAATTTGTATGAAGTTGAAAATTGGAAACCTATAAACAATTTAATGGGAAGAAATGAGCCTTTGTTAAACTTGTATTAATGTAAATAATAATAATTTGTTTAGCCAGGTCCATGGTATCGGGTTAGCGAACATGTATGTGTAATCGAAAGCCCGAGGTTCGATTCTCGAGCAGTCGAAGAATTTTAATTCTAAACTCAGAGCTGGAACACAGTTCACGTAGTCCTGTGAGACCAATTAAACAGGTGTTGATATGAGATGCAGCGAACCCGATCGCGAAAGTCAAGAAATGCGACTGATTATGTTGTCACACAGACCACGTGGCACTCCAACATCTGCTGGCTATTGTGGCATGGTCTGCTTTGTCACAGGATTATTTGTTTAACGCTCATTCCAACTCCTACCGCACTTAACAGAAGCCGAGGATTTGGGATTTCTATAACTTGCAGGAAGGCAATGAAATAGAGTTATCTTATTTAAACTCTCAAATACCACTGATCGAACCCATTATGTTGGGAACGGAAGTCCTGTGACTAAGTTACTCTACTAATTCACTCTATCACTAAGTCACCTGAAAGTCTTCTACTCGTCTCTTCTATGTAGTAGGGTTCTCTTTCACAGGGAGAATCAAAACGAGAAACTGTGTCGGAAGAACAACCAATTACTAGATCGGTAGTAAATATATTAAATCCAAGCATCGAAAGTTAAAAAATAATTCACCCAGTCTTAAAGGATATCTCATATACGACAAATATTCCATCCACGAGAATAGGTTTGGAATACCAAGTGAGTTGGCTACGCGGTCCGCATCACGTGGACGTAGACTTGTATTTGGGATCGACTGTCGGGATCCCTGAGATGGTTTTCCGTAGTTTTTCACTTTCACATCAGGATGTACGTTATTAGTTGCTTCCTTTCCAGTCCTAACCCTGTACTACCCCGTCTTCGCCGTTAAGACCTGAGTTGGTGCGACCTAAATCCAATTAAAAAAGAACAAATATACCGAGCTCGATAGCTGCAGTCGCTTAAGTGCGGTCAGTATCCAGTATTCGGGAGACAGTAGGTTCGAACCCCACTGTCGGCAGCCCTGAAGATGGTTTTCCGTGGTTTCCCATTTTCACACCAGGCAAATGCTGGGGCTGTACCTTAATTAAGGCCACGGCCGCTTCCTTTCCACTCCTAGCCCTTTCCTGTCCCATCGTCGCCATAAGACCTATCTGTGTCGGTGCGACGTAAAGCAACTAGCAAAACAAAAAGAACAAATATAACATTTTTAAATAAAAAGCCTTTTTTCTAGCTATTGCATGTTCGTATATATGAGAGGACACAGATCTCCAATTCCACAAATTAACGAGTGTGTTTTCATCGACGAGAACTGAAGGTGTATCGGTCTAAGCTGTGAAGAACCGTTCAAATGATTTATTGCTCGTATCTCTCGAAGGAATAACAAAATATTCAAATATATCAACTTCTTTAACATAGAGGGGTACTTTTTGGCAGCTCGATACCTACCTGCGTGCAGTTAGTTCGTAACAGCTGGCCCTTAAGTAATGCAGGTCATGAGCTTTTTTGATACAAATTTCTTCCTCTAGCCTCCGGTCCCAATTCATAAACAGTTAATTTTAGTACTTCGGTAAAAAGTGGACTTTTTAAAAATAAAACCCTCTCTCACTCCACATGAGGAATGTCGCTTGTGGCTAGTATTTTGTGTTGGTTATTGATTCAACATCCCCCCCACCCACCTCACTCCGTTTAGGATGCCATCCATCTCTCTCACTCCCAGCACACTGTTGCTCTTCCTAAATCTGTCGGATCCAGCCAGACCTTGGCAAGGTTATCCATTACCCAAGCATGACCTCGATTTATAGTGGGGACCGGAACCGACACTAGCGCTAATAATTATACGTGACGTCGCTCTCTTCTTCTTTGTTACCCGAACCTTTCAATATATTATAGCAGAATTTCTCGCATGCCAGTGCGGCGATGTTGTCCCTATCGAAAGGTTGAGAGGGTTAATATTTAGCTCGATACGGTGCCTCCGTACATAAGATGCAGAGCGTGGTTTATAGGTTTCCGTTACACTGGGAGTTTCTATTATATTGCAGCATAAAATCGTAAGAAGAATGAGACTGTGACAGTTACTTTGTTTCTTGTTTGGTTATCTTATTCCTCCTTAAGGTTGAAAAATTACCAAATAAAGTTGAGTTTTTATGGATCTTCTATTTCTTGTTTTATTGCAATCAATGACGTTTACATGGAGTCCTTGGCTGAATGGTCAGCGTTGAGTCCTTCGGTTCAGAGGGTTTCGAGCTTGATTCCCGGCCATGTTAGGGATTTTAATCGCGTGTAATTAATTCTTCTGGCTTGGGGACTGGTTCTTTGTGTTTGTCCCAATACTCTCCTCTTCATATTCAGACAACACACCACACTACCAATCACCAAAGAAACACGCGCAGTAGTTAGTACAGCCCTCTATATAGGGTTGGCGTCAGGAAGGGCATCCGGCGGTAAAACAGGGCCAAATCCACCAGTGCGACGGAGTTCGCACCCACGACCCCACACGTAGTGGGAAAAGCGGTAGTAAAAGAAGAAGAATAATTACGTTTACATCAGAAGGCATCCGGGGGAAAATTGGGCATTGGAAGTTCAAAATTACGTATCTCACCAAAAAATTGGATAAGTTATTGCAGAGTAGGTTGTAGCAAAAACGTTCTGTTGCATGGTGGTGGTCATAATTGTTTTAAGGGGTACCCACAATGAGCACAATGAGATAATATCCCCTCACAATTATCACATGTAATAGGAGAAGAAGCTTTATCCCTCAAAGACTAAAAATATGGTTAAAAGAAGAGAAAGGCATGAAAGACGTGAAAATTATGGACTTCTTGGACACCAAAGAAGCTAACATCATCGGAGCCGTAATGGAACAAGAGCTGATTGACCAAGGGATTTCGGATAGCAAATGAAGTTGAGGAGTCTGTAATAATTTCAGGTTCAGATATGGCCCCGTGGTCACTATTCCATTTCTTAAATTGAGAACCTCTAAACTAGCAATTATCCGCGGCTTCACTCGCGTGGATTTCGTAATTGGTTAAAAGTAATCATTGCTCAGTACTGTACCAAGACATTATCTGAAAATCCATAAAGTATAAATATTCACTGAAAAATTGAGTTCCATTTAACTCAGAAACTCTTTGTAAACCACGTTTGTGGTATTGTCTTTTGGGGCTAAGATGACCATGCAACATAGAACTATACATGTGAGAAACAGTCTTCTCGCAAGTCAAAAAACATGTTTCTTAATTTTGAACTAGCTGATGTACCCGTGCTTCGCCATGGAATTCTACATTCTATACGTTATTCTAGTGTACACGTTGTGAGCAAGATTGTATTAAATTGTATAGCTCTTAACGTTACCCTAGAAACGCGATCGGGACGTCACCAAACATCTTTTCTCATATGAAGACTGAGTTAGGGAATTTTCACTGTAACGGTAAACCCGCTTGCATACCATCAGTCACAATCTGGTTGGGGAGTTTTCATTATAATGGTAGACACTCACTCTCCGTCTGCCTTTTTAAATCCTCAGAAAATATGTCTTAGTGGTTTTCCCAACTGAAATGAACACACATTACAATGACGTCAGTAAGAATGGCACGATTAAAAGCAATGCTTTCATATGAAATACTCGATCAAATTAAACACCACACATTTTCTCACTTTTAACGAACTGGACTACACTGCCGATCTAACAGTCCAAAGTTCCAGAGCTGGAATGACCAAGCCGCAGACAGCTGTGATTCGTGAACACTTTCGTTTTTTTCGGAGGGGAGAGGGTCGAATAGTTGAGAATCCAACGGCAAAAACTATGCCTGTTTAGTAATCTGTTTCCTAGGAGTAGCCTATGAGTCGGAAAATATCAATTCACTACACTGGCGGCGGAAAATCTATCTGACTTGGAGGCAAATTTTTCCTCCAAGCCAGAGGAGAAGCCTCCTATTCACTGAAAATTTTGAATAAAATGAATGTAGAATTTAATAACAGTAAAGAGGAAGAAGCTTTTCTTAAGAAACGGCTCTTTTCAGGGTTGAATTTTGAGTTGGCTTAAGTATGCACACTGCTCGTTCAAAACAGCGCGTCAGAGTAGGGATCGAATAACTGGAATACCATGAAGAACCAGTGTGTTACGTACCAGCTATATCAGAAAATGTATGAACCAGAGGAATGGCATGCTAAAGAATACTATTTCCCGCCAATATTCAGTCAGGCTATTATACTCGGTACGCAGCAGTAATCCCATCTATCGGAGTTGGGAGGCAGCATAAGAGACAAATAACATCACAACAAACATTTTTTTTTTTTTTGTATAGATGGAGATACCACATACCAACTTCCACGTCTGAGTTTTTGAGATGTAAGTATCCCCATAAAAAGAATTCCACACCTTTATCAGTCCTTGCTCCCCCGACCCCCACCTAAGTAGATTTTCCAAAAACAAAAATATATGCTTTTTATTTTTAAAGGAGACTCCAAATATCAATTTTCACGTCTGCAACATCTTTAGTTTTTTATATATATGTATCCTCATAATAAAAATTCAGCTCTTTTTTCACTTCTTTTCATTCCCGTTAAGTTCCTTTTCCGAAAATAAAAAAAAATATGTTTCTGTATTTTCAAAGGACTTTCCAAATAAGTTACCAAGTTTCATGTCTGTAACATGTTAAGTGTTTGACATAAGCTGTAGATATACTCATTTTTAAATTTCACATGCTTTCTTTTTTATTTTGTTCATGTCTTTCGTTACTTTGAAAGTAGAATCCATATAAATTGTTCATATCTGTAACATTTCAGTTCCTCAGATACAAGTATCCTCATAAGAAAGAATTCAACAAGTTTTTCGGCCCCCACCTCCATTTAGTTGAATCCCCCTCCTCCCCCCCCCCTTCCCCAACAATTACGTGTTTCTTCATTTCTAAAGTAGTTTCCAAATGCCAATTTTCATGTCTGTAACGTTCAGTTTTTGAGATATAAGAATCCCCGTAAAAGGAATAACTGTTTTTTTTTCACTTTTCACTTCCTTTGACTCTTCCCCTTTAACTCCTTTTTCATCCATACTGCAACTTGATTTCCCCCCCCCCCTCCGAAATGCATGTTTCTTTATTTCTAAAGGAGACTCCAAATACCAATTTTCACTTCTGTAAAATCTTCAGTTTTTGAGATATCACTATCCTAATAAAAATAATTCAACCCCTTTATCAGTCCTTTTTACCTCCTACCCTTAAGTGTTTTTTTCCGAAAACAGAAAATACATGTTTCTTTATTTTCAAAAGAGATTAAAGACCAATTTTCACATGTATAACATGTTCAGTATTTGAGATGTTCTGTAGATATGCTCATTTAAAAAATTCACCACCCTTTTTCGGTTCTCCTTAAGTGGATTTTCCAAAAACAAATTGTCTATATTTCTTTACTTTTACAGGAGATTCCAAATACAAATTTTCACGTCTATAACATGTTACGTTTCTCAGATATACTGTAGATATAATTTTTTTTAAAATTCACCCCCTTTATCACTTCTATTTACCCCCCACTAACTGGACTTTTCAAAAACAAAAAAAATGTGCGTTTATTTTTAACGGAGATTCCAAATACCAATTTTCATGTCTGTAACATCTTCAGTTTTTGAGATACAAGTATCCTCATAAAAGGTATTCAGCCACGTTTTCACCTTTTTTCACCCCCCTTAATGGAGTTTTCCGAAAACAAAAAATACATATTTCTTTATTTTTAAAGGAAATTCCAAATACCAATTTTTACGTCTGTAAACTTTCAAGTTTTTGAGATATAGATATACTCATTTAAATAATTCACCCCCCCCCTTTTCTCCCCCTTAGCGATGGAATGTCCAAAAATCCTCCCTTAGTGAGTACCTACACTCTAATATACAGTAAATGTATTCCCAAAATTTCATTTCTTTATGTCCAGTAGTTTAGGCTCGGCGATGATGAACCAGTCAGTCAGTCAGTCAGGACATGTTATTTTATATATGTAGATAATACGACCGACACTGGCAAGTAAATTTCAGACATTTACTATTTACCATGTAAGTCGCTGGAGAACGAAAACTTCGAGGAAAGGTGTGAGTAAGGAAACGTACCTCTATCAGTCTGACGGACAGCTCTTCACGGTTTTCGTTATTCATTAGGCTATAAAATTAATGTCAGATAATACAGAATGTTAAGAAAAACGTCTAATTTAAAATTAAAACAAATTTAGTTTCTTTTCCTGGAACGTCCGGCTCCATGGCTAACTAGTTAGCTTGCTGGTCTTTGGTCCAAGGGATCCCGGCTTCCATTCCCGGCCGGGTTACCGGGTCGGGGATTTTAACCTTAATTCGTTAATTCCGATGACATGGGGCTAGATGTATGCATCGTTTTCAACATTAGAATTCATCACAGTACGGCTTCAACTTTCCATACACGCAGGTCGCCTATGGGTGTCAAATCGAAAGACCTGCAACAGGCCTCACCGAGGACCACACGTCATCATTATTTGTTATCGTGTGAAAATTCCCTTTCGATTCTCTATAAAACGCTTGAGAGATGCAATGTACTGTCAGCGCAGTTGTCCTGAAGTCTGATCCACCGAGCTCGATAGCTGCAGTCGCTTAAGTGCGGCCAGTATCCGGGATTCGGGAGATAATGGATTCGAACCCCACTGTCGGCAGCCCTGAAGATGGTTTTCCGTGGTTTCTCATTTTCACACCAGGCAAATGCTGGGGCTGCACTTTAATTAAGGCCACGGACGCTTCCTTCCCATTCCTAGGCATTTCCTGTCCCATCGTCGCCATAAGACCTATCTGTGTCGGTGCGACGTAAAACAAACAGAAGAAAAAAAAGTCTGATCCTCCCTTTGTTAGCACGGAGATCATGAAAACATTCACTTTCCACTCCACCATGAGTCTTCAAAGCCTATACGGGGATGATTTGTAATTCTTAATGCTAATAATAATTATATTTACATTATAATTTCAATGGGCTGGTTCTCCTGATGTTGTAATCCATGGCAGCTAAACATTTCGAGGTGTGCATATGCTGCTTTCTGCCATCAAATAGAATTCATATCCAAATGCTGATGGTTGAAAAAGAGACACATTCTGTATTTCTCCCTCATTCTCACGAGCTACTAACCTTCATATAGGTGATACAGCAGCGCCTGTAATGTTGATATTTATTATATTTATTTCAAGGAGTCTGATTCCTAATTTACCGAGCTATCCCATCGTCGCCATAAGACATATCTATGTCGGTGTGACGTAAAACAAGTAGAAAAAAACCCTCCTAATTTTAGGCATGAATTGAAGAGGTTCAAATACTTATTGTTGAAGTATTGGTAGACCTTCTCTTCAAGAACTGTGGCCCTTATTATAAATAATAATAATTGATTGTTGTTATAAATAATGATAATATCCACAACAAAATGTTATGGGGTTGGTAAAATTAGTTCGCTTCCTGAAGATAAATTACAATGAAAGTATAGGTATGTCTACCAGAGTAGTATTCTGAAATTAATGCAAGAATGTCGAGGACAAATTGTGGACTTCGCGTAAAACCTAAAGTCACATGGTCTTCAGGGACTTTCCTCCAGCAGTGAGATTCAAATTGCTGATCGACTGGAAGAAGAGTGCCATTATGGTCGTTAGCTGATATACTGAGCGGCCTCACGTTATTGGTTATCTTATTAGTGCCTTTGTTTCTACACAGTTCCCTCCCGCTGGTGTCCTGCCCTGTCAGGATGATGTATTCAAGTGACCTGTGTGTTTTCTCTACCTGCGTTCTCAGTTTGATTTTTATTTATCGGGCCATTTAACGCTCTTAATGATGGTCTTAAGACTAGACACCCAGCTGGCGCCAGGAAATTTACCAACTACTTTCAGAGATTGGCTATTTACTCAGAAAAATTAGACTTATAAGGCTGCAGTATTTAAAAAGTTCGTACCTCTTATTTTTTAATCTTCTGTCACACCCAACCACATATCTTCTCCTGCAGGGTCCACTATCTTGTGAGATGTGGTGTGGCGACGACGGAACTCAACCTGCGCTGGGCTCCTTTCGTCCATGTTTTCTGTTCAACCTCTCTTGGTTGTATTGTTCTTTTCTGACCCAGATAGTTTCCTGTTCGCCAGGTTTAGGGAATATTTGTCTTTCCCGTCTTTCTTTGGTTTAATATTCATTATTCCAATGATCGAAACGTTGTCCTTCTTTGATTAGTCTTACAGTCAACACAGTCCATTTCAAAGTGTAGATATAAAATTTTTCTATTAGAAAAGAATGTGATTTTTTACTTAGCCTTCTCAGAAATTGCTCATTCATGATGTTTTAGGATATGAATTCAAAACACTTAAAAACGTTAAGTTAAGTTAAGTTAAGTTAAGTTAAGGGTGTATTCTGTCTGAAGGCAGGTCCGAACCTCCACAGTGGTGTGCCTGAGCCGGAGTTTACGTACGGTAGGGTGGCCAGTTCCTTTCCGCTCCTCCATTCCCTTAACCCCCACCAACAGCGTGTGGCAACCCATCCTCTTCTTCACCACGCCCAATGTTGCTTAACTTCGGAGATCTCACGGGATCCGGTGTTTCAACACGGCTACGGCCGTTGGCCTTAAAAACGAATGTAACATTAAAAGCGACTCGCGCCCTGGCTGAGTTTCTCAGATGATTGAGCCGCTGGTCTTCTGGCCCCAACTTGGCAGGTTCCATTCTGGCTGTCAGCCTTATGTCAGTAGATTTACTAGCACATAAAACAACTCCTGCGGGACACAATTCCGACAAATCGGCGTCTCCGAAAACCGTCAAGAGTAGTTTTCTTTTTTTTGCTAGGGGCTTTACGTCGCACCGACACAGATAGGTCTTATGGCGACGATGGGATAGGAAAGGCCTAGGAGTTGGAAGGAAGCGGCCATGGCCTTAATTAAGGTACAGCCCCAGCATTTGCCTGGTGTGAAAATGGGAAACCACGGAAAACCATCTTCAGGGCTGCCGATAGTGGGATTCGAACCTACTATCTCCCGGATGCAAGCTCACAGCCGCGCGCCTCTACGCGCACGGCCAACTCGCCCGGTCAAGAGTAGTTAGTGGGACGTAAAACAATAGCATTGTTGTTCTTATTATTAAAACGAATAGTTAATTTGAGATTGTAAGCAAACATAATACCGTCGGTTTACCCCTAAAAATATCTCCACAAATCATCACTTCTTCTTCTTAATCTGTTTATCCTCTAGGTTCGGTTTTTCCCTCGGACTCAGCAGCGAGGGTCCTGGAGCTTCAGACTTTTGGGTCGAGGATACAACTGGGGAGAATGACCAGTACCTCGTCCAGGCTGCCTCACCTGCTATGCTGAACAGGGGCCTTGTGCAGGGATAGGAAGATTGGATGGGATAGGCAAGGAAGAGGGAAGGAAGCGGCCGTGGCCCTAAGTTAGGTACCATCCCGGCATTCGCCTGAAGGAGAAGTGGGAAACCACGGAAAACCACTTCTAGGATGGCTAAGGAGGGATTTTTTTTTGCTATTGGCTTTACGTCGCACCGACACAGATAGGTCTTATAGCGACGATGGGAGAGGAAAGAGCTAGGAATGGGAAGGAAGCGGCCGTGGCCTTAATTAAGGTACAGCCCCAGCATTTGCCTGGTGTGAAAATGGGAAACCACGGAAAACCATCTTCAGGGCTGCCGACAGTGGGGTTCGAACCACCTATCTCCCGAATACTGGATACTGGCCGCACTTAAGCGACTGCAGCTATCGAGCTCGGTGAGGGGGGAATCGAACACATCTCTACTCAGTTGACAACCCGAGGCTGAGTGGACCCCGTTCCAGCCCCCGTACCACTTTTCAAATTTCGTGGCAGAGCCGGGAATCGAACCCGGACCTCCGGGGGTGGCAGCTAATCACGCTAACCACTACACCACAGAGGCGGACTACAAATCATCACTGCCCACTGCAAATGATACAGTAGAAGACAGGTACTTTCGAATCTTCTTTATATGTACAATACATCGCACTCCACGGAATCATACAAGGAATATATTCCTCCGCATAGTGTTGGTGCCAGGAAAGACATCCGTACGTAAAACCGGGCCTAATGTGCATGAAACACTGCCTCCCATGTCCGGCTCCATGGCTACATGGTTAACATGCGGGAACTTTGGTCACAGGGGTCCCGGGTTCGATTCCCGACAAGGTAGGGAATTTTAACCCTCATTGGTTAATTTCCCTGGAACGGGGGATGAGTGTTTGTGTTGTTTTCATCATCATTTCATCCTCATCACGACGCGCAGGTCGCCTCCGAGAGTCAAATCAGAAAGACCTGCACCTGGCGAGCCGAACCCGTCCCGGGATCTCTCGGCACTACTCGTAAAAGCCATACGCCATTTCATTTCCTGCCTCCAATAAATTGGAAATAAAGGCCAGGAAGAAGAAAGTGTTCGTAAGAATTATAACAATATTTCTGACTTGCTGCAAGTAAACATTTTTTTATTGACTTCAGCATGTTAAAAAAAGAATGCGACATTTAGAATGCTTAGTTAGTTCTCTTACTTCCGTGATACAGCCCACTTATGTTTCAAGATTTAGATGTAAAATATTTCTATGAAAGAAACAAGTGTGACGTTTTAGTCACACCACTGTCGATGCTTTAGGATTTGGATTCAAAATAATTTGTCTATTTATGCTAAAAACGAATGTGAAATTTAAAATGCTAAGTTAAGACGAGGTTGTAAACAAATTTCTGGACAAATATAATTAATTGGACTGCAACTTATATTGTACATGAGTTTCTACCTTCTCGATTGTTTTGATATTTTTTAACACTTTTCCTGATGTCGCACCGACACAGATAGGTCTTATGGTGACGATGGGATAGGAAAGGCCTAGGAGTGCGAAGGAAGTGACCGTAGCCTTAATTAAGGTACAGCCCCAGCATTTGCCTGATGTGAAAATGGGAAACCACGGGAAACAATCTACAGATCTGCCGTCAGTGGAGATCGAACCCACTATCTCCCGGATGCAAGCTCACAGCTGCGCGCCCCTAACCGCACGACCAACTCACCCAGTTTATTGCAATTTCTTCCCAGTCTGGTGATATTTAAAGGTGCTCAAATACGCCAACCTCGTGTCGGTAGAACTACCGGAACTCCTGCGGGACAAAGTTTTTGGCGTCTCCAAAATCCGTAAAAGTAGTTAATGAGAAAAAATTATATTATTATTATTACTATTATTATTATTATTATTATTATTATTATTATTATTATTATTATTATTATTATTATTATTATTATTTTCATGGTGTGGATTACTGTAGTCACGTCCTAGTTCGTGAACCATGGGCAACGGCTGAGTGGCCTAGTAAGTGGTCGAATGGGAGTGGGTATCTCGGACATATTCTGAGTCATGGCCCTCCTTGTGCTCAGGCGGCTAGGACTATACAATCCACCGATGGTCTCTAACCCGTTAGAGGAGAGATCGTCACTTGGACTATGTGTAAGTAGTGTAGGATCCTGCTTCACAAATTTGCCGACCTCAAGACATTTTAAACAAGCCTCGGATCTATGGGAGTAACGGAATCCTACTTCCATTTGACATTCGAGGGACTCCTTGGAAACAACTTGGCGAACGAAATGGAATTCGATGGGGAGCTATCAATATAAATGGGGTTTATGTAAGAAAGAATGTAGAACTGGCTGAGTCAGCAAAGAGGATAGATCTGGATGTGCTAGGAGTTAATGATATGCAGGTAAGGGGAGATAACGAGGTAGAGATAGGAGATTATAAAGTGTACTTGACGGGTGTTAAAAAGGGAAGGGCAGAGTGTGGGGTAGGCTGTTCATCAGGAATACTATTGCACGCAGCATAGTTTCTGTTAGGCATGTAAATGAGCGAATGATGTGGTAGATGTGGCAGTTGGAGGAATTAGGACGAAAATTGTCACAGTGTATTCACTATGTGAGGGTACAGATGAGGATGAAATTGACAAGTTTTATGAAGCATTGAGTGACATCGTAGTCAGGGTCAACAGCAAGGATATGATAGTGCTAATGGGTGATTTCAATGCGAGTGTTGGAAATAGAACTGAAGGATACGAAAGGGTGATTGGTAAATGTGGGGAAGATATGGAAGCTGATAGGAATGGGAAGCGTTTGCTAGACTTCTGTGCTAGTATGGGTTTACCAGTTATGAATACATTCTTCAAGCGTAAGGCTATTCACCGCTACGCATGGAAGGGTAGGGGTACCAGATCCAAAATAATCTACATCTCAACCGACTTCGAATTCTGGAAATCTGTTAGGAATGTACGGGTTTTCCGAGGATATTTCGATGATCTGTAGTGAACTAAGTATCTCTAGGCCTAGGAAAGAGAAAGTGAAATCTGTCTGCAAACGAATAAGGGTGTAAAATATCCAGGACGAGGAAATTAGATAGAAGTACATGGATATGATTCGTGAGAAGTTTCGAACATTGGACAGAAAGCAGGTTCAGGATATAGAAAGAGAATGGGCGGCATACAGGGATGCTGTGGTGGAAACAGCAAGGGAATGGCTAGGAACAACTGTGTGTAAAGATGAGAAAAAGCGAACATCTTGGTGGAATGATGAAGTGAGAGCAGCCTGTAAACGTAAGAAGAAGGCTTATCAGAAATTGCTACAAAGAAGGGATGATGCAGACAGGGAACTGTACGTAGATGAAAGAAACAGAGCGAAACATATAGTTGCTGAATTCAAAAAGAAGTCGTGGGAAGATTTTGATAATAACCTTGGAAAGACTGGGTGAATCAACAGGGAAACCTTTCTGGACAGTAATAAATAATCTTAGGAAGGGAGGGAAAAATGAAATGAAAAGCGTTTGGGGTAATTCAGGTGAACTCATAATAGATCCCAGGGAATCACTGGACAGGTGAAGGGAATATATTTTAATCTTCTCAACGTAAAAGGAAATCTTCATCCGTGGTGTCGCGAACAACCGAGCTCATGGGGAAGACGAAAATTATGTTGGTGAAATTACACTTGGCGAAGTGGAAAAAATTGTAAATAAACTCCGTTGTCATAAAGCAGCAGGAATAGATGAAATTTGACCTCATATGGTGCAGTAATAGTGGGAAGGGAGTGATGAAATGACTGCATATAGTAATATGATTAGCATGGAGTGTTAGTAAGTTATCTTGAGATTGGACAAAAGCAGTAATTGCACCTATCTATAAACAAGGGAACAGGAAGGATTGCAACACTATGGATGTATCTCACTGATTAGTAAACCAGGCAAAGTATTCACTGGCATCTTGGAAGGGAGGGTGCGATCAGTGGTTGAGAGGAAGTAGGATGAAAACCAGTGTGGTTTCAGACCACAGAGGGGCTGTCAGGATAAGGTTTTCAGTATGCGCCAGGTAATTAAAAGATGCTACGAGATGAATAGACAGTTACTGTATGTTTATGTTTCATAGATATAGAGAAAGCATATGACAAGGTACTGAGGGAAAAGATGTTCGCCATACTTGGGGACTATGGGACTAAGGGTAGATTATGAAATCAATCAAAGGCATTTATGTTGACGATTGGGCTGCGGTGAGAATTGATGGTAGAATGAGTTCTTGGTTCATGGTATTTACAGGGGTTAGGCAAGGCTGGAATATTTCACCTTTGTTGTTCGTAGTTTACATGGAGGGGTTTAGTTAGGTGGAAATTTAGTAAGCAGTCTGGTCTACGCTGACGACTTGGTCTTAATGGCGGGATTGTGCCAAAAGCCTGCAGTCTAATATCTTGGAACTTGAAAATAGGTTCAATGAGTATGGTATGAAGCCGGCCCCGTGGTGTAGAGGTACTGTGCCTGCCTCTTACCCGGAGGCCCCGGGTTCGATTCCCGTCCAGGTCAGGGATTTTACCTGGACCTGAGGGCTGGTTCGATGTCCACTCAGTCCACGTGATTAGAATTGAGAAGCTATCTGACGGTGAGATAGCGGCCCCGGTCTAGAAAGCCAAGAAGAACGACCGAGAGGATTCGTCATGCTGACCACACGACACCTCGTAATCTGCAGGCCTTCGGTCTGAGCAGCTATCGCTTAGTAGGCCAAGGCCCTTCAAGGGCTGTAGGGCCATGGGGTTTGGGAGTATGGTATGAAAATTAACAGACTAAACGGATGTCAGTGTTTAAGAAATCTAAGAGAACTGAATGTCAAATTGGTTATACAAATCTGGAACAGGTAGATAATTTCAAGTATTTAGGATGTGTGTTTTCCCAGGATGGTAATATAGTGAGATTGTACCAAGGTGCAGTAAAGGTAATGCAGTGAACTCGCAGTTGGGATCAACAGTATTCTGTAAGAAGGAAGTCAGCTTCCGGACGAAACTATATTTACATCGGTCTGCTTTCAGACCAACTTTGCTTTACGGGAGCGAAATCTGGGTGGGCTCAGGATACCTTATTTATAAGTTAGAAGCAACAGACATGAAAGTAGCGAGAATGATTGCTGGTACAAACAGGTGGGAAAAATGGCAGAAGGGTACTCAGAATGAGGAGATAAAGGCTAAGTTAAGTATGAACTTGATGGATGATGCTGAAGGCATAACCCGGCTTCGGTGGTGGGGTCATGTGAGGCGAATGGAGGATAGTTTACCTGGGAGAATAATGGACTCTGTTATGAAGGGTAAGAGAAGTAGAGGGAGACCAAGACGACGATGGTTAGACTCAGTTTGTAACGATTTAAACATCAGAGGCATAGAGCTAAATGAGGCCACAGCACTAGTTGCAAATAGAGGATTGTGGCGAGGTTTAGTAAATTCACATAGGGTTGCAGACTGAACGCTGAAAGGCACAACGGTCTATGATGATGATGATGATGTATATATGTATGTTATTATTATTATAACGTCTTTCCACCGAGAAAGTTGGCCGTGCAGCAGGGTCCCGTAGCTGTAAGCTTGGATTCGGGGTATGGTGTGTTCGAATCCCACTGTCGGCAGACCTGAAGGTGGTTTCCCATTTGCACACAAGGCAAATTCTGGGGATGCACCTTAATTAAGACCAGAGCCGCTACTCTCCCAATCCTAACTGTCTCCAATCCTTCCGTTACCGAATGAAAACCTTCGATGTGTTAGTGCGACGTTAAACCACAAGCAAAATAAATAAATAAATAAATAAATAAATAAATAAATAAATAAATAAATAAATAAATAAATAAATAAATAAAGTAACATGTCTTGAATTGTTATATATTTCTTTTCCTGTCTTTTTTAAATACCCTCAAACGTATCGCCAGTATCGATTCCATTATCGACGGTACGAAAGGACAATGACTGACTACGCAACTGAGGTCGGTTCACATACGCTAAGTACATATGGTTGTTGATTATGTTGTCCCAAGGATCTTGTGAGTACAAGAAGGGCAAGAATGATTATACAGCCCACCAACAGTTTGAATGGGAATTGACAAAGTTTTGATTGAAATGTTACGAATAACCATTCTCTCATATTTGTGTGTGTGTGTGTGTGTGTGTGTGTGTGTGTAATATTCAGCGCAAACTTAAGAAAAGTTTAAATATTATGACATCCAGGCAATTCTCTCTACATACTACAGGGCGAGTGAGAATTGGTTCTTGAGGTTCCGTACAAAACTCAGGCTGGCTCTCCGTACTTGCCTGTATTAATGGAGCACCATCAATCACGGCCCACCCGATCATTAGCTGGAACCATGCAAAACAGTGACTGATGAATTCCCTCAACATCGCAATTATCCGTCGCTGTGATTGATACTATGTCCCAGCGTGCAACATTAATATCCTACCTAGTGACAGTACCTGAGAACACGCCCTTCAGTCACTCGAAGAATTACCACAAAGGTAAGGTTCTTATACCTCTGTATGAGAAGGCAGGTTCCGGTTCGACCGTATGTGTTTGTAAAATTCGCTAAATCCAGAAGTAAATAAACTAGTTATTTCTTAGACAAATGGGACATGTAAGACATTTCCGTGCAGAGGAAATGTATTTTCCATTGATTTTCGTCAGCTCGTGTCATCGAGTTACCTTTGAGAACTTTTAATTCATTGAAGCTGATTATTTCTACCCACCATGTTTCTGGAAACCGTCGAGTGGGGAAGGGGGTAGGCGCGAAGCATGGCATTGTATGGAAGTGAAATCTGAAGAAGAAAGATGTGGTAAGTCATTGAAATCTGGTGGTACATATAACTGTTAAAGGTGAGATGAGCAACATTATATTGCAGATGAACCCAAAACACACACACGTACAAATAGTGCCGCAAAAGCCCCGAAGAGCCTTGGCCTACCAAGCAGTCACTGCTCAGCCCGAAGACCTAAGAATTAAATCAAGCTGGTAGTAGGGGAACGATGTCCGCAGTATTTGATCATCAGAAGTAGTTTGATAGGACACATCTTGAGACAATCAGGACTTCTTCAGTTGAGTGAAGATGATAAGAATGGTGATGTGAGACCAAGGCATCAATATGAGAAACAGACTTGAGTAATAGTTACGTAGAAATAAATAGGTTATTGCTCGATAGTGTTGCATCACATCAGTCTAAGTGCTGATGATGCACACAATGAAGGTGAAAAGTAGGTTCTAAAATAATAGGCACCATGACAAAATATCCCGATGTCATTCATAATGACGCGAATCCAAGGACATAAAATATATATCAATATCGTACATTGCTTTCATAATTATTCGATAAAAATATGACATTCATAAATGAAATATATTTAATGACCTTCATTTCCGACCAGTATTATTAAGGGACGTAAAATAATCGCAAAGACAAAGGTGAGTGAAGTCTTTACATAACGATTTATACTCTTGTGGTTTTTGCTTCACTCACAGAGAGTGTGACTTCGTGCACTAACAGGCAGATCTAATCTATAAGAGATGTAGGAACGCGAAAGGAATTGCGGTGTCTCAACGAGGTCCGTCTACCTGGCGTGGCACAGGCACTAAGCCGTTTTATGGGTGCTCTGAGGGCAAGAGGTAATCACAGCAAATGAATTGAGAGGACACGGATACAGCGGGGCTGACCCCACATTTGGCTACCCTATATTTATACTGCACCGTAAAACTCACTCGCCTTTTTATTGTGCCTTGGGCCCGGACAAAGGGGACGCTTGTATGGCTAAGTCAGCCACGGCTCGGGTTTTATGTGTTTTTTAGTTTTAATAAAAGACGAGGACAAATGTAAAGATTTAGGTTAGAAGGGATAGCCAAAATAAATACATTCTCACAGAAGAGTGGATATTTTAAGATTTCGTGCTGAGTAGCTAAAACGATTGAGCGCTGGCCTTCTGAGCCCAAGTTGGTGGGTTCGATCTCGGCTCAGACCGCTGGTATTTGATAGTGCTAAAATACGCCACCCTCGTGTCGGTAGATTTACCAGCACGTAAAAGAACTCGCGCGTCCTCCGAAAACCGAACAAGTAGTTAGTGGGACAAAAAACCAATAACATTATTATTTATTATGTTTTAAGATATCCGCCTCTGTGGTGTAGTGGTTAGTGTGATTAGCTGCCAACCCTAGAGGCCCGAGTTCGATTCTCGGCTCTGCCAAAAATGTGAAAAGTGGTACGAGGACTGGAATGGGGTCCACTCAGCCTCGGGAGGTCAACTGAGTAGAGGAGTGTTCGATTCCCCCCTCAGCCATCCTTGAAGAGGTTTTCTGTCGTTTCGCCACTCCTCCAGGCAAATGGCGGGATGGTACCTAACTTACGGCCGCCACCGCTTCCTTTAACCTTGCCTATCCCTTGCATCCCTCTTAAGGTCCCTGTATAGACTAGCAGGTGAAGCCGCCCGGACGAGGTACTGGTCCTCCTCCTCGATTGTATCACCGAGGTGGGATCCGTCGCAAAGTCCGAGCGAAAAACAACCATATACGGCAAACTGGTTAAGTAATAATAATAGACCTAATACAAAACCAAACCAAACCAAACCAAACCCCATGGCACTACAGCCCTTGAAGGGTATTGGCCTACCAAGTGACCGCTGCTAAGCCAGAAGGCCTGCAGATTACGACGAATCCTCTCGGATGTTATTCTTGGGTTTCTAGACCGGTGCCGCTATCTCACTGTCAGATAGCTCCTCAATTCTAGTCACGTAGACTGAGTGGACCTCGAACCAGCCCTCAGGTCCAGGTAAAAATCTTTGACCTGGCCGGGAATCGAACCCGGGGCCTCCGGGTAAGAGGCAAGCACGCTATCCCTACACCACGGGGCCGGCAATAGAAATAATAATAATAATAATAATAATAATAATAATAATAATAATAATAATAATAATAATAATAATAATAATAATAATAATAATAAACTAAAATGGAAGGTTATATTTTCGAAAAGCAACAAGTTAACAAACTCTCACTTAGTGAGATAATAATTACATAGCAATTTAAAAACAAGACTTTAGAAAAATCCAAGACTTCAAATCCTTAACACACTTGGGCTACCAGCCCCTAGTTTTACAATCTTTGAGCTTCCAGATCAAACTTTACAGAGGAGCATAAATTTACAAAAGGGCAGAAATCCCCTAATACCTGGAGCACTTGCTCCCTAATTTACAATATCAAGCCTCCTAGAGGCACTTTTACAATACTTGAAAAGAACAGACACGCTCTCAGCTTTTCCAGCCTAGACAAGGCAACACCAAAAATGCCTTACTCTTTCTGGCCTTCCATGGCCCAGCTTACAAATTGAAACAGGGGTATCTCGTACCCAACCTACAGGGCCTTCGAGTAAAATAAATAACCGTTAAATAAATTGCCCAAACAACAAAGGAAGGAGGCGGATACTTCCACTCCTCTATGTAGCTTCTCAAAACCTAAAAGGCACTAGGCCGATGAAACAGGGGCTATTCCCAAACTATGGAGGTGACCCGTATAAGAAATAAATTTTAAAACATGAAGGAAGAGAAGGAAATCAGTTACCGAAACGTAGTCACCTCAAACCAAAATGAAGGGGAGCTCAAGAGGGTAAATCACTCTCTATCCCCGAACTACAGTTACAGATTTTATGAAGTTTTTACATAAACCGGCAGAGAATTACATGTTTAGAAGAGTAGGTTACATTGTAAAGGTTTCGGACCTTTCCCGCGGGTT
This sequence comes from Anabrus simplex, assembly GCF_040414725.1. Classification (NCBI taxonomy): domain Eukaryota; kingdom Metazoa; phylum Arthropoda; class Insecta; order Orthoptera; family Tettigoniidae; genus Anabrus; species Anabrus simplex. The sequence continues at coordinate 1,505,561,147 of NC_090265.1, read as the reverse complement.
AAACTGCTGAGCTAGCAAGAAATAAAGATGTTAAACGGCCATTACCTTGCTAAAGACCTGCTGCCTGATGAAAGAGGCGCCTCCCGCCTCCTGCTTCACGTATATACACTTAGTTAGATGTTGATCAAGTGGCCAAGAGGCGTGAAAACCCGCAGTTTATAAACTCTCGGGGAAAGTTCGAGACCTTTCATGAATAAACAAGCCACACCCTCTCACTTTTATTGGTAGATGAAAAGTTACACACAAAATCGAAGAAGAAACCTGTGATAGGCTGAAATTTAATTACAGAAATTAGGGATTGGCTGAATTCAAAACTGGCGGAAAGAAAAGGTAAGTATTGCCAACCCACAAAAGAATGAACGAAATTTAGTAAAGAAAAAACTTATGAGTACAAAATTTCTTTAAAAAAGTTTCTTCATTTCGCACCAGGGTGCATGATCATAGTTTTTAGCAGAAACATCTATGAGAGAATGTCCACACTTCTTGAAGAACGGAAAACAAAACAAGTTGAAATGCACACAGTTCAGGAAACTTCACCATAAAAAAAAACTTACGGTAGTGACATCTTCTGAGGAAACGTTTAAGTAAGTCAAGTTCCAAGTTCGGAGTTTCTCCTGTAGAGGAGGTTTTATTGGTGCAAGATTTAAAAGTTCGGCGTAGGGATGTACCGCCCGGTATAATAATAATAATAATAATAATAATAATAATAATAATAATAATAATAATAATAATAATAATAATAATAATGTATTTTAAGATCCGTTTCCTTGTTATTTAAAACAATTGACGAGTATCAGTTTAAAGCTATGGAACAGAACTCAACATTTTTATCAGTCGATTCAATTAAAATGCCATATATGTTAAGGAAACCGAGTATCATTCATATACAGTAACATAGTTACGTCCATTTTTCGTTCTCTTGATAGCCTCGCTTGTCATATTCCTCTCGTATATCATAAATTCTGAAGACAGATAAGTCCTATTCCCGGTATTTTAATGTTTGTTGTTTAAAGGGGCCTAACATTTAGGTGATCGGCCCCAGCCTGCTATTCTTGAAGTGGTTAACTAAAGTTTATTGCAATTTTATTTTTGGAATGTGTGAGTATGGCACATTTCTCGTAAGTCACGTTCACTTCTTGCGTAATTCATTGCCAAAAACCGTAAATAAACCCTAACAATACTCACGTTTCACAATAACGCAATCCAGGAAATAAGTTTCACCGATTTTCCACATACAAGGAGCTGTGACTACCATGGGAGCCATCCACTCTGTCAAGGTATTGAACACTCTAGACGCAGTGTCTTGAATCGGTAATATTTTCACATATTAAATATCACGCCCTCTGTGTATCGGCGGAAGGGTTTCTGGTTCCGGATCCCAAGATCAGGTTGAAACCCGGGGGAGGAAGTTAGATTTTTGAAGGGCGCGAAACGTCTATTTGGCACTCATGTTGAAATGCATCGGCATATAAAAGATCTCCGGTGACACATTTGTTGTGTACGTGACAAAATTAATTGAGACTCAAAAATAGGTCGCCCAACAGAAGTCTGGTTTGTCCGTCATCTGGATGCACAAGACGGTCTAATTGGCGTTAGTTAAAATGTCTACAACTTGGTAGCTGAGATCATACGATTATTATTATTATTATTATTATTATTATTATTATTATTATTATTATTATTATTATTATTATTATTATTATGCATTCATCAGAGATCGATACGACCATCTGTGGGCCACGTTTACACAGTCTACCAGCTTACTCACGCAGACTAAATCCCTCCGCTTTGAATTCTCGCCAAAGGTGCTAAAACCGAGCTCGATAGCTGCAGTCGCTTAAGTGCGGCCAGTATCCAGTATTCGGGAGATAGTGGGTTCGAATCCCACTGTCGGCAGCCCTGAAGATGGTTTTCCGTGGTTTCCAATTTTCACACGATGCAAATGCTGGGGCTGTACGTTAATTAAGGCCACGGCCGCTTCCTTCCCAGTCCTAGCCCTTTCCTGTCCCATCGTCGCCATAAGACCTATCTGTGTCGGTGCGACGTAAAGCCAATAGCAAGAAAAAAATGGTCCTTAAGTCTTTGGCTAATCCTTTCTTGCTCTTCCCTCCGAAATGTTCCGTGGCCTGGTCAGTGGCTTTTCAGGTGAATCCCTTATTCCCTCAACCGTTCTCCTAAATGTCACTCTGCCCTGTATCTCTTCCTCCTTGACACCCACTTCTGTTAGGTCCCTGTGCACCTGTGCTTTCCACTTTTCTTGTAGAGGAAGTATTCTGTTGGCCAACCTCTCTTGACTCAACCCTTTAATGCGACCGTAAGAGGTCATTCTCCTTTTCCTCATCGACATCGTAATCTCTCGGTAGCTTTATAGAGTTCCTGGTTCTATCTCAACCAGAAAGTATGTTGGCCATTTTGCGACTAACTTGGGCCCAAGATTTTTCGAAAGAATCTTCTTTCTCTTTCCGAAGGCCTGAGTCTGCTATCCTTGTAAGTGTTTCCTCTCCATAAAAGTACTTCGTTCTGACTACTGTGTAATAATCAATTTGGCCTGAATGGCGATGGACTTGGACTGGTACGCCTCATGGCATAATCTGAAGGCTAACTCTAACTCTCTTCATCCTCTCTTTTAACGCCCCCTTTTAATTTTCATTGGGAGTGAGAATTTCTCCCAAGTATTTAAATTTATTAACGCTATAGATGTCCCCAAACTGAGTTACAGTTTTGCCCGTATCACCTGCTTTGTCTGACTCTATGATTGCTTTTTTTGAAAGGAATCCTGTTTTGGCAGCAATATTTTGTTGTTCTTTCACTTGTTTCTTGTCGGTTATCAGAAAGCCATCTGTGTAAGCTAGACCATCCAACATGAGGACCTTCCCACAACCTATGTTTACCCCCATTTTGAGTTTAATTTGCAATCATTCTCGATCTCCATTCCTTGATGAACTTTTCTAGGTTGAAGTTAACGAGGAGTGGAGGAAAGCTATCTCCTTGCCTTAGGCCTGTCTTTAAAAAATCTCAAACGGATTAGAGAATTCACCATAAATTTAACTGGGGATAAGGTGACTGTGGGGGTTTGCCCAGAGTTATATCCAAGGATTTTTCATCACCTCCAAACTCTCGAAGAACGTTCGTGAGCACTCCACGATCTGCGGAATCATTCGCATTCTTGTCCTTTAATGGTTTTTCATTGATCTTATTTTGATGAATGATTTTAAGATATGTATTTGCTCTGCACATGAACGACCCTTCCAGAAACCTGCCTGATATTTACTTATTTGTTCGTCTAGATGAGTTTCAAGTCTGCGTTGTAAGGCCTGTGAGAGGATTTTGTATACTGTGGGAAGAAGGTTGATACTTCTTTAGTTGCTGACGTTAACTCGGCCTTCTTCTGGTTTTGTGCAAAGAATGAACAAATCCTATCATCCAATCACTTGGGATCACTTCTATCTCCAAAATATGGCCAAATAGTTCCTATAATTTAGTCCCTACATTTTCACCAGCATATTTGAATAGCTCTGCAGTAATTGAATCCTTCCCCAATACTTTGTTTTAGTTTAATTCCTTAATGATAACTTTAATTTTTCTTCATTCGGTGGGAACGAATCCCTTACTTTAAATAAGGGTTCTCCAATGAGAGTCCCTCCGCAGGAGGTTCACTGTTCATAAGACTCTGGAAATCGTCAGCTAGTGTTCACAGTCGTTCCTGTCACCAAGAATGAATTTCCCTTGTTCTTCCCAAAACAAAAATTTCTGCGGAAGAATTCTAAAATTTTGTTCTCGAATATCTTTCTTTCTTAATCTGTTTACCCTCCAGGATTAGTTTTTCCCTCGGACTCAGCGAGGGATCCCACCTCTACCGCCTCAAGGGCAGTGTCTTGGAGCTTCAGACTTTGGGTCAGGGATACAACTAGGGAGGATGACCAGTAACTCGCCCAGGCGGCCTCACCTGCTATGCTGAACAGGGGCCTTGCGGGGGATGGGAATGTTGGAAGGGATAGACAAGGAAGAGGGAAGGAAGCGGCCGTGGCCTTAAGTTAGGTACCATCCCGGCATTTGCCTGGAGGAGAAGTGGGGAAACCACGGAAAACCACTTCCAGGATGGCTGAGGTGGGAATCGAACCCACCTCTACTCATTTGACCTCCCGAGGCTGAGTGGACCCCGTTCCAGCCCTCGTACCACTTTTCAAATTTCGTGGCAGAGCCGGGAATCGAACCCGGACTTCCGGGGGTGGCAGCTAATCACACTAACCACTATACCACAGAGGCGGACTTGTTCTCGAATATTCGGTAGAAATCTCTCGTGTTGCTTTTCTTGAAATTGTTCCTCTATGTGGATCACCTATTCTTTCTCGTGCCTACCGAGCTCGATAGCTGCAGTCGCTTAAGTGCGGCCAGTATCCAATATTCGGGAGATAGTAGGTTCGAACCTCACTGTCGGCAGCCCTGAAGATGGTTTTCCGTGGTTTCCCATTTTCACACCAGGCAAATGCTGGGGCTGTACCTCAATTAAGGCCACGGCCGCTTCCTTCCTCCTCCTAGCCCTTCCCTGTCCCATCGTCGTCATCAGACCGATCTGTGTCGGTGCGACGTAAAGCAACTTGTAAAAAAAAAAAAAAAAAAAAAAAAAAAAAAGCAGAAGAAGAAGAAGAAGAGCACATTCTCGTACCTTCTCTTCGTGTTTGTAAGGCGTTTTGCCATGCATTTCCTTTGTTCCTTGAAGTTATCGATTATTATTTTTGACTAGAACACCATTTATTCCATGCCTCGGACCGTTTTTGCCGGGCTAATTCACAATCGCTCTTCGACCATGGGTGTTTCTTCTGTTTGACAAACATTATAGTATTTTCAGCTGCTCCTTCAACCCTTATGGCCATTTCGTCCCAATTCGAAGACTCCAAGTCAACAAACACTCGTCGGTATTTCTCAACAATCTCCTAGATTACCTTCAGTTTGTCAGTTCTTTTGGGTGCTTTCTTGATGGACTTTGGAATAAACTTTATCCTGATTCTGATCACGTAGTAGTCAGAATCTATAGTAACCTTCCTTCTACTTTGACATTCAATACTTCCAGCGAGATTGATATAGCTACGTATCTATTTTAAATTTTACCAGCATGGGATTTAGTGAACACCAAGTCATTCATTTTTCTTTCTCCCTTGAATCGAGTGGACATAAATTTCAGATTGAATGCTTCACATGCTTTAATAAGACTTTCTCCATTTCTGTAGGTTCTCATATGCCCAGGGGAGCTGCTAAATGTTTTCCTACCGGGCGAGTTGGCCGTGCGCGTAGAGGCGCGCGGCTGTGAGCTTGCATTCGGGAGATAGTAGGTTCGAATCCCACTATTGACAGCCCTGGAAATGGTTTTCCGTGGTTTCCCATTTTTACACCAGGCAAATGCTGGGGCTGTACCTTAATTAAGGCCACAGCCGCTTCCTTCCAACTCCTAGGCCTTTCATATCCCATCATCCCCATAAGACCTATCTGTGTCGGTGCGACGTAAAGCCCATAGCATCATCATCATCATCATCATCATCTGTTTACCCTCCAGGGTCGGCTTTTCCCTCGGACACAGCGAGGGATCCCACCTCTACCGCCTCAAGGGCAGTGTCCTGGAGCTTCAGACTCTTGGTCGGGGATACAACTGGGGAGAATGACCAGTACCTCGCCCAGGCGGCCTCACCTGCTATGCTGAACAGGGGCCTTGTGGAGGGATGGGAAGATTGGAAGGGATAGGCAAGGAAGAGGGAAGGAAGCGGCCGTGGCCTTATGTTAGGTACCATCCCGGCATTCGCCTGGAGGAGAAGTGGGAAACCACGGAAAACCACTTCCAGAATGGCTGAGGTGGGAATCGAACCCACCTCTACTCAGTTGACCTCCCGAGGCTGAGTGGACCCCGTTCCAGCCCTCATGCCACTTTTCAAATTTCGTGGCAGAGCCGGGAATCGAACCCGGGCCTCCGGGGGTGGCAGCTAATCACACTAACCACTACACCACAGAGGCGGACAAAGCCCATAGCAAAAAAAAAATAATAATATTTTCCTGTATTTTAATTCCTTCCCGATCTGTGTACTAAAATAACCCATTAGTAGTTTAACCACATGATCGGACGTTTCCAACTCGTCCTCCAACAGACAATATTGCTCGACCTTGTCTGGACTTTTCTTGCTATCCTCATTAATTGGGGCATGTCCATTGAAGATTGTGTGTAATTTATTTCCACTCTTCAGGGTTAAGACTGATAGCATTGAGAGTAGTGACGGTATCTATAACTGACTTATAGACAACTAAAGCTGTTCCCATAATTGATGGTGATCTTGTTTGAATACCCGTTTTATTTTCCTTGTTCGCTGGTTGTCCCGTTGTTGTCATGCAGGGTCCATCGTAGATATTTTATTATTATTATTATTATTATTATTATTATTATTATTATTATTATTATTATTATTATTATTATTATTATTATTATTATTATTATTATTATGTTTTTCCTACCCATGTGCCGTTTCTCTATTCGATCGGGTTGTGAAGTGAGATGAATCTTCTTAGCGGGTTTTTATGATGGGATGTCATTCCTGACGTCAACCTCATCAGAGGAGTTAATCAGATGAAATGAATGACATGATATATGGCAGTAGGAATGGAGAGGGTGAAACTCGGTGGCGGCACATAGCCTACTCCTATCAAATAGCACCAAGGGTTCTACTTAAGGCTTTACATCCACACCCGACGGGCTAATCGCTGTCATCAGCGTCATATGCGAAAAGAAAAGTCAAATAAGAATGCCACCGACCATGCCGAGGTAACGTATGATGCAACATAACCTGATTAAGAGTCCGGCTCCATGACATAATGGTTAGCGTGCTGGCCTTTGCCACTGGGTTCCCGGGTTCGTTTCCCGGTAGGGTCGGGAATTTTAACCATAATTTCTTGATTTCGCTGGATCTGTCATCAACTTGTCCTCGGATACTCTCGGCCTAAAAGCCATTCACCATTTCATTTACCTGATTAAGATATTCACACTTGGCACGACTTAAGCCTTCAATACTTAGTTGGAAAATACAAACTGAAGCCCGCCTCTGTGGTGTAGTGGTTAGTGTGATCAGCTGCCACCCCCGGAGGTCAGGGTTCGATTCCCGGTTCTGCCACGAAATTTGAAAAATAGTACGAGGGCTGGAACGAGATCCATTCAGTAGAGGTGGGTTCGATTCCCACCTCAGCCATCCTGGAAGTGGTTTTCCGTGGTTTCCCACTTCTCCTCCAGGCAAATGCCGAGATGGTACCTAACTTGAGGCCACGGCCGCTTCCTTCCCCCTTCCTTGTCTGCCCCTTCCAATCTTCCCATCCCCCTGCAAGGCCCCTGTTCAGCATAGCAGTAGAGGCCGCCTGGGCGAGGTACTAGTCATCCTCCCCAGTTGTATCCCCGACCCAGAGTCTGAAGCTCCAGGACACTGCCCTTGATGCGGTAGAGGTGGTATCCCTTGCTGAGTCCGAGGGAAAAGCCAACCCTGGAGGGTAAGCATGTTAAGAAAGAAAGAAATACGAACTGAAGGGCGAGTGTCTGTTGTTGAGTTCTGAAAAGAAACGTTATTTCCAAACGTTTTAGACATTATGTCGCTGTTTCTCGCTTAGCACGACCCGGGGAACACGTGCAGGGCAATCAATAGATAAAATAAAATAAATAGATAAAATAAATAAAGTGTACTGGCCAGCCGACTCTAGAGGGATAATTTAAATCTAAACCAGAGCTGGCGGGATGAGTGGTCAAATTCAACATCTGGAACTAATGTTCATGAGCTAATTCCAACTCGGAAAATGAAGGGATTCGACCTCCCAAGAAAAGTATGGTGTCGCCTCAACAGGCTGAGAATTGGGCACGGGCGCTGCAATTTATTACGCCATATGTGGGATTGGATGGATTCTCCAGTATGTGAATGCAGAGAAGAGGAACAGGTGGTGGTGGTGGTGGTGGTGATTATTGTTTTAAGAGGAAGTACAACTAGGCAACCATAACACTAATCAGAGGGAAAATATGGAAGGGGTCCGAAACTTCGAAAAATGAAGATACCGGCCAAAGGAAGACAAGGGCCACGAAGGGCGTGAAAATGAAAGACTCCCTAGCCCTCGCAAACCTAATAGCGTCGGGGTCGGAAAAGAACAAGAGTTGACCAAGAGAGGTCGAATAGGATAGATGAAAGTTAAGAGCCTGGCCCACGAAAGGGGAAGCAATGCCAGGACTCAGCTAGGGGCCCCGTGGTTGCCAACCTACGCTCCAAAGTTCAGAGCCCTTTGGGCCCCTTTTAGTCTCCTCTTACGACAGGCAGAGGATACCGTGGGTGTTATTATACCGCCCCCACCCATAGGGGGATGAAGAGGAACAGACAATGGACCATGCTCTCTTCATGCCTACTCTGGAAGCCCCAGCGACTTGTTTCGTCTTTGAGAAAGTGAAAAACTTGGACCTGGACTTACGCATTTGTTGTTATAATCACCAAACGATTAAATACGTAAATAACCTGATTAAAGGTCAGCAAATGAGATAGATATTAAACAATAAACAAGGAATAGTATTACATATATCAGTCAAGGTGGCATTTTCAGTCCATTGAAAGTACACAAGGAGCCATATTCAGTCCGTGACATCCGTGGCATGAAGATAATTTTTAACGTACGGGGGAAAAGCATTTCGTCAATCACGCATGGCTCTATCAAACAGCCAAGAAATGAAGCTGTCAACGTCGTTAACAAGCAACTTTTACAAGAATTACCCGGTGTTCTACAAATTTACAAATCTATCGACACGGCATGTAATATACACTGACTGAGGAAATGTCATGGATAGCGGAACACTGATGCGCGGGTGTGTTGTCTGCGCGCCACGCGCCCCCTGTGCCAGCAGCAGTTGTATAGGAGACCTTGTGAGCAGTGGCTGTGCATGTGACAGGTGTAACATGGAACGTCGTCGTGAGCTGACACCGTTCTAACTGGGTATGGTGGTCGGTGCCCAACGGATGGGAAGTGCGATTTCGGAAGTGGTGCGGGAATTCGTCTTCACACGATCAACCGTGTATGGTTGAATGCGGGTGTCACCGTCCACAACAGACGAACGACCGGCCGTCCAGCCACCCTCGATTACCGTGACCGGCGACATCTGAGACGGATTGTCAATAGTGACAGACGGGCAACCGTGCAACAAATCATGGCTCAATTCAGCACAGGCCGTGCTAGACACGTCTCCCAGTGGACATCCGTAGGAACATGGGTATTATGGGATATGGGAGCCGGTGCCGCACACGGGTGCTACTGTTAACCCAACGTCATCGGGCACAACGACGCGCATTTGTCGCCAGCCACCAGGAATGGACACTGGAACAATGGCGAAACGTGATATGGTCGGACGAGTCACTATTTCAACTCCACCATGCCGATGGGAGGCACCGTGTATGGCGCAGACCACATGAAGCGATGGATCCCGCCTACCTCGAAGGTATGGTCCAGGGCGCTGGTGTCTCTGTTATGGTCTGTGGTGCATTTTCCTAGTATGGAATGGGCCCCCTAGTTGTTCTGGAAGAGACTTTGAATGGTACGAGGTATGTTGAGCTGCTCGGAGACCATCTCCTCCCATTTTTGGCCTTCCAGCTCTCAGGCGGTTCTGCAGTGCTTCAAGATGATAACGCGCCGCCACATCGCTCCCACGTCGCCCGGGAATGGTTCCAGGAACATGCAGCGGAGGTCCAACACTGCCATGGCCACCCAGGAGCCCCGATATGGACCCTATCGGGCATATCTGGGATGTCCTGGAACGCAGGCTCCGTGCTATGGATCCTGCACCCATGAACAGACCAGCATTGGCGGCCGCTCTGCAAACGATTTGGTGTCAGCTGCGTCCAGAGGACTACCAGGGACTTGTCGACTCACTTCCACGGAATATCACTGCAGTTCGCAGGGCCAGAGGAGACCCCACATGACATTTGCTAAGTCAGTGTAGATGAGGCTTTCATCTACACGATAAAGCTTCTTTACAACTTGGAGTCACCTGGAGTACCCTCGAAAACATCTTGGAGCGGACGATTGTGGCACAGATTATCCTTCTCAGGAATGTGAATCCTCCTTCCCTCTGCAATGGTATATGACTCTCAGTCAATAAACTGATGTCGAATATTATTGATGCCACCACCATGACTGAACATGCAGGGGGCGAAGTAGTATTCATTACTCGGATTCAAATCATCCCTTCGAATGTTTCATGCTAATTTCATTTTATTTTCCGTTCCAGGGTTCGTTTTACACCCCGGGCTCAGCGGGGTATCCCACTTCTACCGCCTAAAGGACAGTGTCCTGGAACGTGAGACTTTGGGCCGGGGATACAACTGGAGAAGGGGGCCAGTACTTCGCCCAGGCAGCCTCACCTGCTATGCTGAACAGAGGCCTTGTGGGGGAATGGAAAAATTGAAAGGGATATACAAGGAAGAGGGAAGGAAGTGGCCTTTGCCTGCAGGAGAAGTGGGAAATCACGGAAAACCACTTCGAGGATGGCTGATATGGAAATCGAGCCCAGTCTATTCAGTTGACCTCCCGAAGCTGAGTGGACCCCGCTCTAGTCCGCGTACCTCTTTTCAAATTTCGTGCCAGAGTCGTGCTTCTGAGAGTGGCAGCTAATTACACAAACCACTACACCACAGAGGAGGAGCCCTTCGGATATATCGTTTCAGTGTAGACGTCTGCAGTTCCCCGTTCGTTTGAGTTTCGCTATGTGCATCAATAAGGCACAAAGACAATCGCGTAGAGTTATAGGACTTGATCTTCGTTTTTCAAGAGCAGGAAAAGCAAACACACTATACATCTTAGCTCCTAATGAAAGGACACTTGCCACTCGTCTGTCGGACGAGGCCCAACATTAAGATATTCCCGGTCCGGTCGCATGTCGGACAAGACCCGACATGGCATTGCATCGCCCACCGATCGTCTGATGTCTCTTAGCCAACAAAATACACGATAATATACTGTACTGCTATCTTCTGGTTCAGCGTCGAACTTTATAGAATCCATATACTATTTGACAGTCAGTCAAACATCTATTATTTAGATGGCAGTGTAGGAGTCAGCTGTCCACTCACGCACACGAAAGCTCGAGCGATAGTAAATAAACATGGTTGCCATGTGCTCTTCTAGTCATATATACCTGTCAGGTGACCAAAAAACTACACTATTTTCGCACCTCTGCTCCTTCCTTGTACCCTAATGAAGATATCTAATAGCATTTCACGATGCCTAAAAGTGAACTGGCGATGGTCGGCTTGAGTACCGTAACCCAACATGTGCCTGATGCTGACGGCTGGCACAATTATAAATCAACAGATTCCGATTTCAAAAAATCGCTGTGTACAGTGGTTTCAGCCTACAAACTACCGCGAGGTATGAAACCAGAGACTGAATAGAGTTTTTCAATTGTTTTTACCGATAATTTGTTCAGCGAAATTATTAACGAAACCAATCGGTATGCGATAATAATAATAATAATAATAATAATAATAATAATAATAATAATAATATAATAATGCAAAATAATGTGTCTTAATTGCACATATTGCTTTTATTTACTCCAGTATAGCTTGCTGTAAACGTGTATAGCCGAAATACATAATTTAAAAGCAATTCTATAGGGAAAAATGTTTTTTTTAAATACTGGGTGGTCGGGAACATCTCGAATCGGGTATATAAGCGTTAGCGAGTTGGTCATACTGATAAATAATTGGAAAATAGTAATTAGATATAATTGGCCGTTGCCATTTTATCACCTGCTAAAGTTAGCCAATCAGATCGCTTCGCCGGCGATTTCAGATTGGCTTTGCAAGGCGGTGTTGCTAAATCTGCACGTGGCTATGACCGGCTTGAGAGCGCCAATAGAAGAAATAAACTTCTCTAGGAGAGGGACTTGAACAAGGACGGTGCCATTGGCCGAAACACACGGCGTGTTAGTCTTTGATGCTCATTCTCGGTATGGCTCCCAAGCCCGACCGAGCCACGTACAGATTTGGCAACGCCGCGTTGTGAAACCCATTTGAATTCGCCCGCGAACCGATCTGATTGGCTAATGTCAGCAGCATATAAAATGACAACGGCGCGGGATAACGACATATTTTTTTCAAATTACTTATCAGTATGACCAACTCTCTAACGCTTACGTAGTCAGTTCACGTTGTTCCCGACCACTCTCTATGTATTACGGTCTTCTACATTGTTTTATAAGACCACGGCCACTTCCTTCCCCCCCTTTCCTCTTCCATCGTCACCTAAGACCTGTCTGTGTCGGCGCGACGTAAAACAAATTGTAAACTATATATATTGTTTTACTATTATTTGTACCAACCACCAACCCAGTATCTTAAGCACTAAAAGTAACAATATAATTAAAAATAAAATAATATAATTCACGAAATTCATGAAAAACGACGTGTGTTAAAAATACAATACTTTTATTTTGCTTTCAAATAAATGGTTTAAAACCATGTAACTGTCGAATTAATAAACGCGACCGAGCTCGATAGCTGCAGTCGCTTAAGTGCGGCCAGTATCCAGTATTCGGGAGATAGTAGGTTCGAACCCCACTGTCGGCAGCCCTGAAAATGGTTTTCCGTGGTTTCCCATTTCCACACCAGGCAAATGCTGGGGCTGTACCTTAATTAAGGCCACGGCCGCTTCCTTCCCATTCCTAGTCCTTTCCCGTCCCATCGTCGTCATAAGACCTATCCGTGTCGGTGCGACGCACTGTAAAGCAACTAGCAAAAAAAAAGAAAAAAAAAAAGAAAGAAAATATAAATAAACGCCAGTGAAGCCGCGGATGCATAGTAGTATGATATAAATTTACAAATTTATAAATTTATAAATTCTTTTTCTGCTGACTGTTTCAAAGGGACCCTAATACAGGTATGTTTCGATAGTGGTAACAAAAGGAAGTATCGTGTCCTTAATTAAAATACAGTTTTTTTTGGGAAACTACGGGTAGCTACCTTGACAGCTGTCAACATAGGAGTCGAAAACACTAGCTGTCAAATGTAAGCGACTTGTACCACGTATTTAACTCATTCGGTGAATCCACACTTAGAAAGGAGAACCTAGTGTTAATTAACTTCTTGTTTTGAATTGTACTTATTTACTCTGTGACCACGTATAAGTACAATAAAAACATTCTGATGATGAACATTTAATGCGTCATAGACGCTTCTCCCAGGCTTCTGATATGTATTGTATTATGGATAGATTTGACTCATTTCCATGTAGTGATGATGAGTACCCATTTAGGCTACCGGGTTTCCTTGAAAATTATACTTTCATTTATATTAATTCAGGTCCAAGGAAAAGAAAACGGTATGTTCGTATAAAAACTAACCTAGAGGCCATAATGTTCCGTTGGAGGTAAAACTAGCCATCATCTTCACACATGTGATGGATGGCAGCGTTAGAGGCCAGTAACGGATGCTCGAGGCAGTGAAATGCTTCGACGCAATGTGGTGGCTTCTACACATGTGCTAAATGCTACCTGCTACCGAGTCTCTTACAGATTCATCAGAAGGTAAATGCAATAATAATGTCTGATTATACTCAACGAGTAATGTCAGCAGTTAATCGTCAATTTCCTACTATAACGCAAATCTCTTTATGTTGGCAGGGAAGCTTATTCCACAGCCAGTGACGGCGAGCGGGTGTAACCAATGAAGAAACTGACAGCTGTCGTTAGAGAGGAGTCAGGCCGTATATTGTGGTTATGATAGCAATACTTACACAATATTTTTGCTCAGATTATTTAAAACCTTAAACCAACAACATACTCTACAACAGGGCCGCCCAAACTCTTTCAAGTGCAGGACTAGTCGCAGATCACGTGTACAGTTCAATAAAATAATGTAGAATTTGATATTTTATGGAATATCAGAACGGCAAAACAGGTTTTAGCGAATGCTTTTAAATGACTTGAAATAGTGCATTAGCTAGCTTCGCAATGCTATGTGCTTTATGTTTCAAAGCGCATGCAAAATTACACATACGATCAGAAATGTGGAAATGTTGCTAAGAGCTATCCTCTGCTACAACGATGCACAATAACTGCCTGTTATTTCTCATACACTATCTGGTCTTAAGTTTTGAGAGAATTTAGTTTGCCTAGCCTTAGTCGCTTTTGAGTCTCACTTCAAATCATTCATTACAATCAAAAGAAACTAAACTCAAAAATACATTATAACTTAGTAAAATAACTTCAGTTCAGGCGGGACACAGAAAAAAGCCTTGGTGAGTCGGATGTGACTCCCAAGCCGTAGTTTGAGCTTTTCTGTTCTAGAATCTCTTATTCTTCCCAAAAGTATTTTTCGTTATCATAACATTTCACGTCAATTTATTTTAGTATAGACTACTAATTATTTAAAAAAGTTAAATTACTTGTGTCAAAGGAAAACATTTAAATCATGTTGGTTATACTAAACACTGACATGTGTAAATATTAAACTTAAGAAAAATGAGCAACAAAGATTTGACAGAGTAGGGCGTAGGGAGTGATATGTATGCCCGGCTCCTTGGTTGAATGCTCAGCGTAGTTAGTCACTTCGGTTCAGAGGACCCCAGGTTCGATTCCCGGTCGACTCTGAGATGTTAACCTTAAAATGATTATATCCACCTTGTACACATTGTGTTTAATAAAATTATATATATATAATGATTATATCCCCTGACTCGGGGGCTGGTGTTTGTGCTTTCCCCAACATTCCTACAACAGACACACCACACACAACGCTATCCTCCACAATGAAAACACGCACTTTTCTTACATGACAGATGCCGAACACTCTCGTCGGAGGGTCTGACTTACAAGGGCTGCACCAGTTGATCCGAACATGTCCTCGGGAACTCCCGGCATTAAAAACCATACGATAAATTAAAAATGACACATAAATGTACATTTCCAAATATATATTGGAGGTATTTTTTCCCTCCATATGAAAGAGGAAGGTATATCCTAGAATGCAGAATTATTAAATCGAAGAATGAATATTTTTACCCATGGAGGTGTTCCTCATCCTTAAGTAGTCCTTCGTTAATAATATCTGGCAGAACACTTAGCAGCCACTTCCGAATATTTTTCTACGCAATCTACTTTCAGTGACTACACATACTTTTTAACACATCAAAGCAGAGTGGGATGGAAAATGAAGACAAAATGTGGGAAGTTAACTGGTAAGTAAAGAAGAATTCATAATCATAAATAGTATTACATTGTCCTGTTGAATTTTTTAACTGTGTGTATTTCAGTCATCAGTCCATAGACTGGTTTGATGCAGCCCTCCATGCCACCCTACCCTGTGCTAACCTTTTCATTTCTACGTAACTATTGCATCCTACATCTGCTCTAATCTGTTTGTCATATTCATACCTTGGTCTACCCCTACCGTTCTTACCACCTACACTTCCTTCAAAAACCAAAACCAACTGAACAAGTCCTGGGTGTCTTAAGATGTGTCCTATCATTCTATCTCTTCTTCTCGTCAAATTTAGCCAAATCCATCTTCTCTCACCAATTCGATTCAGTATCTCTTCATTCGTGATTCGATTTATCCATCTCACTTTCAGCATTCTTCTGTAACACCACATTTCAAAAGCTTCTATTCTCTTTCTTTCTGAGCTAGTTATCGTCCATGTTTCACTTCCATACAATGCCACGCTCCACACGAAAGTCTTCAAAAACATCTTTCTAATTCCGATATCAATGTTTGAAGTGAGCAAATTTCTTTTCTTAAGAAAGCTCTTCCTTGCTTGTGCTAGTCTGCATTTTATGTCCACCTTACTTCTGCCATCGTTAGTTACTTTACTACCCAAGTAACAATATTCATCTACTTCCTTTAAGACTTCTTTTCCTAATCTAATATTTCCTACATCACCTGCCTTCGTTCGACTGCACTCCATTACTTTTGTTTTGGACTTATTTATTTTCATCTTGTACTCCTTACCCAAGACTTCATCCATACCATTCAGCAACTTCTCGAGATCTTCTGCAGTCTCAGATAAAATAATTATATCATCGGCAAATCTCAAGGTTTTGATTTCCTCTCCTTGGACTGTGATTCCCTTTCCACTCTCCCTTTTAACTATCTTTTAACTATCTTCATTATTCAGACCTCACAAGTTAGACGTAAAAGTTGCATCCGTCGAATTCTCCTTCGCCATTCAAATACCAAATCTGGTTATGCTACGAGATTAGCTGTGCTGAAGCTATACAAAAGTATTGTTCATGCTGAAATTCTGTCCATCTGCGAACTCTTGGAAAAACTAGATCCATGGACGTCACTTTCTATAAATTTTCTCATGTACAATCACCGTATCTATTAATAATCCCTGGAAAGTCCTTCCTGGAACCCATTTCTGCCTTGAAGTATCAAAACATATCTTTTAAAAAAATTCATATCACTGGCAGTTATATTTACCATCATGTTATTACTACTGGATTTGTTTTTTGCTAAATTATTTTTTCTTTTTTCAGTAATCTCTCTTTACTTCCACAACCATTATCGGCTTCATTTCTTTCCAACCTGCACCTCCTAGTTAATCTCTTTATTTCTCTGTTATAATACAGTGAATATTTCCCATACATTGCCACATTTATCCGTAGATGATATGTTTTCATACTTCATAAAAAAGCTAAAAACCAATCCCCTAGATTGTTTATATTTTTATTTACCATTTTCCTATGATCATATACTTTTTTTAAACTCCCCCATGCTTCTCTTATCAACCATATGGTGTTGCCTAATAGTCCTACTCTTAAAACCTGCTTTCTATCGCATTTATTTGTAATTACGATAAACATAGTTTCGTGGTTAATAATAATGTTATTGGTTTTACGTCCCACTAACTACTTTTGCGAATTTTGAAGACGCCGATATGCCGGAATTTCGGCCCGGATGAGTTCGTTTACGTGCCGATAAATATACCGACACGAGGCTGGCGTATTTGAGTACCTTCAAGTACCACCGGACTGAGCCAGAATTGAACCTTCCAACGTGGAATCAGAAGGCCAGCGTTCTACCGTCTGAGCTACTTAGCTCGGCGCTTCTTGATCTTTCATACCGTATATTACTTCAGTTTCTCTGTAGATCTCATGTGGTTTTATCAGCACCATCTCTAGAATATTTTTCCCTTTAGTGGGTTCCAACACTTTCTGATTCCCCTCTACTTCCCAGATTAACATATTTATAATTTGTGGATTATGATTTATGTCATTCGCATTACCCTTCCAGTTAACCTTTGCTAAATTGAGATCACCCGCTATAATAACGTTCCTTGCTGTGTCTTTCCCCACATAGTTGATTATCCTATCAAATAATTCCGAATCAGCGTCAGCGCCATCTTTGCCCGGTCTGTACCCTCCAAAAAATAACCAGTTGCCTATTATCTTTAGATATGAGACTTACATCTAAAATTTCATGTCACTCGTACTTAACTTTGTTGTATCTTTAAAATGCTTCTTTCACCAGTATAATACTCCCCCGCCTCCCGTCTCTACGGTAAAAATCCCAGTTTCCTCAGAAAATTTTTGGTCCATAATATCATAGCATAGCTATGATTCGATGATGATGATGCTTGTTGTTTTAAGGGGCCTAACATCGAAGGTCATCGGCCCCTTAGCCATGATTCAGCGCCCATTTACAATATCTGGTAAATGCATATCTATTAATTAATTCTTATTTTACAATACTTCTACAGTGTAACACTTAACAATATTGTTTGTCATCCTACCTTGATTTCCAGGTTCCTAGTATCTCATCACCTCTCCCCAGTCCAGCCCATTTCCCTGAAAGTACCTCTCCATTACACTTCTAAGCTACCCCCCTAGCGTATATGTACCCCCGTACCCACTCCACAGTCTCATTTAAACCCCCGATCATCGTCCGGTCTATAGCTCTCCTACGCAGTATCCCACTGATAATAATCTCTGCTGCTTTGAACTTCTCCCGCGCTGTCGTAACCAGATCACACACATCCCCTTCTATGTTAATACGTATTCCTGCTTGCCTTACGTTGTTGGTACCAACGGTGAAAATTAACACCTTCTCCTTATCCTCCTCGTTCCCTCAACACCTACCTTGAACTAATTCCTGGATAAGGAACATAACTTGCAATGGAACACATTAATGGATATAGAGTGGCGAAGTGATAAAGAATTGAATTGAGCTGTATTGAATTAAAATATATTATAAATTAAATTAAATTTTATTTACGGCTACAACACAACATGGCTAGGAAGCCGCTTCTAGTAGCCAGCTTGCATTAGATCGGAAGACCTGACAAAATACGTGCATCACAATTCATTTAAGCTGTATGCAATGCTATTTTAATAAAGAGAACATGATGTACGTATCTGTGATCTTCAGTCATCATAGTTAACAAACACGTATCTAACTTACTCTTAAGTTGAAAAAATTGTTACAATGATTGTTAATATATCATACACACTTATATTCTGATTTACAGTTCATCTTTTTCTTTTTTTTTTTTTTTTTGCATTTACATAGTGGAATATCAAAATAACATTTTGAGCCAATATTTAATGTTCATACCTTCTTATTTTTGCACCATTTTTTCCACACCCTGTTGGGGTCACGGGTGCGTTGTGTGTCGGACATGTGGACTTGACCCATATTTACGACCGAATCGCCTTCCTGACCTCAACTCTTAGTTGAGGGATGCTTCAGTGGCAGTTGGTGGTGTGGTGTCTTGCGTATGAGTGAAAAGATGTGTTTTGCGATGAACACAAAGACCCATTGCAGGCCTTCGAGCTGAGCAAATGTCGCTTGGTACGCCAAGGCCCATAAGAGCCGTTGTCCCATTGCCTATTTTTTGTATATAATATATGCAAGAAAGGTGATCGTGGTGATTATGGCTTTAAGAGGAAGTAGCCTACTCCGTCGTTGCGCGGTCCCAAGTCCGGGATGAACCAGCCTGTTCTGGTCAACAGCATAGAATGCGGAAGGCAAGGGAAACCACCACATTATTTTTCCCAAGAAAACCTATGATGAGTCTCCATTTGAATTATGTAACTGGCAATTCCGTGACCATAGCTCCTGAGCAGCATAATGACGGGCCCGGCAGAGGAAAAAGCAGGGCTTCTCACGTTGTTAACAAACGAAATCCTTGCTTGAAAACAGGAACCTGGAATATTCCGATTGGGCAAACTAGAAAAGTGTTAAATGGGAAATGGAGCGATATGGGTTTGATATACAGTAACTGGAATAGCTGAAACACGATGGACAGAAGAAAGTGAATTTGAAAGCGGGAATTACAAAGTCCTATGTTCGAACAATGAATAAATGAATAAAGTTGTTTCAAATGCTCTCCTACATGTTGAAGTTATAGGCAATAGGCTAATTATGGCTAGTTTTTCAACAGATCCTGTGTATATGGTTACCATCCAAGTTTATATGCACACTTCAACCAGTGATGATGAAGAGGTCGAAGTAGTTTATGAGTCACTTCAAGAGTTATTTTTGAAGACGAAGTCCAGTGACAATGTTATAATAATGGGGGACTGGAATGCTGTAGTTGGAGATGGGAAAGATGGAAATATAGTAGGTAATTTCGGTCTTGGCACAAGAAGTGCACGGGGTCAATGCCTTTTTGATTTCTGCAAACAAGAAAATTATGTCATAACCAATACCTGGTTTACTGCTCCAGAAAGGCGTAAATATACATGGAAGATGCCAGGGGACATCCATCGCTACCAAATACACTACCTTTTAGTTAAGCAACGACCGGGCGAGTTGGCCGTGCGGTTAGAGGCGCGCGGCTGTGAGCTTGCATCCGGGAGACAGTGGGTTCGAATCCCACTGTCGGCAGCCCTGAAGATGGTTTTCCGTAGTTTCCCATTTTCACACAAGGGAAATGCTGGGCCACGGCCGGTTCCTTCCAACTCCTAGGCCTTTCCTCTCCCATCGTCACCATAAGACCTATCTGTGTCGGTGCGACGTAAAGCCAATAGCAAAAAGAAAGTTAAGCAACGATATAGAAATCAAGTTAAAAAAATCTTTGGCATTTCCTGGAGCAGATCACTTTCTGATACTAATGTGTGCTCATTTGCAATTTAAAAGACCTTTAAGGGAAAAAAATGATGAGAAAATGCAATCTAGATATATTTCGTGAAGAAGATACCAAAAAGGAATATAAAATGGCCACTGATAAGGAAATATTAAGTGCAAACTATCATTCAAGAGATTTAAACCAATTTGTGGACAAGGATAAAGGTTGCGATAGAAAAGGCTGCAGGCGAATTCGTGAGATCAGTTAAAAGGGTTAGTCGTAAGCCATGGATTACCAGAAAGGTACTTCAGAAAATGGATGAAAGGAGGAAGTACAAGAATGATCCTTCAGAGGAAGGCAGAAAGAAATATGGAACGCTGAAAAATGATATTGACAGATCGTGCAGAACACTGAAAGAAAAATTGTGGAACTTGAAGTGTCAAGAAATTGAACATCTTGGACAAGAAGGCAAATCAAATGTAGTTTGCGAAGAAATTAAGAAAACATCATGGAAATATAAATGATTTTTCACAAGGTTGATGAAGGATAAAAATGACGTAAAGTTACTGGACTGTTTTGAAAATGAAGAGTTATGGAGAAATTTTTTGTAGGATTTGTACAGTGCAAACGTTCCATTTCCTTGGACACCAGTAGCACTTGATGACAGAACGCTGGAAGAGGAAGGTATAACTAGGCAAGAATTTGAAGTTGCCTTTAAATATCTACGCGATAGAAAGTGTCCAAGGGATGATAATATTCTTGTGGAGCTTATTAAGAACAGTGGAGAATTAACAAAGGAATGGACTTTTGAATTAAATGCAAAAATTCATGAACAAGGCGAATGGCCAGAGGACATTTACTCTTCAATCATCATGCATATTCAAAAGAAAACAACTCCTACTGGTTGTAATGACTATATAACAAAAAATTGAATCACTCACACATCTAGGATACTCCTCCAATCATAAACTACAGAATGGGGTGTTACATCGAGCAGAACGTTGGGGACATTCAGTTTGATTTTCGCAGAGATTTGTATACACGTGATGCCATAGTTACACTACGCTGTATGGGAGAAAGATTGTTGGGCTGTGGAAGGAATGTGTATGTATGCTTCATTGCTTACGAGAAAGCGTTTGATAAAGTGCCATGGAACAAACTGTTTCCACTTCTCGTTGATATAAGTTGCCCACATCGCATGATACAGCTGCTATACAATTTATATAAATATCAAAATGCAGTAATCAGGTTTGGCAACGAGTTAACAGCCCCTGTACAGATATTGAATGGGGTGAAACAAGACTGTCTGCTCTCACCATTCCTGTTTAATATCTTCGCTGAGAAAAATTATCAATTAATCTATAACAAAAAGCAAGCTTGCGGCTAAAGCTGAATGAAAAAGCTAAGGAATTTGGTATGCAAATGAATATTAATAAAACGAAAGTCACGATGTTTAGTAGGAACCCACGTCCATTGCAGGCGATGATCAGTGGTGAGCCTGTACAACAAGTAGTACAGTTCAAATATCTTGGCCAGATCATAACAGAAAAACTTCAGTGTCACACTGGAATAAAAACAGGAATAGCAAAGCAAACCTTCAGAGATAAACAGACCTTTCTCGGCCGTAGCCGTGCTGAAATACTGGATCCCGTGAAATCTCCGAAGTTAAGCAACATTGGGCGTGGTCAAGATTTGGATGAGTTGCCACGCGCTGTTGGTGGGGGGTAAGGGAATGGAGGACCGGAAAGGAACTGGCCACCCTACCGTACGTAAACTCTGGCTCAGGCACACCTCTGCGAAGGTTCGGACCTGCCTTACCTTCTATGACAGAAAACAATGTCCCTCATCTTACGTAAAAGAATAATAAAATCTTACATTTGGTCTCTTGCGCTGTATTGTGCTGAGACCAGGTCGTTAACCAAGAGTGATATTAAGAGGCTAGAAGCCTTTGAGATATGGCGTTGGCGTGGGCTGCTATGGATAACTTGGATGGAGAAGAAGACCAGCGCTGAGGTATGGAACATTGTCCAAGAAAAGAGACAGCTGTTGAGTCAGATTAGGAAGAGGCAACTTTCTTGGATGGGAAATAGTCTTTGACATAGGAAAGTGTTGTTGGAAGTTTTGGAAGATAAAATACCAGGAAAACGCCCTCGTGGAAGACCAAGAAAGGCATCCATGATGACATTTCTTGTGAACTCAGGTTGCAGGAGCTATGCAGACGCAAAACGTACTGCACAGGATCGACCCAGTTGGAGAAGACTCGTCGCAGGGGCAAACCAGTCATTAGACTGAATTACTCAAAGAGGAAGAAGCCTACAACTCAGTAACCATCCTCATTATCCAAGGAAACCTAGATTAAAGAGCTAGTACTTGCTAGTTAACTTCATCCCCAACTACGAGAGACGACGCACTGACATTATTCAGTCTTCAGAAGTTTTTGAGTAGCCTATCTTCTATCTCGTATCATATTGCTTTTCAACTAACGGAGTGGTTGAATACGTTCATTTATTTGAGAACATTTTTAGTATGTGTGTGTGCGTGTGTGAGAAAAATGATTAAAATGTTTGTCCTTACACGGCTACATCTGGTTAAGGGAAATTATGATACTGATGATGATTATGACTCTAATTCAGCGTGAAGAAATGATACGTTTATCACTGTAAAGCAGTATGATCTAAACACCTTGAAATTGGTGGATGTTTTACTTCCTTGCTTTGGTGCAAACGCTGTCGAGGAGGAGAGTCAAAGCCAGGCGTCACGAAGAGGCAGCCCTAGGTGTTTATTGTCCAGTCAAAGATCTGGAACCAAGATGGGTTGTGTTTAGGGCCTATTATAATCCCCACATTCCAGAAGAAACGCCTGTCAACTACCTGCCTCATAATGATATCAGTGGAGAAAGAATGTAAAACGATTCGATACAAGTTCGATCCAAAATGACCACAGTTTGTGAAAGCACTATAATCAGTGAGGTCCTGAATACATTAGTGTTGACATAATTTGGTCGGTATGCAGCGTGTCTCTAGCCGCCATCTCTCTCTTCTACCTCTCGGACTGGAAAATTAGCCTAGGGAATAGTAACTTATGTCACAAAACACGGTTTTCCTATAGGCATATATTCCAATAAATTCCCCGCATAGGATAATGCCAAAACAATTTACCTAAAAATATTAGAGTCCACAGAAATGATATGTATTTAAAACTAAAAATTATTTTTAAACAATAAACTTACTCCCAGACAGTTGCTGAGAAGCACCGATCTTATAACGGTTGAAAACGCTTCAACGAGAAATTCGTACCATTATACTGCAGTAGTTTAGTCGGTATACTTCCTAGTGATTATTATAACAATTACGTATTATGCATCAGCGAAGACATTTTAAAAATAATGGTTAACCTTCAAATTGTCACAGTTTTTTATGGTTTCGGTCTTGCCCTGAGTTTCAAGGTCAGATGCTGCGGTTACTATTGCGATATATTGTTCCTATTGAATATCCTACCTAATGGCGTCGAAAATCGAACCCGAGACCTACGGTTTGGAAGATTAATGACGAAATTACTGAAACGTTAACTTACAGGGTTAATTAATAATTAAATTTATAAGAATTATTTTTTCCCGACCGTTTATGTGCTCTTAAATTAGACATTTCCAAATAACGACCTTTTTTTTTTTTTTTTACAAAATTCAACGTCTACGCAATTTTCAGTTTTGTTCTATACAAGAATTCATATACTTTTAAGTGAGAGGAATTAATTTCCCTTGTTAATGTTAGCAAAATTTAACATATTCTACTTTAATTACGTGTGGCATATTGCAAAGTTTTACAAAACTTGGCAAATCTACAGTTCTTATTATTTTGGTAACGTTATCTGTGTATGATTGATTATAGTGAATTAAAAGTTCCTGATACATTAATGTATTAAAATTTTAGTATTAAAAATGTTTTGTGTCTATAGATTATACAAAAAGCAAAAATATTTTTGGAGAGATGCTAATTCGGAAGCTATTAAACTTCAGTAGTATATATCAGTCATGACGAGCTGAAGCTGAATAATATGTGTTCTCCATTGTGCAGTATTTAAGTTCAATAACCAGATAAATTAAACATTTATTGACTATCTGCAGTATATGAAGTGATTATTTCTCATTAAACCTTTCCAAGAGAGTTCTTGTCCTGGAGTCGATATATTTAGTTCAAGGAATCTTAATTAATAAAACCTTACCTAAGCTCTACAGTTAATTAGCCAATCTAAATTTCCCCTAATTTAATTACTGCTTTATTTTCCCCACAAAGTGGAAACGAAACCCGCTAAGTGTAAGTGGAAAAGTTGTCGGTGGAGCCAGCGAAATATCGACCTATCGACTGTGGCCAGCAGTCGAGTGCTTTACTGCTGTTTTCATGACAAAATGTATAGCTCTGGTAGGAGGTATTTCAACATTTTAAGTGAAAAGTCTAGTAGTTTATATTATACTTACGTTTTATCCAGCGTGCAATAACACAGAGTCTCTATGCAAGGCCCGCGAAATTAATGGTCTCCGTACGCTTCTGTCGTATTTGCTTTCAGACAGAACGACGTTCATTTGCACTAACGTAATGTAGACTCTTGACGACAGTAGCTAAACCACACTTTCAGAGAGAGAGATTATAGTTGAAAGGCATTATTTTAGTCACAGCGGGTGTAGCATAAAGATATTCCCACCTTTGGAGACGGTGGATACCGCAAGTGGAGTCCTTTTGCTATTTGCTTTACGTCGCACCGACGATGGGACAGGAAAAGCCTAGGAATGGTAAGGAAGCGGTCGTGGCCTTAATTAAGGTACAGCCCCAGCATTTGCTTGGTGTGAAAATGGGAAACCACGGAAAACCATCTTTAGGGCTGCCGACAGTGGGATTCGAAGCCACTATCTCCCGGATGCGAATTGACAGCTACGCGCTCCTGACCGCACGGCCAACTCTCCCGGTGAAGTAGCGTCTGCTCGTATGGAGACGAATGTTACAAAGTTTAGAGACGGTAAATTCACCAGAATGAAAATGATTTTGGATGCTGTAATGCATCATAAAATAGTCTTCATCTTTGCTTTTTGAGACCATTGTTCTGGACATTAGAGGTAAACTATCGTAAGTGACATTTCACTAACTTCAGAGGAGAGCAGAAAGAAGCTGCTGAGGCACATATCTTGTTAACTTTAAGACAGGTCGAATCGACAGTTCTGAGCATGGTAAACTATCGTAAGAGCGAATACGATAAGGAGTGCGGAGGATGGCATAAAGTTGAACTGTTGTATGATCATTTACCGTCGTTTATCACTAGGTTGTCTTTGCACATACGATAGTATCCCATAGGTTATCTTCATTTCTGCGAAACATACACATACAATAGTGTACCCATAAGAAGACTCGACCAAAACAACTCACATACGATAAAAACCAAAAAACCATCATCTGACGTCCAGAGTTATAAAAAGAGTACAGTATACACATTGGCCAATATCTACGATTTTTCACATAGTGGATATTGCGGACAGAGTCTATAGTTTTATCGACTGAGGTTGATATAAAATATACTAATCTCTGGGAGACATTGGTTCCAATAAAACAGTATGTAATTTTGAAGTAAAAATTGTGGGAGAACCAGAAATCCTACTCCGGCCAACCCGGAAGGAAACAACTGCATTAAAGACCAGATCAATTATTAGCTCTGTTTCCCAAGAACTAAAAATTAAAAGTATTACGTAATTTATTATTAAGTATCATTGACGAAGATTTTTCAAGTTTAAGTTTAAAAATATATATCTCAGGAATGAAGATGCTGCATCATGTAATTTCTTACACGAAGACAACTAAACGTCCAGTATTGCTACATAAACATGAATACATACGTAAAGGAAGCTGAGGTTCAGGTGTGATCAGTAGAAGATACGTTTTCTTGATTACTTTTGATTAGCACTACTGATGTGTGAAGCTATTCTTCTCCAAATAGTGGAAAACATATGCGCGACGAGTAAGGGATTACTGCTGAGGAATCATCAGTTTCGAGACAGTTAATAAATTCGCCTTTGAAGTGGGAGGACATCTAGAAGTCCTTCGGCAGTGAACGTCGATATAATAATGATATAGAATACATTGCACCAAGTCGAAAGCAACGACATGGCATAGTGATAATCTATTCGTGGGCATATAGTGAAGATGGGATAAACTTCTCATTGTGACATCTGAGTCCCATACAATACGTCGGAAGTACACTGCCTGACAAAATATTGAAGCACCCGGAAGGGTAGGAGGGAACGAATCTAAACTTCACATGCTGAGAGGTTATGTGATGTTATTTCAGTGATTACAAAATCGATTCAAATTTACAAAGAACTCGGTAGTACGAGGCTACTTATCATTATGACGTTGCACTCACTTTGGCCTGAATGTATGCACTGATTCGGTTGGGAAGGGTGTCATAAAGCCGTTGTATCCTCTCCTGAAGCAAGTTGGTCCACAACTGCTGTATATCTATCTAATCCTTGAAATCCTGGATACTGGCACTGGGGCGGAGTTGACGTCCGAGCTCGTCCAACACTTGTCCTATCGGGAACAGATCTGGCGATCTTGCTGGCCACGGGAGTACTTCAGTATCACGCAGAAGTTCATAGATACACATGCCGTGTGTGGACAAGCATTGTCCTCTTGAAAAATGTCGCAGGTCAGATAACACGTGAGTTCGCAGGATGACCATGTCCCTCAATCATTAATAGCTGTGACCTGAAGTCATTCCCGATGGCTCTCCGCACCATGACGCCAGGAGTCACACCGCTGTGCCTTTCCAAAACATTGGAAGAATGGGACCTCTCCCCAGGTCGCCGCAATACTCGCATCTGGGCTAATGCAGCACCACGACTCATCGCTGAACACAATGCGACGCCATTCATCAGCAGTCCATGCTGCCGTTTGTGTTGTGATGTTAACGGCAGCCTACGCATGGGACGGTAAATCCCTAGTTCGGCTGCTGCTACTGTAGTCTCCGACCAATGGTGTGGGATGACACAGAATGTTGCAGAGAGTCCAATACTTGGCGCAGATGTGAAGAGGTTACGATGTGCTTGGTGCACAATACGGCGATCTTCCCTTGTGGTGGTCAGACGTGGTCGACCGAAACCTTGACGAACAGTATGACTGCCCTAGCGTTCCCATGCAGTCTAACATTGGAACATGGTCACATCCAAATACCATACAAATTGAGATATTGCACGATTTGACCAGCCGGCCAAATGGAGACCCACAATGAGGCCCCTTTCAAACACTGTAAAGTGCTATTAACGCTGCCTCACACGAGTACGTGCCATCTCCGTGTCTTTCTCAGTGATTGCTTAATATCTGACGCTGTTCATGCCCCTTATATACCTTACCAGGCTTGGTAACATCTATCTGTCATAGAGAATTGTAAGTATACCCGCCGTTGGTGTGTAGGTGTACGCAGTTACATTGACACCGGACCATTTCTTCTGGGTGCTTCAACCTTTTCTGTCAGGCAGTGTATTTAAAGAGGCTGGAAATTTGCACAATAATATTTTTGAAATGAATGAGAATTAAAGCTGCAGATCTGATCGTCCACGGTAATGAGGTGGGAAAGTTGAGGAACTACTAAAACTATCCCCTAAATGAAACAATCAAGTAACGAAAGTATCTAGCAGGATTTCAAAGCTACATCAAGCAATCAGTTTGGTTTTGCAACGCAGTTAGAGTAGTATTTTTTAAATAGTTAGATAAGAGGCTATTTACTAGTTGTTTGGCGTTGAACTAAGACAGGCAATACTTTCAGTGACTACGGTATGAAAGGGAACGGTTCTTCTTCTTCTTTTAGTGCCTTGCCCATTCTGCATATTGGCTACCATCATGATCTTGTTGTGTAGTTTTGTTGATATCCTTAGAAACAGTTCCGCTGAATACATCTGGTATCGGCCTCTTAAGTTCCATAATGGGGAGTTCAGTCGACGTCCTGTAACTGTCTTCCAGAAGATCTTCCCTTGCATGAAGAGCTGGAGAATTCAGTACTTTTTTTTTTCAGTCCCGAAGTATTCTTGCTTCCTTTGTTAGGAAAGGGTACAGTGAGAAAATATAATTGCTGTGGCCGTAATTAAGGTATAGGCCTGGTGCTTGTAAAAATTAGAACTAACTGTTGGTAAAAATGCAAGCTCTAAGCTGTACGACCCGTACACATAGCCGATTCACTCGGTACCCTAAATCTAACGAACAGGAAAGTTGTGTTCCGCTAATACAACGCGAGGCCTCATATGACTTTGATCATCTACAAACATAGAGTATAGACGCAGCTGTGTCTTTCCCGACCTTAACACCAAACAAAGCATGAATAATACATGAGTTTTCAGGCGAATTCAATACGCACTAACTACAGACGGCTGAAAATTAGAGTATCGCTTCTTCATCTTCTTTTGCTCTTTCAGGTCTGTAACGGCGTTGTCTCTCCATCATGTTCTTGAGCTACTTTCTGTTTTTTTCATGGCTATTAATCTCTTTCCCACACAACTGTCATGTCTTCTCATTACGTGACCGAATCTTCTTAATCGAAACTCATGGCTGACGAGAGTCACTCCCCCATCGAATCACTGCTAACTCAATCATATTTTTGCTACTGCTCGAGTCTTGCATAGCATCATTATTTCTACGACATCTAGATTCCCTTCCTGTATTTTGGTCACAGCCACTGTCGCTAGTCTATCCATGGAACAAGAACTACTACTAGGCTACTAATTCCTAGCATTTACCCAATTATCTGGATTGGCACTTGGTATGTAGGCCTATTTAGCCATCTTTACGGCCGGATACCTTGACTTTCGCCAGTCCTTTGTGGGGGGATGTATTCACTATTGAGTGTTTTGTGTTGGAGTTTAGTGTGATGTGTTATATGTGAATGAAGATGTGTATTATGGTTAACACAAATCCTTAGCTCCCGAGCTAGAGTAGTTAACCTGACACGGTTAAAATTCCCGACCCGGGAATCGAGCCCAGGGCCTTCAGAACCATAGGCCTCTATCTTACCATTCAGGCAAGAAACTTGGTATGCATGAGACAACGATGGCAACAAATGCATTAACAACAATAATAAACTGTAGATAGGCATTATCTTTGTGATGAATTCTCTTGTCCCTTTGGAAGCATCTTGAGTCTCCACGACCTCCTCCTGGCGAAGGACAGGTATCATCATTAAAGAAAGATCCGTGGGGTGCCGCACACGCGCCACTCGTGCCCTTTGTTGTCGCCGGTGACAGGTCCCAGACCCCCTGCTGACTCGCTCGTGCTCGGCCGCCTGCGACACCGTGACAAGAAACGGGTCGGTCGTAAGTCTCCACGGGACTATCCTAATGTGTGGACTCTTACACAGGGGTGAGCAAAGGAAAAGCTCTCCATTTCTATAACTTCCGAGAAGTATTCCACAGATGTTAAAACAACAAAGGATTTATTCCAGATTTCATTTTAGAATCCAATTATTTGATAACCTGATGCTTCCCAAATCAAGACAAATATATTATTAATCTCCGGTATTTGTACGTCTACCTGTATTTAAAAATACCTCGTCTTTCTGGGATTCACTCATAGCTATATATCCTGCAGCGACGCAACTTGAGGATCCAAAAAGTCGTAAGAAGACTTAACACTTGACACTTGTCTCGGATATCGTTGATGAGATTGAAATGATGATGATATCGACGGTGCAACAGCTATTTCTAGCGTTATGAAGCAAGAGAGTTCGATGTCAGTTTTTTTTTTTTTTTTTTTTTTTTTTTACAAGTTGCTTTACGTCGCACTGACACAGATAGGTATTATGGCGGCGATGGGACAGGAAAGAGCTAGGAGTGGGAAGGATGCAGCCGTAGCCTGAATAAGGTACAGCCCCAGCATTTGCCGGATGTGAAAATGGGAAACCACGGAAAACAATATTCAGGGCTGCCGACAGCGGGGTTCGAACTCACTATCTCCTGATTAGTGGATACTGGCCGCCCTTATGCGACTGCAGCTATCGAGCTCGGTTCAATACCAGTAAAATCATCTTTATCCTCCATAAGACGTCCTGTGATTTCCTCATTTTAAACCTGGGAAGATACTGCGACGGTACTTTTACGAACATAGCCTACATGCATTCATATCTTTCCTAGCTCATTTTATGAAGGAAGATACGCAAATCTAGTCTATATGGTAATATGAGATATCAGATCTAATATATGTTGTCTTTAGGGCTGCCGACAGTGGGGTTCGAACCCACTATCTCCTGAATAGTGGAAACTGGCTGTTCTTAATTACTGCAGCTATCGAGCTCGGTTCGATATCAGTGAAACCATTATTTATAATTTCCTATAGGTCTATTATATATTTTATATTTTTATTTTATATTTATATTTTATGCTCCTGAAAAGAAACGGCAGCAGAGTTCTATTATTTTTTAGACTACCAAAGATACTTTCACTGAAATGAGACCTTGGCTACTGGGCCTTCGGCGGTCATCAGAAGCTTGAAACTGCTCGTCAGACTGACCGATATCCCGGAGCGGCTCGTGTAACAGCGCTATCGTGACGACTGTCCCGCCATAGCTTTTTATTGTGCTCATCACCAAGTGATTTCAAATTAAAATCAGTCTCGTGGGCTCCATCTGCTCCATATTGTCCGCGCCGCAGGCTGATAAGCGGCAAGCTATTCGCGCGCGACACGCAACACCACATGAATGAAAGACGAAGAAAAGGAGATCGATGTGAGCACAAAGAGGAGCAGGAGATGAATCATGGGGTAGGACAACAGTGGGAATAACAACACCATCATCACTCACAAAGGTTTAAAAGGAAGAAAAGAAACAC
Organism: Anabrus simplex; assembly: GCF_040414725.1. NCBI lineage: Eukaryota > Metazoa > Arthropoda > Insecta > Orthoptera > Tettigoniidae > Anabrus > Anabrus simplex. The sequence continues at coordinate 1,505,530,237 of NC_090265.1, read as the reverse complement.
TTACTTGTGTGCAAATCTATTTCACAGATTTATGAATGTGCAACACGCAGGTTTTTGGATACATATTTTGGATTTTAGTGGTAAATCAATGGAATACGACACATTTACATGAAGTGGATGGAATATTTGAAGAAACGAGTACAACTTTCCTCTTTCTTTTTTCGCTCTTTTCCACGTCACCTTTTCTCGTTTGTGTGTACAGTATTCGGTGGAAAAACCTGGCTCTGTTTTAAGACTTGCCGGTGGGTGAAAATTGACAAGTGAAAGGCAAAAAGACTAAGGACATTATAAACCTCGAATTCTCCGACAGTGTCGAAATCAGGATCAAATAAATAATGATCGAGAGAAAAAGTATGAAAGAGAGACTTGTAAAAATGCTTGGCAAGGAGAGATTAAAATAATCTTGTGTCTACGTGTTCATCAAATGACTAGTCTATGATATTAGTTCAGTTGTCTCGGTAATCTTTCATATTGTTAATCACGGCACGCTGATTATGGAATAAATTGTTATGTAGCGGTACATAACAGGAGTCAAAGGAGTCAAGGAGTCAAGGAGTCAAGGAGTCAAAGTTGAAATATATTAAATGTATTGTTAATTTTCAATGTATAGTTTAAATCTGCCGTCAAAATTAAATGTGCGAATACCCACAGCGTATCTACTGTAATGCATAGGAAATTAATTTCTGATGGATTTGTGTAACTCCCATCAGTAACTGAACCAAGAAGACGAGATGAACTGGTCTCCTAACCAATAGAACACACCTGTAAAATCCAAAAATCGCTTTCACGGCTGCAGATCTAAAAATGAGGGGCGTAGAAGCAGCTCTTGGGTGGTTAGGCTGTGTGCATTTGCAGAGTTTCGCCCGGACGTGATATTTGGGCTCATCAGTTGGACTGGCACGCCCCTCCAAGATTCTGCTTAGCAGTGACAGACCAGCTAGTACTAAAATGTTTTCATTCCTCCCCTGAAGATGGAGGCGGGCCTCTTAGACGGCAACGCGATCTCTCAGGTTGGGAGATTTGTTACGGTGAAAGAGATGCACGGAGAAGGTGAGCGAGTTGGTGGCCGTGGCCTATACTAGGAACTGTCCCGGCATTCGCCTTAGTGCAGGAGAATGGAAAACCACTGAAAACCATTCTCAGGACAGCCGACGGTTGGGGCCAGCCGTGAGGTCCAGCCCTGTCCCGTCTCAGAATGCAGGGGCGTAGAGCCACTGTAGACCCGTGACCACCCATCCTCTGCTCGGTTGGCCGGTCAGACTGCAGAGCTGTTGGACCATGGACCAGCCGTGGTCACTTGATGGCCGACTCCCACTCTGCATCCGCCGACCAACCAATTAGGCCTACGTGGTCCCGCCGTGTTAGCAAATAGGGTTTGCTAACCTGCTAAAGGATACTCTGCAAAAGCACACGGCCTAACCACCCATAAGCTGGTTCTATTCCAGTGATTTTTACACCTATAAATTGTTTTTCAACAGTTTATTTAAGATCAAAAACCTTTTGACATGCGAAATTCTCAGTGTACCTTCCATCACAAGACAACACTAACTAATTCATTAACTGATTGATTTTCCAGAAAGGTTCAGTTAATATAAATCAAATATAACAACCAAAATTATTTCTTGTCCTTGTTATATTGAAAATGGTAGTTCAACATAAACATCGTGTGAAATATTGGATTAATTCCCCCTCCAATTTTGGGAGGAAGACGATGAAACGAAGATACTGAAGTGGCTTGATTAGCTCCAGGTAGTTTAATTTATACTTATGTATTTATTCGTTTATTTACATATGTTATTTATTCACTTATTTATTTATGCATTTACTTTTGTTATTTTATTTATTTATTTACCTGATTGGCCTGGCGAAGAAACCTTCTCTTGTACTGAACCAAAGTTAACAATAATATTATAATACTAATTGGCTTGGTACATACATCTAGTAGGAAATAATAATTGTACCTCTGGAAATAATTACAACAATTATTATGTTATCACTCTTAATAATAATAATAATAATAATAATAATAATAATAATAATAATAATAATAATAATAATAATAATAATAATAATAATAATAATAATAATAATAATTCATTATTTAATCATTTAATAATTTAATAAATTATTATTATTATTATTATATTATTATTATTTTATATATATATTTATCGATACGGCCACCTGTGGGCCACGTTTACACCATCTTCCTTCTATTACGCAGACTGATACGCTTCTCTTCACACTCTCGCCAAAAATTCTTGAGTCTTTGACTTCTTGCTCGTTCTTCCACCGAGATGTTCCGTGGCTTCGCATGTTGTTCTTCAAACGCATCCCTAATTCCCGCAGCCTTCTTCCTAAATGATGTCCTTTCTTTTATATCCTCCTCCTTGATACCTATTTCTGCCAAGTCTTTGTGCACGTGTGTAAGCCATCCCGGTTTTTTTTTTTTTTTTTTCACTTTTCCTGCAGAAGAAGTATCCCGTTGGCCAATCTCTCAGGGTTCATTCTCTTGATATGCCCATGAAACGTCAGTCTCCTTTTCCTCATCACAGTCGTGATTCTGGCTACTGTCTTGTAGAGCTCCAAATTCGATCTTAACCGAAATGTGTTTGGGTCACTCGTCGACTTTCTTGGGCCTAAGATTTTTCGTAAGAATCTTCTTTCTCTTTTTTCAATGACTGGGTCAGCCATCCTCGTCAAGGTTTCTGCTCCATAAAGGCACTCTGTTCTAACCACTGTGGAGTAATGTTTTAACTTGGCCTGAAATGAGAGGGACTTGGACTTCTAGGTGTCATGACATAGTCTGAATGCCAACTCCATCTTTCTCACCCTCTCCTTTAATCCCTCCTTTTCATCTCCATTGGGGGTGAGTATTTCTCCCAGGTATTTACATTTTTGCACACGCTGGATATCCCCATACAGTGTAACAAGTCCGTCCGGGTCACCTTTTTTTATAGAATCCATGAATGCTGTTTTTTCAAAAGAGATTCTTAATCCTGTTTTGACTGCAACATTTTGTAGTTCTTCAACTTGTTTCTTGACTGTTTGACGGTTGTCTGTAATAAGAACGACGTAGTCTGCGAAGGCAAGGCAGTCCAACATCATCGCATTTTTTCCACAACCTATCTTTACCCCATTCTTCATTCCATTTTCAGTCATTCTAAACTTCCATTCCCTAATAACATTTTCTAAAATGGAATTCAAGAGTAGTGGAGAAAGGCTGTCTCCTTGCCTCAAACCCGTTTTTATCTCAAATGGATTTGAGAGTTCGCCCATAAATTTGACTTGAGAAAAGGTGTTTATAAGAGATTGTCGAATCATGGCCAGTGATTTCTCATCCACTCCAAACTCCTGCAGAACGTTCATGAGCACTCCACGATTATTATTATTATTATTATTATTATTATTATTATTATTATTATTATTATTATTATTATTATTATTATTATTATTATTATTATTATTATTCATGGTGTGAATTGCTTTAGTCACTTCCTAGTTCGTGAACCATGGGCAATGGCAGAATGGCCTCCTAAGTGGTCCTAAGCATCGGGATACTACTGACTACTGTTACGAATGTCGGAGACACTGAGCTGTCGGAATTTTGTCCTTTAGGAGTTATGCATACTGGTAAATCTAATTACATGAGGCTGGCGTATTTCAGCAACTTCTAATACCACCGGAGTGAGCAGAGATCGAACCCACAAACTTGGGCTCAGAAGGTCAGCGCTTCAATTGTCTGAGCCATTCAGTCCTGCAGGGTAATAAATATTCGATAACTTTGTATTCAACAGAAGGAATGATGCTCTGTTTAGTAATTCATGGAAACCACAGCTTGTACGTCGGTTGATTTCGAAAATGCAAAATTTTGAATAGGGTAGGCCTAGTTTTAAAAATGGCGACATATTGAACTAACAATTAATTTTCGAACTAATGTTTCTTAACAACAGCTAGGCCAGTTTAAGCAGGAAAGTTTATATTATTTTGTATCAGGAATATCTAGAAATGTGAGAATAATTGATTATTAAGGTTTGTCTGGCTCCATTGCAGAGTGGTCAGCGTCTTGACTTTCGGGCCTCGGAATCTCGGATTGTAATAATAATAATAATAATAATAATAATAATAATAATAATAATAATAATAATAATAATAATAATAATAATAATACTAATAATAATACTAATGTTGTTGACTTAACGTCCCATTACCTACTTTTAAAGTTTTCGGACACACCGAGCTGTCGGAATTTAGTCCCGCAGGAGTTCTTTCACGTGCCAGTAAATCTACCGACACGAGGCTGACGTATTTGAGTTCCTTCAAATACCACCAGACTGATATCCCGCGTTCATATCCCCCTTGGTTCAAGGTAAACGGTTCTTCTGAAAGACTTCTTTTTTGCCTCGGGGACCGAATATTCTGACGTCTCTAACATTCCTACAGCTCATGTATAACCCACAACTCTATCCTTCACCACACTAAAACGCAGTCTCTGATACATGGGAGACGCTAACCATCTTTGTTGCAGCATCTACCTTATAAGGGCTACACGAAATTGCCATACAACATTCTTCTTCTTCTTCTTTTCTTTAATCGTTTTCTGATGTCCGCTGCCAGATTTAACAGTTTCTCTGTTGCTTTACGGAATTTCAGTCTGTATCCGTCTTCCATTTTTTCCAGGCCAAGAACCGTTCTCATCATCTTTCATTCTTCCTTCAGGGTGATCTCCAGATCTCGTTTTCTGTTGAAAGTCAGCGTTTCGCTCGCGTGCAGGAATTCGGGTTTGATCACCGAATAGGTTGGAAAGGAGTGGTAACAGTTCGTCGCCTTGTCGAACGCCGGTTTTAATGTCAGAGGAATATGATATTTCGCTTATTTTCTGAAGAACTAGCTCTGTAGGGTGACGCGAACATCCTATAGAAGTCTCGTAGGTTGTAGTCTCTGAAGAGTTCTTCTGAAAGACTTCTTTCTGAAAAGGGTGTGTTATGGCCACGTAGTAAAATATCTGGTATTCGCCTATTGATTGCCTGAGTAACCTCCAGGTCTTTTTGTTTGCGAGGGTATTTCCTCATGGAGGTCGACATGATTTTCAGGTTGTTCTGCTGGCACAATTCAGTGAGTCTTGTGCCGTTTTTGTTGGTGAATTTATATGCTGAGAAATTGCCTGGGTCTTCTTGTGTTCCTTTTCTATGCCTCTGTGCGTTGAAGTCGCCTAGTAGAAATGATTTGGCTTCTCTGGGGACTGTCGTCATGACTTTCTCGAGATTGTTCCAGAACTGTGCAACCTTCTTCAGGTCTCACTTGTTGTCAAGGTTCGTGAGGGAGTGAACATCAATCAGTGTGCAGTTCTTGTTCGCGCATTGCCATGAGCATGTTGTTTATTGTTGTGACTTCTTTGAGTGGACTATGCTCTTGTGTGCGATAAATGCCGTACCCAAGAGTGGTATGACATCTCTTCTTATTGCCTGTTTTGCTTTTGAAGTTGCGGTAATTACCGTTCTTTCAACTGTGATGCGCGTTTCCTGAAAGGGTAGTATCCGTATCTTTTGTCTATCTAGTTCTGTTGTTAGAACGTGCAGTTTGACTAATTGAATAAAGACTTTGATGTTGAAGATCCCGATGTACACATGTGCCTTTGATGGTAGTTTACCAGAGAACTCATATTTTCTCTGTGATAGCCCAGGTCCCCCAGAATCTGAGTGCCTGGTTGTCATGGGTTGATCTAGTGAACTGGTCACCACTTGGGGTAGTGCTGTCTTTGCTCTCACCAGACATAATTGCTTGTAGTCAAAGTTTGTCCATTGTTTTCACTGGGATTTTAGGATCAGGGATTGATAGATTCTGGAGCATAAGGTGTGCAGCCGTACCCACTAAGTAAATAGACGTTGACCAAATCGCCGATGGCTCCCACTACAGATGCGTTTGCAATTTGGTAGCAAAGCCCTGTTAGCCATCTAGCCCCGGGATTGGATTGCGTTTGAGCCAGTTCTTCTGCCCTCTCTGCAGTTTTTGAAGTTTCTTCCGCCAAAGAGGTCGTTGGCTGTTTTACTCTTCAAATGAAAACCATTAAAATATCACAATTTTTCAGAAGTAATCGACTTTCCACGCTGAAATTGTTTTTATTAGCCATTGTTGTTGTTTGTGGAGGTATACGCAGCACAATAGATGTAATAATTTCGTGTGCCTATTTCTACCCGAGTGCAGCCCTTATAAGGCAGACTCTCCGATGAGGGTGGGCGACGTCTGTCATGTGTAGGTAACTGCGTGTTATTGTTGTACAGGATAGTGTTATGTGTGGTGTGTGAGTTGTAGGGATGTTGGGGACAGCACAAACACCCAGCCCCCATGCCATTGGAATTAAGCAGTGAAGGTTAAAATCCCGACCCGGCCGGGAATCGAATCCGGGACCCTCTGAACCGAAGGTCAGTACGCTGACCATTCAGCCAACGAGTCGGACAGCAAAATAGATGTAACATACTCTATTGATAGTGAAGAAAACCACATATAGCTAAGAAACATTTACCGGGCGAGTTGGCCGTGCGGTTCGGAGCGCGCAGCTGTGAGTTCGCATCCGGGAGATAGTGGGTTCGAACCCCACCGCCGGCAGCCGTGAAGATGGTTTTCCGTGGTTTCCCATTTTCACACCAGGCAAATGCTGGGGCTGTACCTTAATTAATGCCACGGCCCCTTCCTTCCCATTCCTAGGCCTTTCCTGTTCCATCGTCGCCATAAGACTTATCTGTGTCGGTGCAACGTAAAACAAATAGCAAAAAAAAAAAAAAAAAAAGAGAAACATTTACATGTGTCACAAGTGGCCTTGTGAGAAGTGGCCACTACATTTAACTCTTGCAAAGTAATTAAAAGATAACTAACATCTTATACAAATCAGGGAGATGATGAGGAGATATATACCAACCATTCAGAGTGCCGCTATCTGTGACACAACATTGACACTTCAACACGACACCTCTTCAGTCTTCCTCAGAGAAAGATGATTTTTTTGCTCACTTTCCAATTATTTTGACCGGGCGAATTGGCCGTGCGTTTAGGACCGCGCAGCTGTGAGCTCGCATCCGGGAGATAGTGGGTTCGAACCCCACTGTCGGCAGCCCTGAAGATGGTTTTCCGTTGTTTCCCATTTTCACACCAGGCATATGCTGGGGCTGTACCTTAATTAAGGCCACGACCGCTTCCTACCCATTCCTAGACCTTTCCTGTCCCATCGTCGCCACAAGACCTATCTGTATCGGTGCGACGTAAAGCAACTAGCAAAAAAAGAAGCAATTATTTGGCTAGCGATGGACTTAGTGGTCATTTCTTGTAAAATCACATTTGATTGCTCTATGACAGCTACAAATGTTCCTTAGCTAGGTCCTATAAGTGTTCTTACAAAAATTTAGAAAAATAGTAAATGCGTAAATCTCCAAAAACATTTAAAAGATGGAATTTTATCTTCAACGTGAAAAAAATCAATAACTTCTGAACAGACAGTTATATTTTAATGTTTCTTCTTTAAATGTTATTTCTTAACAAGAAACATTTACATGTGTCATAAAGTAATTAAATGCGGTTTTGTGGGAAATGATCACCACATTTAAGGCTTGAAAAGTAATTTTAAAAAGACTAAAGAAATCTCTTATACAAATCAGAGAGATAACGAGGAGATAAATACCACCCTTCAGAGTGCTACGATGGAAGTTAAAAGTTGTTGTATTTATCGGTGACCTTAAGCTTCTGGTAGGAGCAGTAATTGATGTAAGGACTGAGGAAAGAAATTAAACGTGACAGTGAGGTTGAACAGAGGTACGTTGTCCCTGAACTGTTCTCTATTGTTTCCAACAGTGTCCCAATCCGATGTCTAATCCCGACTGCAGTGTGGGCGGAGCCGCGGTTAGGCTACTGCTGGTTGAAGTGCAGTGTAATTTATGACTAAGGTCAATGTTTTCGAGAAAGGAATAGTATGTAATCATTGCCCAGTGTAACTAAACCTGCTGAACACCAAGCCAGGTGTGAAGTCCCACCTACACATCACGGTGCGGCGTCCTTATGCTAATTAAATGTTATAACCATATCTGACAAGAAAGCCTGATCAGCGTCATATGTTAATCAGCAAATGACAGAGATACTTTATGGTGCTCCATATTCATGAGCTGTCGAGATGGATGGCCATCGATTGTCGCTCGATACAAGAGGATTAGTTTATCGCTTCTCGTATCATACTCTCGCCCGCAAGGAGTAAATTAATGTAAATAGGAAACATGCAATTCCAGGTATTTGATCAGAATTTTGAACAAGTTCCTAAGAGAACGGGCTTGTACTTTTTGACATCCGGTCTCAAACATCATAATATTGATGATGAGGATGATATTATTATTATTATTATTATTATTATTATTATTATTATTATTATTATTATTATTATTATTATTATTATTATTATTAGACTATTATTTGCATCGATAGAGCCAACGGCGAGCACACAGGCTGCGTGACGTTTCGACGCCTTTCTCCTTTCATGCTCACCAAATGTTTTCAACCAGTGGTTTTTTCCTCTGTCGATCATCCGCTGAATTGTTTCCCAGAATTATCCCTCAACGTACACCTTTCTTTCGGAAAATTATTTCTTGAATTTCTGCGGGTTTCACATCATCATCACGTATATCTTTGATCTTGAGGACCTCTTTCAGCTAGCAGGCATAGGATTTTTATTTGCCGTCAATAATGAGTATTTTATGAGCCAATAACACTGCTTTCATTTTCTTCAGGTGTTGAAAAAGGCCAACTTCCATTTTTTCATTGTGATAGTGATTTTTTCGATCCTCGAGTATAATTCATTCTTGGACATCCGGTGGAAGGCCAATAAATATAAGAAGAAGAAGAAGAAGGAAGAAGAATAAATACTGAAATAATTACGGATACGGATACTTACAAATATGAAATAAGCCAATATTCGAGAGGTAGACATACAGAAAAGATTAAAATTCAGACAAAATCTAAAAAAAATGTGGAAGAGTTTCCGGGAGTCCGAGGATAGAACCATCTGGACTGAACAGAGGAAAATTCTAGCAAGTGAAAGGATGAATAAGTGGTGGAGGAAGAAGAAAGCTGACAGAGTTATTTAAAGTGATCCTTAGATGGCCGGTACAGAACAAAGAAGAAGAATCGTGTGGCCTCAGCTACCGCAATGTAGACGGCATTCAGGCTGTGCGCGTGTCAATTTAGACGTTCCATTCTACCCTACCAGATGCCAAAAAAGGAATTCTTTTGGGCGATCCATGGCTGAGTTTTAAATAATTTTACTGAGTAAATACCAGTATTCGTCTCCATAGATCCTTTACATGCCAGCATCGTACGTCACTGAGTGCTAAATTAACATTTTTGCGCCCTTCAAATATCCGGTTATTTGTGCCATATTCGAACCCACGATCTTAGGATCCAGAGGCCATCCTTATACCATTGCTGCACGGGGGGACATAAGGGCTTATGTTTTAAGTCCTAAGTGCACTTGTTACCTTTTATGAATTTTAGGAATTGGAGAATTTGGTCATAAGCCCATATGCCTGTATGTGTGAAACTGGTTTGATGCTCTGAGTTATGTGTATGTCGCTGCGATTACTTGAGACTAGGACGTGAAATGAACAGCTGTACCTACATTTATTTTATCTTTAGTGTCGCTGCGATTACTTGAGACTAGGGCTTGAAATGAACAGCTGTACCTACATTTATTTTTTTCTTTAGTGTCTCTCTGATTCTTCGGACAGTTCCTGAAGGTAGGATTTTCCCAGAACTGAATCACTTCACTTCCCCGTCGTGTTTTGAATGTACGGAGTATATTGTTCCAGTGATCTTGACAGTTAGAATATCTCATTGACGGGATAATTACTTAGATGTGCATGATTACACTTTTGACTGCCCTTAATATTTCCCCCCATATTTTGAGGAAAACTAGTAGGTATGCCTCTCCCTGTCAGCGGCTTGTCGTGGCGTACTCGTTTCTTCCTCTCTGCGGCGCTTTTCACCTTTATATTTTTTTGCAATGTTGCTGATCTTGATTTGATCTCTTCCTTGCCGTATAAAAGAAAGCCAAAAATTGAGTTAATTATCAAAGAATACTCACAAATGTATGAAGTATTTACAACGTTGCCGGAACGATTTCCTCTTTGCAGCCAGTAGAGCTCTTGGGCTTAACATTTCACACGACTGAATATTTCCCTAATTTTTCGCTGTATCAGGAAAACAAAATATCGCCATGAGCTATTTTCGTAAGAGAGATACATACAATTGTATGTTTAGGTCCCTACTGATGGACCTGGGCGAAATCCCTAAATGCAGATCATTGATTGATTGATTGATTGATTGATTTACTGAAATGACAATGGCACTGAAAGGTCGAGGGCGGGGAAGGCACTATGCATAGCCCGGTAAGAAGGATCACTATAGACATACTGACTTCTTTTCCTGTTTCCTTATCGTAGCATGTAGCCCTATTATGATCACAATGCTTTCTACATAGTTCGAAGTTGTACAGAATTACAATAAATCTGGTTTAAGGGATGAAATGAAAAAAATGAAATGAAATATCGTATGGCTTTTAGTGCCGGGATATCCCAGGACGGGTTCGGCTCGCCAGGTGCAGGTCTTTCTATTTGACTCCCGTAGGTGACCTGCGCGTCGTGATGAGGATGAAATGATGATGAGGACAACACATACACCCAGCCCCCGTGCAGTAGGAATTAACCAATTAAGGTTAAAATCCCTGACCCGGCCGGGAATCGAACCCGTGACCCTCTGAACCGAAGGCCAGTACGCTGACCGTTCAGCCAACGAGTCGGACAGGGATGAAATGGTATTGCAAAAAGCTCACAACAACACTTTATGGAGCAGTTACAACTAAAATTATCAAGTTTAAAACGTAATTTAATTGAAATTCGTACCGAAATTATATGAATTTCTTAAGAAGGAAGCCATACTTTCCAGTACCGACTCACACAAATGTAACTTGAAAGCTCTTCAGTCCGTCGAACACAAAAGTTCCGTATAAATATTACGCATCAACATACCTGAAAGGAATAAAAGTACAAAGAAACAAAGAATGACATGTTTCGTTCTTAAAAGAACATCATCAGATTGTATCAAATCACACTCATTATTTGCAAACATTTATCGTTATTTCTGTTCAAACACCTAGAAATTTTAAATTTGGAACTTACCTTAATGAAGTCCTGCTTTGTCTCCACTCCGGCAAACAATGCGAGGCGCTTGGAAAACCGTTCCTCTTTCATTGGCTCGAATCCAACCGGCTGCCAGTCCGTTGACACTCCTATACGTCATGCCCCTCCCCCAACCTGCTCAGATTAATGACACGCTGCACTTCCCCTTCAGGTCCTTTACCCCTAGTGTTGCCTTAGTATTATCATTGTTGTTTTGCAATCCTTAATGCTATTATTATTATTATTATTATTATTATTATTATTATTATTATTATTATTATTATTATTATTATTATTGGTATTATTTTTTCCCCGTTGCGGTCTTCTAGGTACCACGTGACAATTTCAATGCTTCATCCTTTGTTGTTTCTTTTTCTTCCTACATTACACCTTCATCTGCTCACTATGTCTCCTTTTCCTCTCCTCGAATCATTTTGAGCCTGTTTTATTTCCCTCCCGACCTCGGAATTCTTCCATTTTTAACACTTTCTTTCTAAAAATCTCTCTCTCAATCTCTCTGGTCTGCTTCTTCTCTTATATTGTTTCTCTCCAAATCTTTCTTGACTTCATAAATCCAAATTATGGTTGACTTCTTGTTCCAAGGATATTTGAAGATATGTTTGTTTAACCTGTTTGTCATCCATTCTGTATTAAAAAAAACCAAAACATCAATCACTTCTTCCGCATTGTTTCTGTTATGGTTTCTATGTTCCGGCATATTTCATCATTACTTATTGATTTCCAGAGTTCTGTAGTTCTTATTAGACCAAGTATTTTCCGTACAATTTTCATTTTTCAAGTACTTCTAATTTTTTCAGCTATAATAATTTCGTGTGGCTATTTCTAGCCGAGTGCAGCCCTTGTAAGGCAGACCCTCCGATGAGGGTGGGCGGCATCTGCCATGTGTAGGTAACTGCGTGTTACTGTGGTGGAGGATAGTGTTATGTGTGGTGTGTGAGTTGCAGGGATGTTGGGGACAGCACAAACACCCAGCCCCCGGGCCATTGGAATTAACCAATACCTCTGTTATTCCCAGTTTTATTGGTGGTAGCTTGTGTTCTTTGAGTTTTTTCATTCCAAATTATTACTATTTTCTCCAGGACGCAATTTAATAGGAGTGGAGATAAACCTTTTTTTTTTTTTTTTTGCTAGGGGCTTTACGTCGCACCGACACAGATAGGTCTTATGGCGACGATGGGATAGGAAAGGCATAGGAGTTGGAAGGAAGCGGCCGTGGCCTTAATTAAGGTACAGCCCCAGCATTTGCCTGGTGTGAAAATGGGAAACCACGGAAAACCATCTTCAGGGCTGCCGATAGTGGGATTCGAACCTACTATCTCCCGGATGCAAGCTCACAGCCGCGCGCCTCTACGCGCACGGCCAACTCGCCCGGTGGAGATAAACCATTACCTTGCCTTACACCTGTATTTATTCTGATTGGCTTAGGTGTTTAATCCATAAATCTTACTTTCGATATGGTGTCTGTGAAAGTTTCCCGGATTAGGTTTGCCAATATCGTTTTTACTCCAAACTCTAGTATTATTTTATCTAGAGTTTCTCTATCAACAGAGTCAAAAGCATTTTTAAGATCTATAAATATTACTACTGTGTCTTTAGAGTTCATTAATCTGTGATGGATTATGGACTTTAGGTTGAATATCTGTTCTGAACAAGATCTGCCTTTTAATTTTATTCTCATGTTCACCCAAATTCATCCAAGAGTTGCTTCTCTCCTATTCAGTAATATTGTTGAAAATATCTTATCAGCCGCTGGCAAAAGGGTTATACCTCTATAGTTGTTGACATCTTGCTTGTCACTTTTCTTATGCAAAGGATGTATAAGCGCCACTTTCCATTCTTCCGGGATCTTCTCCGTTTTCCAGATTTGCTCAAATATGATTTAAAGATCATCTATAATATTTGGTTGAGACCATTTTAATAGTTCAGGTGTAATGGAGTTTTCTCCACAAGCTTTGTTGTTTTTTAGGGTTTGAATTGTTTTTTTCAATTTCTTCAACACGGTGGTGGATCTGCTGCTTTTGTGGATCTCTGGAAATTCTAACGAAAGTGGTTCGGTTATTCACAGATCAGAAGTTGATCGAAGTGTTTTGCTAGTATTTCACAGTTCTCGGTGTTCGTTAGACCCTTTCCATTTTCATCTCTGAAGCAAATACCTGGAGCTTGATAGCCTTTCAGGTTATTTTTAAACGTTTGATAGAAATTCCGTGAGTTATTTTTTTATAAAGTTATCCTGTATGTCAAAAAAGATCGTTTAGTACTCATTATTCTTGCTGTTTCTTTTCTTTGATTTATTATTATTATTATTATTATTATTATTATTATTATTATTATTATTATTATTATTATTGCTATTTGCTTTACGTCGCACCGACACAGATATGCCTTACGGAGACGATGGAATAGGAAAGGCCTAGGAATTGGAAGAAAGCGGCCGTGGCCTTAATTGGATGCCGTTATGCATCAGTAGACTAAGCGCCATTTGACGAAAATTGAGATTTTAGCGCCATCTTGTAGAGGAAGGCTTGAACTATTTATAAAAAATTCCCCACTGCATTACAAAAGGCCGTTAGTTGTTAATAAATAGAAAACCTAAGCGACAAAGCGGGAATCAGTAAAAATGTATATTGCATCAGTAGACTATGCGACGTTCCAGTTTGCATCATTAGACCGAGCGCCACATTCCTCACATTGCGCGCGGATGACAGCGAAGGAGCCCGCGTTTTCGATAGTGCTGACATTTTTACGTGGTGATGCACTGAGTAGTTTATCAAGTGACGAAGTTAAGCGATGTATCAAGTACTCCCAAAAGTAAGGAGAAGGACAATGCTACTTATGCAGCTTGCTAAGAAGGTTGAGTCTGAGAATCACTCTCTAGAATTTGATGGTGAATCTCAGGAAATAAATCTAAATAAGTCAAGACAGAGACGACCACGGGAAAGTAGAGTTCCCTTTCACCAGGCATTAATACCATTTTGGCCAAAAGAAAAACCTATTATCTCTGAAGCCAAACTAAGAGATTTTGGTTCGCTGATGCACCTAATACCTGCAGATGCCAAACAATTTTACCAGAATCTTCAAGCAGATTCAGACATCGTGGATGACGTAGACAGGTTTAATGGATATCCTGATTTCGAGATTGAATGAACTGAGAGCAACAATATTATTACCTATCCAGTGATTTGTGTGTATTTATGGGAGAAAACATCTTTAATCACATTTTCTGTCTCAAGCAGAACAAAACAAGGCTTAAAAATATCACGTCAATACTGTACTCTCAGAACATAATAGGCCCATCGTGAAGGAAAATCCATTCAAAAATTGTACAGACTACAATGGCTCATGTCTTACAAATGTATTTGACTCAGATAAGTTGAAATTCCTCAAATCAGTAAGTCGTTATAGCAACGACTTTAGAGAATAGCTTTCCTTCTAGAATTTCTCCATCTAAAACTTGAATAATGTACCGGAGTTGTGGCGCGGCTCGTGGTGGATCAAGCACTTAGCGGGCCTTTTCAGACAGTAGGAGATTCAGTTTTTAATCGTGGCTGCTGCCACGTTGTATTTTTTGAAGTTTTACTCAGCAGATACTCAACAGTTGAGGGTTTTTGGTGTAGCATCGTGATAGGCCTCCATTATTCGCACTTGAGAAAAACCTTAAATTGCATCAGTAGACTAAGCGCCATTTCTTCAAGAAAATCTATGTAGTGCGAGTATAAAAATGTTGAAATTTGGTGAGAAGGTACAATCTATTATCCTACAACACCAGTAATACCATATTTAGTAAAATTATGTTCGCTCGAATTTACACATAGAACCAAATTTAAACGCGATTATCTCGCAACCAACTTTTGGCGCTTGGTCTAGTGATGCATAACGGCATCCAATTAAGGTACAGCCCCGGCATTTGCCTGGTGCGAAAATGGGAAACCACGGAAAACCATCTTCAGGGCTGCCGACAGTGGGGCTCGAACTCACTATCTCTCGATTACTAGATACTGGCCGAACTTAAGTGACTGCAGCTATCGAGCTCGGTATTATTATTATTATTATTATTATTATTATTATTATTATTATTATTATTATTATTATTATTATTATGAAATTATTTTACATGGTGTGGCTCAGGCTATGAAGCCCACCGTTTTGTCAAACCATATTATACACACTACATCGCATAACTGAAGTATAGGCTTAGGTATCGTTTCCATTACAATGCCATTTATTATCTTCTCTTTTTTTGCACAAAATGTTTAATTTAAAGGGGGATAAATTAATTCCGACCTATGTTTCTTTTATTCTGACCCTGAGGGAGTGGGGTGTTCGAGAGGAGTGGCACACTCAAGATTCCTTCCATAAAAAGCGGCAGATGGCATGCTACAGGATGGCCACCGTTTATTTACCACATAGCTCTTACAGACTTCGGCGCCTTATTAGCAAACACAGTGTACCATAATTGTACGCCCCTGTTGTTTTTATTGTTTTCGTCTTCGTCGTTGTTTATTAATCTCCTCGTGAACATAGCGCGTGTGAGAATATTTAATTATCTGTATTATTGTGGTGTTTGTACTGATATATATCTTTATAATTAACTGAAGATATGATGGAGAAGATTTGCATGTTACGTATCGTTTGGTTGGAGTTGAAGTGGGAAAAGTACGAAAAAATTATGCTCTAGGATGGTTGAGAGTGGGATCCAAGCTCATCTCTCTAATCAGTTACACGACATGAAGCTAAATGAGGCCTTGTATACTGTATTTCCTCAACTTAGAGATGCGAAATTCGAACCCGGCCATTCGAAGATGAAATACACTTTCTGACACAAAAAGTAATCGACCGAACAATGTCTAAATTCCGGAGTATAAGCTTAATTAGGACCAAAAGGGGGCCAATATTCGTTTATAGGAAGAACTTACCAAGGGAGATGTTCAATAAATTTCCAATTTCTTTGCAATCATTTAAGAAAAGGCTAGGAAAACAACAGATAGGGAATCTGCCAGCTAGGCAACTGCCCTAATTGCATATCAGTAGTGACTGATGATGATGACTGAAAGTGCACATTGTCATAGCTATTCCTTGGGCAGTTAATAACCAGAGTTTTAACAATATTTTACCAATAACAGATGCATGTGTGTAATATTAGAGCGAGTTAAAACGATATCATTCGCTAGCCCTACAAATTGTCCTGAACTTACCACCTACCTAATACAACATTTTTATTATCAAAGTATGCATTGCTAAAATATATATTAAAGAATAAATAATACATATTTTTATTACGAAAGACCGCATGTGACGAGGTTTACAATGTTTGACGCTGATTCTTCAATGTAAGAGTCTGCCCATCTCTTTAATCAGGCAGATTAGATTGTAATCCTTAGACTATAGTGATGGACATTATTCAGATATCCGGTAACGATATCAGATATTGCAGTTTGCATGTGTACATAAAACTTAAAATAAATTATTCTTTCGATCATTCCCTCATTACTGAGGATCGTGATCGTCCTTGATATTCTTTTGTGAAGGCTCCCCATGTTGTTATCACCTCAGGTAACAACTGTAGGACCGACACTACTTTCAATTTTTTGAGACCATCTTAGTGACGCTCTCCAACATGGTATTTTAGCAGGTATCTGGCCGAATACAATCCCCCTAACCAGATTCTCATCCTTGTAGCCAAAGAACTGCAGTTTCCGTTGGAGAAGGTAAGTGGACAACTACTCCTCAGTGTTCAGTTTCTTTAAAATTGACTCGTTCGTTTAATGTACTTTCCAAAGAATACACAGCATTGTCCTCCACCACCACATCTCAGAAACGTCTTGCCCATCTGTTCCGCTAACAGTATACGTCTCCGCACCGCAAAAAAGATAGGTATGCGAACTAATATCTTCCCTGAATTAGAAAGTGAATGGTCTTTCCAAATGGGATTAATTTGTGACATTTCCTTCTTCCCCATTCCGATTCTACGCTTGACTTTCTTGCTGCAGTATTTCTTCAATTGTCCCTTTAAACACTAAACAAGGTAGCCGTGTACCAGATATGGCATCATCATAAAAAAGGTGATGATGATGCTTGTTGTTTAAAGGGGCCTAACATGTAAGGTCATCGGTCCCATAAAAGAGGCGAGCAATGGGAAGCTGTTCTCTATGTATTAAGAATCTAATTTTATGTAAATAAAATTCGTCGTTCGAAATATGAAAATTAAGAATCGAAACAAATTATTTAGTTTTAAGTTGCAAATGTGTCCGACTTGTTGGTTGAACGGTCAGCGTACTGGCCTTCGCTTCAGAGGGTCCCAGGTTCGATTCCCGGCCGGGTCGGGGATTTTAACCTTAAATTGGTTGATTGCAATGGCACGGGGGCTGGGTGTATGTGTTGTCTTCATCATTTCATCCTCATCACGACGCGCAGGTCGCCTACGGGAGTCAAATAGAAAGACCTGCACCTGTCGAGCCGAACCCGTCCTGGGATATCCTGGCACTAAAAGCTATACGACATTTCATGTCATTTCAGTTGCAAATATTAGACTTGTAGCGTTTTCGAAAGATTTTCAAACAAAAAGAGCCCTCTTGAAAACGCTCTTTATGTACTAACCCCAAGACGTCTGTCGCATTGCTTCTCCCGCACGTGCATTTCGCTGCTGCCATCTTGTACGTATCGACCGCCAGGTCGTCGAGTGCTACGAGGATCTTTACTTGTCTCAGCCAACCGAAGTCGTGACGTTTACATTAACACTCTACACGTGCGGCGACATCGACTGAATAACTTGAAGAGAATAAACTCAAATGAAACACAGACACACGCATAAGTAATTGTTGAAAGGTCGTAAGCTTTTAGTGTTTTTAATAGCAAGTCACAGTAAGTCACGTAACTTAAATATAAATTGAAACCTCACGGGCGTTATTTTTCATTTAAAATCCCCATGTCTGTTGACGAGAATTCAAATTCCAGACGCGTTTGTAAACAAGCTTGTGACGATGTCTCAAAACTAACTCACAATCTCTTAAAGGAATTACTCAACCACTTGATTAAACTTGCCTTTTGTCCAGTTAATTAGTGTATTTATTAATTCACAGTAATTTGCGCCGGCTCCGGGGTCTAGGGTAGCGTGCCTACCTCTCACTCGGATAACTCGGATTCGATTCCCGGCCAGGTAAGGAATTTTTACCTGGATCTGAGGGCTGGTTCGAGGTCCACTCAGACTGTATGATTACAATCAAGGAGCTATCTGACGGTGAGATAGTGAACCCGGTCTATAAAGTCAAGAATATCGGCCGCGAGATTTCGACACACCGACCATGCGTCACCTCGTAATCTGCAAGCCTTCGCGCTGAGCAGTGGTCGCTTGGCAGGCCAAGGCCAATCAGGACTGTACGACCATGGTTTTGTTTGCTTGTTTTGTTGACAATAATTTACTTATCTATTTATTCTTATTCGATAAAATATACTGTATTTTTAATTGAAATGGTTCAAATTAGACCCCTATCTATTTCTTAAAATTACTGATGTTTTATTTACTTATTTATAAATAAATTTATTTATTTTTCAATGAGAATTACTAAAGGTTGGACGTTTCTGACCAAAAACTCTGTGGAAATATGCATGCACTTATGACCTAAAATTACTAACTTATGGCCCAACGACTTGGAAATATGACGTAAAAGGAATTAAATACTACCCACGATGTTCAAAGACGACCAATAGTAAAGTAAGCACATTTTACAATTTGCTTTACGTCGTACCGACACAGATAGGTCTTATGATGATGGTGTGAGAGGAAAGGCCTTGGAGTGGGAAGGAAGCAACCGTGGCCTTAATTAAGGTACCTCCCCAGAATTCGCCTGGGGTTAAAATGGGAAACCACGGAAAACCATCTTCAGGGCTGCCGACAGTGGGGTTCGAAACCCCTATCACCCGGAAGCAAGCTCACAGCTGCGCACTCCTGACCGCTCGGCGAACTCGCCCGGTAAATTTGCACATTCCGAACCTCTTTTATCCCTTCAAATTAGAAAACGTTCTATTAGCGATACCCGTTAACTTCATACTCCATTCAAACACAAATTATTTCTTAGAGAAAGGAATCCAAAATAAACAAACCTAAAGAAAATAAGTTGGCATTATCGGAATATTGCTTGGAGACCGGCTGAAAATGTTATGTTATTACCAAAATAATGTTTTTTATCATGTTTTGATATAATATGATTAAATTATAAAATATAGTAAAATATGTATTTATATGACCAATGCAACCCACGTCATCGCGTTCATGAAAGCTAGTTCACTTCCTTTTATAAAACGAGATCAGGATAAAAACATGCCATATCATAGAAACACGATCCCTAACGTTTATTTAATTAATGGCTAAAATCTGTGAACATTTCATTTACAAGAATTCCTTCCTTTATATCTAATCAAAATATCGACGATACTGTTTGTTTCTTATCGCCATCCATCAAAACGTTATCTAACGGTACATGTATACCTCATCATCATCATCATCATCATCATCTGTTTACCCTCCAGGTTCGGTTTTTCCCTCGGACTGAGCGAGGGATCCCACCTCTACCGCCTCAAGGGCAGTGTCCTGGAGCTTCAGACTCTTGGTCGGAGGATACAACTGGGGAGTATGACCAGTACCTCGCCCAGGCGGCCTCACCTTCTATGCTGAACAGGGGCCTTGTGGAGGGATGGGAAGATTGGAAGGGATAGGCAAGGAAGAGGGAAGGAAGCGGCCGTGGACTTAAGTTAGGTACCATCCCGGCATTCGCCTGGAGGAGAAGTGGAAAACCACGGAAAACCACTTCCAGGATGGCTGAGGTGGGAATCGAACCCATCTCTACTCAGTTGACCTCCCGAGGCTGAGTGGACCCCGTTCCAGCCCTCGTACCACTTTTCAAATTTCGTGGCAGAGCCGGGAATCGAACCCGGGCCTCCGGGGGTGGCAGCTAATCACGCTAACCACTACACCACAGAGGTGGACACATGTATACCTACTGAACAAAAATAAATCATGTGCAGTTTTATGTAAATGTTGATATTGTGACCACATCAACGAGACCTCTTTTTTGAAAGTGAAATTGGAACGAGTTTTCATTTCAAAAATCCCACATGCAGGAGCTGGTTATATTCTTTAGGGCGACCCTGACATTCATGGTCAATCATCTTGATTGTGAAGAATATTGTTATGTGCCAGCCCTGTGGTAGCTCTTTTCGGTACTTCCTGGAAGGGGCTAGTGAGTCGCACGATCGAGGAGCTCCCAGCTGTCCTGCAGGGCGGGACCCGCCTCTCCATGTATTGTTCTCTTCGGCTGTTTTCCCCGAGAGGTTCTGGGAGATGCAACGAGAATGTTTCGTCACTAGCCACATCTCGAGTATTCCGGTACACATTACCCGAGCTATAAAAAGGAGGCTAGCCGCGGGCAGTCAGTCAGTATTGGAGTCAGTGTTTGGCTCAGTGTTGGACTAGGTCTTGGAGTCAATGTTGGACTTAGTGATGGAGTCCGCGTTGGACACTCGGTGTGTTCCGGCTCGGTGGATGGTCTGAGGATGTCAGCGGTGTTGGCTGTCGCTAATGTCGCATCGGGGTCTGAACGAGGAGTGGTTGTTGTTGCGTCGGAGTGTCGAGTGAGTAGATGAATTGAAGACGGCGCACAGAACGGAAGTCTGTGTAATGCCTTAGACTACTCTCTCTCTCTCTCTCTCTCTCTGTACTGTGGACTTAGGACTGTCGTAGAGTTAGCGACTGGAGCAGCTATCGCGAGTGTAACTAGAACGGTGTTAATGGCCATTGTTGTGATGAGTATTGTCCTATTGTTGTCTAGCTGTTCACTGTGTTTGACTGTGTGAATTACTAGACTGTCTCTGGAGTCGAACAAAGGAACGGTCCTCGTATGTTGCATGGCGAGTAGCCCTGTGTTCAAATCTAGCTGTCTGCACACAGTTGCTGCGTGAGGAGAATGTACTTGAAGAACTGAATGAAAAGCGAACCTGTGAATAGGATTATAGCCCTCACTGGTAAATCCAACGAGCTGGAACTCCCTGCTTTCTGTAAAGAACGGAGTGTTGTAAATATACAGCAATTAATGAGTGTGGTCATTCATGGTGGAAAAGAATTGCGTGTGTGCATGTATTCGGCCATACTGAAATAAATGAGAGTAATAAAACAGATCTTGTTTTGTTCGTAACAAAATGATTTTAAAATGAAAATAGACCCCATATGTGATATATCATTGTAATCAGCGCGTGAATTGGCGGAACAGGTTTCGACCGCCTTCGAGAGCATGCTACACCATCTGTAGGCCTATATGGTGAGTACACACACATATCATTCTCAGACTTTCCTCCTGTGCTGATTTTTGCATGCCAGTTGAAAACAGAGCCCACACGAAGATGGATCATGGGGATGGGGGAGAAGATGGAAGAAAATCTAAAGGAGATGAAAGTAGACGAGAAGATAATGAAGACGATGGAAGAGGGCCAAAGGAAGACAGAGGAAGGCCTGAAAATGACGGTAGAGGAGTAAGATAAAGGATGTAAGAAGACGGATGAAATTCAGAAGAGGATAGTAGAAAGCCGGAGAGGTTGATAAAGGAGACAGAAGATGATTAGAAGAAGATGGATCACGGCCAGAATAAGATGGACGATGGACAGCAGAAGTCGGAAGACCACTTGGAGAGGAAGAAAGACGGCCAGAAAAAGACAGAGGACGGCCAAAAGAAGATGGGTGATGGCAAAGGTAGAGTCGAGGAGGGTCTCCACAGGTCGACGCTCTGTCCCGAAGAACTTGACAGGAAATCTGCAAGTTCTTTTCTCGGAGGGAGGCCGAGAGCAAAGTTCCCTTCCGAAGGACCACCGTGGATTTCAAAGTAAACTGCAGCCGTAACGCCGGGATGGAAACGCAGAAGGACGGGATTTTTCACCTTACCCTGGTACGCCTGACTTACCAGTCTTCAGTGCACGAGGCCACAGGATCTGCACCAACGAGGACGCAGTGTAAAAGAGAGCTGCGCCTTCCGGTGGATTTAGCGTTCGGCCGACCTCAGGACCGTCCTGCCAAGGCCAACTAGATATACAGGCCATAAGGCTCCCCCTCCACTTCGGGCGCTACGTCACACTAGCCGCCAGCCGCTTCACTTCTCGCCAGTGACTTATAAGCTGATCTGAACTTCGCAGCAGTGAGACTCTCGATGGTGTTGAATGATTTAAACGTGTGTGAACATTGTGAATTATGGCCACATCGTGTTGTATACCTGGTTGTAGAATAAACTACAGTTCAAAACAGCCTAATATTTCAGTGTTTAAATTTCCTACTGGCGTGTTTCGGAAACAAAAGTGGATCATAGCTATCCATCGAACTGAATTCATCCCTTCAGCAAGCTCAGTTGTGTGCATAAAACACTTCGACGAAGTTTCGTAATTAGGGACGATTCCGTTAAAAGACCTGATGAGTCTCTTAACTGTAAAACCTAACCATTTAAAACTCTCAAACGATGCTATTCCTAAGTTTTAAAATGTGCCTGCCTATCTGTATAAAAAATCTTCCAACAACGAGCAAAAATCCTATTCAAAGACAAGAAGAAATTGAAAAACGGGAAGAGGAAGGAAAGAAAGAAAGCTGAGGAAGAATATGACAGGATCAAGTACTTCGACGACGTTCAGGGTAATTTCAGTATTAAACGCAAATTAGATTTGGACAAAGTTTCCGTCAACTTTAACAGCCAAAGTCTGTATTTTCAAAATGTATGTGACTGAGGAAAATATTCCGAAAATTGGTACTTCCTTAACATTAAACGAGGCTCTTGATTTTAAATCCATTAAACATGATATTTTCATGAGTTATAACCCTGATATACGTGCATTAGGTGATGGGGGCAAGATATTAAAATGGTCAAATTAGAAAAGTATTTATAACTTCCTGTTTAGACCTGCTCGTAACTCAAAAGTGACTGTCCACGACAAAATAGAATCTGTACACAAAATAATCGATGAAATTGAAAGTGAAGTTAATGAGTGTATCATTACTGATAAATTATATTTGTTTTTAAGGAACAGTTAAATATAGCCTTTGCAAAGAAAGTATCTTACTCCTGTATTCTAATAACATGGTTCACTTCAATATTTTTCGCATTTCCTGGGGCGTAAAAGAAGATAAGACAGTCAACGTTTCTTACAATGCCCCACTTGGTTATTCACAGTCTTTTACTGCAAAACTAGGTACGGGAAATTCGGGTATTGATGATTCACATTGGAATTACATGAAAAAAGAAACTAAAATTGTTAAAGGAGCATGAAATATTTTGTAACTTGTTGAATGGAGTCTACATAAAACGTGAGCTGAACTATAAAGGAGGAAAGGTTTTATTTTTGTTTTTGCCAGTGGCTTTACGTCGCACCGACACAGATAGGTCTTATGGCGACGATGGGATAGGAGAGGCATAACAGCTGGAGGGAAGCGGCCGTGGCCTTAATTAAGGTACAGCCCCAGCATTTGCCTGGTGTGAAAATGGGGAAACTACGGAAAACCTTCTTCAGGGCTGCCGACAGTGGGATTCGAACCCACTATCTCCCGATGCACGTTCACAGCCGCACGCCCCTAACCGCACGGCCAGATCGCCCGCTAGGAGGAAAGGTAGAGGGAGTTGCTTTTAGTAGTAAAAGCGGAGAAAATAACACTACATTAGCTACAACTGCACAAACTTTTATGTTGTCATCCAGTCTTTAAAAAAATAAAGACGTTGTTGATTTGTTTCCATGTAAGAACCTAATGACATTTCTTAGAAGAACTAACTTTGCAAGTCTTTAAAGTATTAACAGATAGTCCTATAGCTTATAAGGTAGCATGCATAATTTCTAATAATAACAGGAAAATGTTTGAAAAGCTGTGCAAAAGCAATTTACAAACCACTTTTCAAAATCCATTTGACGAGACACACACACACAAAAATTGTTTGATACTGGTCATTTATTTAAAATCTTAATAAATAACTGGCTTAATCAAGCTGACAACTTATCCTGACTTTGACAACTCTGAGTCAGACAAAAAAATGTCTGAGTCTACCTAGTGCGGCCTTGGCTTGCTCCTGCCCTGTACCAAAAGGTGTTGTACCAGACTCTTTTAGAGCTACAAAATGTAAACCTGTATACTAATGTTTTTACATGAGGATTCTCAGAGAAAAATTCTGACTTCGCTTGTCAACAATGTTCTGGAAAACGAAAATGTTTAAACATGCTGTGATTAAATAAATAGTTTTAAACATTTCGTTGACAGATGTATATACATCTTTTGTAATATATTATTGAATAACAATAGAAAAGTTACCGTAGATAAACTCATCGCTGAGAAGAAGAAATCCTCAGGAAAATAAAAATGTACAAACTGAAACCTTAGGAATTCTTAGGTAAGTTTTAAGTTGCAGCATAATTTCTAAGAAAGGTTTCAGACTTTTGTTGTGAATTGCCATCATGCATTTTCCTAGTAACATTAAAACTTTTTGTATACGTATTATGCGTTCTAATCTTTTTAAAGATACCGTGTTGAGTTACAAGTGACAGATGTCATCATAATTTTACGTAAAGAAATGTACATGTACTGCCCTTCCAGTTTTCTCCCCGCATAAAACTCGTGTAGTATACAAGCCTAAGTAAAGCCACAATTGAAGGAGTGTTCAATTTTATCGTTAAGGTTGAATAAATGAACAATATCATGGTGAAAGTGAGAGCGGGCCCTACACTGCCATGCTGAACGCCAGCCACTAGCGTGACGTCACGGTCCGAGCCTTGTGGCCTGTCTATCTAGTGCGGCCTTGGTCCTGCCCAAACCTATCGGTACTGACTGGATCTGACAAGGAGACCAGAAGGTATACACGCCGCTGTGTGGAAATGTTCGGGCACAGAGAGCAACCGATTGAAGGAGCGGTACGACCAAAGAGCGGACACCACTGTAAATCATGATAACGACCTGGGGTGGTTGTATAACCCCGTAAGGAAGAGAGACTTGTCTCTGAAGCTCCAGAGGAATTGGGAAATGCCTTACCGTGTTCTGATGGGATTAAATGACGTCAGCTACCAAGTACGATGGAGGCCAAGATGCAAGACGAAGGTGGTACATCTAGACCGAAGGGCGCCATACCGAAGAACAGCCGAGAAGATAAATGACCGGGACGATCAGCTCTCGAAGGGGCAATGTTACGTGCCAGCTCTGTGGCAGCACTTTTTGGTACTTCCTGGAAGGGGCTAGTAAAACCCATGACCGGGGAGCTCCCAGCCGGCCTGAAGAGAGGGTCCAGCCTTTCCGTGTATTGTTCTCTTCGGCTGCTTTCCCCGTGAGTTTCTGGTAGATGCAACGAGAATGTTCCGTCTCTAGCTACATGGCGAATATTCCGGTACACATCACCCGAGCTATAAAATGAAAAGGCTAGCCGTGGACCGCCAGTCATTGTTAGAGTCAATGTGGAACTCAATGGTGGAGTCAGTGTTGGACTCAGTGATGGAGTTGGGATTGGACACTTGGTGTGTTCCGGTTTGGTGGTCGGGCTGAGGATGACAGTGATGTTGGCTGTCGCTAATGTCCCATCGAAGTCTGAACGAGGAGTGGTTGTTGTTGCGTCGCAGGTTCGAGTGAATAGCTGGAATGAAGACGACGTACAGAACGGAAGACTGTGTACTGTCTTAGACTACTGTGTGTGTGTGTGCGCATGTGTACTTTTGTGGATTGAAGACCGTCGTAGAGTTAGTGACTGAAGCAGCTATCGCGAGCGTAATTAGAACAGTGTTAATGGCCGTTGTTGTGAAGAGTATTGTCCTATTGTTTAATAGTCTTGAACTGTTGCTGTCTAGCTGTTCACTGTGTTTGACAGTATGAATTACTAGACTGTCTCTGGAGTCGAACAATGGAACAGTCCTCGTGTGTTGCGCGACGAGTAGCACTGTGTTCAAATCTAGCTGTATGCAGGCGGAGAAGTGAAAATTAGGCGAGCATGTGAATAGGATTATAGCTCTCTCAGTTAATTCCAATGAGCTGTGTGTAAAAAACGGAGACTTTTAAATAGACAGCAATTAGTGAGCGTAGTCATTCATGGTTGAATAGAATTGTGTGTGTGTGTGGGGGGGGGTCATCCTGAAGTAAATTAGAGTAACTAACCAGACGGTGTTTTTTCGTAACAATGTGTTCTAGCTCACGTTGTCTAGTAACCTATTTATTCAATCAAATGTAAGGTTGGTGTGAAAATCTCAAACATTGGTGCATCTTCTATCTTGAAAGACTGAATAACTTTCTTTGAAGAGATTCACGTTTGTTTATTAATCAACTTTATCGAAATGTCAGTTGGACGCCTTTTACTCTGTGTTCAAAGGCTGATTTCCAATGGTTTCACCATCTACTGCCATGTATTGCCCTGGCATCACTGAGATGGAATAACAGGGAAAGAAGGAGAGGTAATGCGCGAGACTCACACCTGGAGGCCTCGGCTTCGATTACCGGCCAGGCGAAGGATTTTTATCTGGATCTGAGGGCCAGTTTGAGGTCCACTCAGCCTATGTAATTATAATTGAGGTGTTACCTGATGATGCGATAGCGGCCCCGGTCTGGAAAGGCAATAACAGCGACCGAGAGGATTCGTCGCGCAGACCACGTGTCATCTCGTAATCTGCAGGGCTTCGGTGTGAGAAACAGTCACTTAATAGGCCAAAATCCTTCAGGACTGTAGAGCCACGGTTTTTTTAAGGAGTATGGTAGTTCCCTATTGGTTTCCTCTATGAACCAGAAAGTGGAATTACATAATCTATCAACCTGTGAGGCTCACTGAAATAAGTTATATAATGTATACCGTCTTACTCTGATGGCCATATGATCAAATCCTTCATCCCAAGGACTGGCTGCAATAAGGACGACTTTACTAACATCGTCATACCTGTCATTTTCTTATTATTAGTCTAAAATTAGCAAAAAACTGAAGGCGCCGAAAAATTAATTACCTTGTTCTACCCCTTCGCAGGAGGCATAGTGCGCGGGAAATATGATATCTCTAAGAGATATTCTCCTTCAAATATATAGGCTAGTCTTTTTTTTTGCTAGGGGCTTTACGTCGCACCGACACAGATAGGTCTTATGGCGACGATGGGATAGGAAAGGCCTAGGAGTTGGAAGGAAGCGGCCGTGGCCTTAATTAAGGTACAGCCCCAGCATTTGCCTGGTGTGAAAATGGGAAACCACGGAAAACCATCTTCAGGGCTGCCGATAGTGGGATTCGAACCTACTATCTCCCGGATGCAAGCTCACAGCCGCGCGCCTCTACGCGCACGGCCAACTCGCCCGGTAGGCTAGTCTTATAGATCTATATTGGATTATAGTGCTTCAGTTTATTTTGTAGAATTTACTGACAACGCGGAACATGAACGTGTTTTGATGTTCTGATCTAGTAAGTTATGAATGGTAGACTATCGCTAATCAGATGTCGGCAGTGACTTCCCAGTTTCTGCACTACTGTGGTGCGACCTAGCAAAGAGAATAAAGGTAGAAACGGAGACGCAAGTCACATTGGTGGTGTCAAGTCGTCATTCTCACTTTTATTATTATTATTATTATTATTATTATTATTATTATTATTATTATTATTATTATTATTATTATTATTATTATCAGCTACGTTGATAACTGGTTAGCATACTCGCCTTCCGTAGAAGAAGTGCCGGGGTCGAATCCCGCTGGGTCAGGTATTTAACCTTCAGTGATTATTTTCCTCTGGCTCGGAGACTGGGTGGTGGTGGTTGTGAGTATTGCTTTAAGAGGAAGTACAACTAGACAACCATCGTCTATGTAACACTATTCGGAGAGAAAAAGTGGAAGGGATCCGACACTCCTAAAATGAAGATATCGGACAAAGAAAAACAAGGGGGACGTAGGGCGTGAAAACGAAAGACTCCCTAGGCCTCGAAAATCTTATACCGTCGGGTCGGAAAAGAACAAGAGTTGACCAACGGAGTTCGGATAGGATAGATGAAAGTGAGGAGCCTGGCACAAGTAGGTGGAAGTAATGCCAGGACTAAGCTAAGGGCCCCGTGGTCACCAACCCACGCTCACAAGTTGAGAGCACCCAGGGCCCTTTTTAGTCACCTCTTACGACAGGAAGGAGATACAATGGGTGTTATTCTACCGTCCCTACTCACAGGCGGACGGAGACTGGGTGTTTGTACCATCTTCAACATTATATTTCGGCCTGAATGGGTTCCCATCTTCAAGGACATGCATGTTGGTCGTGGGCGCATTTACAAGATCTACACCAGACTTCTCCAGAGGCCACACATTTTTATTATTATTATTATTATTATTATTATTATTATTATATTACTGTCATTATTATTATTATTATTATTATTATTATTATTATTATTATTATTATTATTATTATTATTATTATTATTATTATTATTGTTTAAAGCGTACGTACACGCGCGCGCGCACACACACACACCCTTACACTTCTCAGCACTGAGTGTGCAGGCCGCTACGAAATAAACTTAACTAAACCCCTGCTCAATCTTCTATTTATAACTAGCTCCGTGACCTCGTCTAATTCTTCACCTCTTATCATTAAATCATTAAACACCGAGTCTAACCATCGTCGCCTTGGTCTCTCTATACTTCTCTTACCGCCAATGTCCGAGTCCAGTATTCTTGGTAATCTATCTTCCTCAGTTCGCATTACATGTCCCTACCACGCAAGCCACTTTATACGCTGTCTACAGCTTCTTTTTTTTTTTTGCTATTTGCTTTACGTCGCACCGACACAGATAGGTCTTACGGCGACGATGGGATAGCAAAGGTCTAGGAATTGGAAGGAAGCGGCCGTGGTCTTAATTAAGGTACAGCCCCGGCATTTGCCTGGTGTGAAAATGGGAAACCACGGAAAACCATCTTCAGGGCTGCCGACAGTGGGGCTCGAACCCACTATCTCCCGATTACTGGATACTGGTCGCACTTAAGCGACTGCAGCTAACTTATTGAGCTCGGTGTCTACAGCTTCATCCATCGAGTTTATTCTTATCGTTTATCTCATTTAGAGTACCGTCTTGCTATTGTTACAATTTCCTTATACCAACAATCATTCCCGATACTTTCATGGCTTTTATAAATAATCTGAGGAAATTAAGCCATTAAATATCCTGCGTTAGGTAGCCTAAATAGGCATTTGAAAGGTTAAAATAGGCTCTAAAATAGCGTCTATGAAAAAATATAAATCTGTATTTTCTTCACCCACTTTCCCCACACCCTGGTGGAGTAGAGCGTGCGAACTGCGATGCACACGTGGAGCTAGCCTTGTTTTACGGCGAGACGCCCTTACTGACGCCATCCTTAAGTGGAGGGATATATTCGGTATTCCGTGTTTCTGTGATAATTGGTGATATGATGAGTTGGATGTATGTGAAGATGACTGTGTTGGAAAAAACACTAATACCCGATCTGTGAGTCAAAGGAATTGAATAGACGGGGTTAAAATCCCAAGCCCGGCCAACCTTGGATCCTTTGAATTGAAGTCATCGACACTGACCATTCAGCTAAGGAGTCAAATTATGCATTAACTGATTAATGATTTCGTATTTAAATTAGTGGGACCATAAGGATCAATAATCAATATTTTCAGAAAACGAAGCATTTTAAATACCTAGGGTCAGTTGTCACTTCGAACTGTGATGCCACTTTCAATACCCGAGCAAGGGTAAATGCAGCTTGGCTCAAGTGGAGACAAGTTATCGGAGTTCTCTGCGATAAAAAGATGCCTCGCCATCTAAAGGCAAAAAAATTACAAGACCGTGGTACGCCCAGCCGCTATTTACGGGGCAGAATGTCGTCCAATGACAAAAAGAGCATGAGCAGACTCTTCATACAATGGAAATGAAGATACTTTGATGGACTCTTGGACTGATTCGATGTGACCACATCAGAAATGCAGATGTTCGACAAAGGCTCGGCGTCGCTGCAATTGTGGAGAAAGTAAGGGAAGCGCTAGTACGGTCACGTTATGAGAAGGCAGGACGGCTTAGTTGCTGAAACAGCTCTCCAAGTTGATCCTAGAGGAATGCCTTTAAAGCGGTGGACTGACAGTATCAAGGCCGATATGCACGACGTTCGTTTAAAACCTGAGGACGTCAGCAATAGGACGAAAGGGAGGAGATGCAGCGGACCCCCATACTTTGGGATAAACGCTAGGAAAGAGAGGGAGAGAGAGATTTAAATTATCTTATGAACAATGTTAAAAATAACTGTACTGTATTTGGTAGTCCCAGTTTATTTTTGATCTCACTTCTGCGAAGGAAGAACGAACGTATACTGAAACAACTTTTTCCAGCTACACTACAGTTGACTACTCTGCATTTTTCGAGGTTTTCTGTTCTAAAATCAAGCCTCATTTCAGTCGGGGTATTTCTAAATCGGGACGTTGCCTGTCAATCTGTGATTAACAAGAGATATAGGCCTACCAATGTAAAAAATAAAATAAAGCGCTTAAATAGATATTCGTCGCTAAACAGGTGCTAACGGTCAACATAGATATTTATAGTCACTAACAAATGTTTTTATTCTTCTTACTTTGACCTAAAACGGATTTTTAATTTTTCTCTTATTTTTTTAGCAATTACAGCAGCAAGTAAGCCTTTTAGGAAATAGCCCAACTTAATTACGAAAAAGATATTATCACTCGTCTTTCACCCCCATACAGTGAATTCAGTCTGGTGTAAATATTATTTATTCTGAGTGCAGACCTTTTCTTGTAGAATAGACCTGCCGTTGACCGTAACTGCCAGCTTATTGCATTGCACCTTGATCCAGTTTCACTTACTATATTGTACTATACTATACTACTACCCTGAATGGTTGTAATGAAATACCTGTTCCAGTTTTGTATCCTCGAGCTGACACTCAGTCCTCTTGGGTTTCTTCCTTTCTGACATCGCTTTGGTCTTGAAAATGCTAATTTTCATGTCATACTCACCCCAGCTATTTTCAGGTTCCGAGATACAGTATTAGATTACAGGCTTTCAGCCCAGTTTTGCATCAAGACCTAGTCGTCGGCACAGGCCAAGCTGCTTACTACATTTCCACCCAACTGAATCCCTTTATACCTTGCAGTAACTTGTCCATCAGTTCTCACTGCGGCCGAATTGTCAACATAAATACCTCTGCTTACCTGTTAATCATTCTAAGTAAAATCCACTAGTTTTAATATATTATAAAATTATATTATTCCTACTCTGGAAATAATGAGATATGAAAATGAAATACTCGTTTGTCCATGTAAACCTTATTGCAGGAACGTGGGTGGCGATCAAGAGGTTGACATTGGTTCCATATTGAAGTTACATGTGCCAGGCTTCTAGCTTTTATCTTTCCTATCTGAGTTCCGTTGGCCTACTCGTGTTCCTATGAGATCCCGATCTTATTAAATTTATAAGGCCTGACCGTCTTTCATTTTCATGCCTTTCATGGCCATTACTCTGCTTTTTCAGATAACTACTATACATTCATCAAATTCTCGAAACTCTTTTTGCATTTCATTAGAGTCAAGAAGGGTTTATCATATCATTAATTCATTTAATAAATGAGTTGATATTAATTAATTCTTATGATCTCAATGTAAAACAAATAATAACCTCCATATCATCGGTGTTTACTGTTAACAATAATAGAATAAGAATAGGCCCTATTAATAATCACAATTTCTAAGGAGCCGGAAATAATGGTGTCACTTACGAAATGGAATTTTACGTTAGATATATTTGTCTTGTTTAGAGCGGTGAAAATACGACACCACGGGAAGCTGGAGGCCATAATAGAGTTGCTATGAAATTGGCTGGAGAATTTTCGTCGCCTGGAGTCGAAGGAAACCTGCTTGTTCGACACAGCAATGGAAACACACGTAGTAGTGGTACAACAGGTACTCAAAGAATTAACTAGAAATCACTGGTAGTACAATCCGACTCGTTGGCTGAATGGTCTGTGTACTGGCCTTCGGTTCAGAGGGCCCCGGGTTCGATTCCCGGTCTGGTCGGGGATTTTAACATTCACTGGTTAATTCCAATAGCCCGGGGGCTGGGTGTTTGTGCTGTCCCCAACATTCCTGCAACTCACACACCACACATAACACTATCCTCCACCACAATAACATGCAGTTACCTACACATGGCAGATGCCGCCCACCCTCAACGGAGGGTCTGCTTACAAGGGCTGCACTCGGCTAGAAATAGCCACACGAAATTATAATTATTACTGGCAGTACGGTAGGCTATTTATAACGCACACGCACATTATAGACTAGCTATTAAGTCGGACATGCCAGTCAAGTGATGTCGTTGCAGGCTTCTCGCCAAGGCGGCTGTGTTTCGAATCCTGGTCAAAGCATGTGGGATTTTTAAAATGAAAAATTGACGTTTCTCTGGTTTGGAACCCATGTAAAACAAGTCGAACGTTATTTCAATTATGGTTAACGGTGGGATTCTAACCCAACTGTTCCACTGTCCAATAGGTACTCCCCACACTACTACATAACCCCGAAATATGGACGTCTGAAATTAATTTTGGTCGATGAATTTCACCAATTATAGGTACTCGGTTTGGGGGTGGAGTTTCTATGACTATGATCACGATATCAAGAGTCATGCAAAACCACAAACTTGTTTACTATCTATTAATTCAGAACACACCATGTATTCAGAATGGTCATGTTAACATTTTTGCTTAATGGAATGTGCATTATATGTGTATACTTGCTACAAACGCTGATTGAAACTCTAATGCATCATTTTAATGGCATATTTCACAGTGAATTCAACATCAAATTAACTCAACATTTCTTAGCACATATTATAATAGATTACGAGTTAGACAAACCTCATGTTAGGAAACAGCGTCGATTTCTGTGTTAGAAAATTTACAGTGTGTCAATGATACTTAGGGCCTACACAACATATGAAATTAATCCATATTAGGAAATTAACTACGTTCTGGGAAAGTGCAGTCTACTTACCTTGCTGCAAAGACACAAATGACAAAAAAATATGAGGTCATCATAAGTTTGTAATAACTTGTAACAACACTAATCAGGAGAGAAAGAGATATGGTAAACAATAAAAATGACAATGAACAGTAAAATGTTCCTGCAATAAGTGTAGGTTTGGCTCGAAATATCGAAGTGCTGCCGTAGAAGACGCAGTTCATTAACTTACTGTTTTTGTTACAACCAAAGCAGTCTCGTATTTTGTCGAAGGCACCTTCTCTAGGAGTGAATGATAAATACGAATGATTACGGTATTCACTGACTTCTTTCTCAGTTTTGATCCCGAAGGCTGGCTGTAATCTCCAAAACTTTCACCATCAAGTATCATAGAAAACGGGGACATAGATAATGAGATGTACAAAGGAAGTTAGGTAATTTCCCGTTGCTTGCTTCACTGAACTAGAAAGTGCTATTAGATATCATTCTGCTATAACTTGCGATACGCGCATACCAATTAACTCTACTAGTGACACATTCACACCATTCATCGAAGGGACTGGTAATCCAAGCAAATGCGTCAGTAGCATCGCTCATACCTCACATTTTCTTAATTTAAATGTCACCAATGTGGTCTATGAAACTGGTCTACAAAAGTAACAAACTCACTGTAGTCCTTGCCCGAAGATACAGTGCCCTCTGACCGCTACATCTCATCGGAGGTGGAACTGGGCTTCAACAAATTGAGGTACCAAGAGCTCGCACGGAGAAACTTCTTCGTTTAGTCAGATATAACGAAACACAGTAGAAGGGTACGTTTTTAAGAGATATCTGCTTTTTTATTGACAATATCAAACACTACTTACATACTAAACGAGATACACAAACTTCTTATTGTTTTTAAAACAAAAATATTAGAACAAATTTAGGTTAATTCCGCAAACAGAACGTTGATAAGTTGCACCTAAACAAATAAACAAATTAAAATTTAAGACAGGAGAACATCAAGTCGTTCACAGCAGGAAAAAAACACACAAAAACTTTTTTTCCTTTTGCACACTAGGAGCAAACTTAATTATGCCTGTCACTCATTATCCAAATCCTTGAACAGTACACAGTTTTACCACCACAAAACACTCCGCAGTTAACATATTGGTACTGAGACCCTTCACTATTCAACATAGTCACCATTATTATACAGACAAATACTCTAACGGTACACCAAGGCATCGACGCTGGCATGGAAGAAATGTACGTCCAGTCCCTGAAGCATGACAACACATGGTCGGCCGTATCATCGTTAAATCACTTTTCACCCTGGTGCTTCTTCAACAACGCCAAAAGTTTGAAATCACTTGGTGACAGGTCGAGGCTGTAAGGAGAATAGAGCAGTCCTACACCGACGGCGCCGTAACAGTTCATGTGTGCCGTTGGCTGCGTGTGGTCTAGAGTTGTCGTGAAGCAACATGACGCCCGTTGAAAGAAATCCATGTCATTTTCTGCGAATTGCTACCTGTGCCCCAGCCAAAATTTTTGAAATTATATTGTACAAACAAATTTATGATCATGTTAGAAATAGTATCTCACCGAGACAACATGGATTCATGGCGAGAAGATCCACTGAAACAAATCTTTGCAACTTTACTGAATATATATCCGCTAGTTTAGATGATCATGATCAGGCTGATGTAATTTACACGGATTTTCAAAAAGCTTTCGATAAGGTTAATCATGATTGCTTAATAAATAAATTTTCTTCCTTTGGATTTTCTACTACATTACAAAACTTACTGATATCGTATTTAAAGGATAGAACTCAGGTTGTAAGTTACAAAGGTCATATATCTTCCAAATTTGATGTAAATTCGGGAGTTCCACAAGGTTCTAACTTGGGGCCTTTGCTATTTCTAATCTTTGTTAATGACATACCGGAAACTATAACATCTTCTGAAATTCTTATTTTTGCTGATGATATTAAAATATACAAATCTATTAAAACAGTATCTGATTGTCAACTACTTCAAAACGATTTAGATTCTCTTGTAGACTGGAGCAAACAGAATAAGTTAAATTTTAATATAGATAAATGTGTAGCCATGACATTTACTCGGAAGAAACAGAAGATTAAATATAACTATGCAATGGATACTGACATATTAACTCGTGTCAAGACAAAAATGGATTTAGGAATAACATTCAATGAAGATTTAAGATTCAACGACCATATTCAAAAAATTACCAATAATGCTCTTAAAATGTTAGGCTTCATTATACGGAATTCATTATCATTTCGTCCAAAGACACTATTAACCTTGTTTAACTTATTTGTAAGGTCCAGACTTGAGTATGGCTCAGTTGTTTGGAACCCAGTGACCACAAAAAATATCAATCTTATCGAGAGTACTCAAAACAAGCTTTTAAAATTCATGACTTATAAAATCACAGGAAATTACCCAACCTTCATAAATTACTCAGATATGCTGAAGGAACATGGTGTGAATAGCTTGTGCCACAGACGAAGTTGCAAAGATTTGACTTTCCTGTATAAAATAATTAATTCTGTAATTGATGACTCAAACATATTGAAATCAATAACATTTTATGTGCCACATAAACTAAGTCGTCCTAGAAATATATTCTTTCTATCAAAGGCTAAGACCGAAATACATAAGAACTCCCCAATTAACAGAGCAATGAGGCTCTACAACAATATTCATCCTTATGTTGATATTTTTAGTATGGCTGAAGCTACATTCATTTCGAAATGTAACACTGTACTTCTGAACATAATTTAATAGATTATGAAGATTAAAAAAAGGAAAATAGTATAAACTAGTATAAATGATGTACAACTTGGTTTTTAAATGTATTACATTCCAAGTGGAAATCCTGTTAAAATAATTGTTTTAATTAATATACTGATTTTAATTAGAATGTATTAGTAATGTAATGTATTATTAGTTATATTAACCATAATTATTCTTTTTATTTTTATTTTTTATTTTAGTAATGTGACTTGTGTGGCAGAGTAATTAGTTTTAGGATTACTCTAACTAGGTAGTGGTTTTTGTTCTTAATATGTATCTTTAACATGTAAGTAACAATTGTCGTGAACATTGTAATTGGGACTAATGACCTGTTATGTTCACAATAAATAAATAAATAAATAAATAAATAAATAAACCCTCCAGTGTGTCACAGTATCTGGCAGCATTCACTGTCGCTCCCCTGGTGAGAAAATAAACCATCTGGACTATCCTCCCTACGACCCCGACTTGGCACAGTGTTTTTTATCTCTTTGAATCATTGAAGAAGATCCTGAGCGGCAAGCAATTCAATGACCAAACGGTTACTCAACATGCTGTTATGACGTGTCTTCGCGGACTATCCCTTCTGGCATCGATTTTTACCATTGGGATAAGTGTTTGGACAAGAATGGTGACTAGTCTACATTGATTTAATGCGTAACTTACACATGCCCAACTACCATCCTTGTATCTGCCTGTATTTGTATCTGTATTTCTTCGTGTGAACTCTTGTTACCGTATTTTTGATACGTTTTTGTATCTCCTTTCGCACGTCACTTAAAACCAAGAAAACCAAATCCCATTGATGAACAGGTTCGAAGGGCCTTGGCCTACCAATCGGGAATCGATCGGGAACTCCGCGTAAGATGCAGGCACGCTAACGCTAAACCACGGTGACCGGCTCGTATCTTAGTGTATATAATTTTAATTTTACTGGCCGATTAGCTCTTCATAAGGCAATTCAAATTCTTAACGTCAACTCACTATCACATAGGCCTACTGCACTGTAGGTTGCCTCCCGCTCATCGATGTTAATATAAGAATATATTATACTGCAGCCAACAACTAGCTAAAATATTGGAATTAGCTTCCAGTTTCGTCTGCTTTGGAAGTGTCGCCTCAACGGACAACACTGTAGAACAGGAAATACCCAAAAAGTCCCAGGAAGCATCATATTTCTTTAAC
Source organism: Anabrus simplex (assembly GCF_040414725.1). Classification (NCBI taxonomy): domain Eukaryota; kingdom Metazoa; phylum Arthropoda; class Insecta; order Orthoptera; family Tettigoniidae; genus Anabrus; species Anabrus simplex. The sequence goes on along the minus strand of NC_090265.1, from coordinate 1,505,493,031 downwards.
CAAGTAAAACATTTTGTAGTACGGCAAAATACTATTGCAAAGAAAATCATGTATGTTCAACACGTATGTTGTGCCAGTTCTTAGCTATGGACAAGAAACGTGTATCTTCTAAATGGAGCACGAAGTAAATAAAGTGAAGAGAGAGGAAATGTATTAGAAATATGAATCAGAACACTAGGTAGTATACGATCAGGAAAACATTTAAAAAGTTGGCATTAAAAACATCCCTCATGGAAAACTGTAGACTTCAGGTGTATGGACGTGTATGATGAGAATGGATAACGCTAGAAAACCAAGAAAGTTCTTCTATAACTCGAAGGAAGAAGATCGAGAGGAAGGTCAGGGGAACGAAGGATGGAAACTGTGATCAAATTTGGAGAAAAGAGAGCTGAAATGGTAAGATGACCAGCAATGATAAACGTATTTAATGCTAGGAGGCAATGACGAGCGCTTGAGCTCTACATTTGGGTAACGGGAACAGGTAAATATTGGTGGTAATAATAATAATAATAATAATAATAATAATAATAATAATAATAATAATAATAATAATAATAATAATAATAATAATAATATGGTCTCAGTTACCTGGTGCCAACAGTTTTATGTCTTCCAGTTTAGGGTTCCGGCTTGTCAATTTCTGCGTTTCATTTCACTCTACTAGATGAGAGAGAAACCAGAAACATGCTGGGTGACTTATGGTTTAGTTTTAAATCTTGTCGGGTAAACACCAAATGTGTCACTGGAGATCTTTTACAAGCCCACATAGTTAGTTATGGAATTCGAAATGGACTTTTTGCGTCCCTCAAAAATCCGACCACTACTGCCTAGTTTTAACCTATGGAGCTATCGTGATGACGATGTTGATAATGATTACGGCCCTCATGTAAAATGCGTTGTTTAGCGTTCACGACCGCATTGCACTTGAAATAGACCTTCAGTTTTATTAGATCGTGTCGAGTAGGCTACATGTGGAACATGCTGAATATGTTAGTACAGAACAAGAATAACCAGCCGGACACCGGCGGGAACCGAACGCATAACAATCGGAATTTGCTTACAATGCTCTCTGCCATTAAGCTAAGGTGGCCTAGATCATACTTGTTGGCAAACATCTAAGTCACAGGTCTGGCACTACAGTTGTGCTGGACCTAGGCTACTTAGCATTGCCTAATAAAGCTGAAAGTCTTACATATACGTTATTTAATTTATATATCAGACAGTAAGCATCCGAGTGTTAACCATTTCATGGGATTATATTTTTTTCATTTCTTTCGTTCCTTCTTTCTTTCTTAATCCGCTTACCCTCCAGGGTTGGTATTTCTCTCGGAATCAGAGAGGTATTCCACCTCTAACGCCTCAAGGGCAGTGTTCTGGAGCGTGAGACTTTGGGTCGAGGTATACAACTTGGGATAAGGACCAGTACCTCGCCAAGGCGGTCTGACCTACTATGCTGAACAGGGCCTTGTGGGGGATGGGAAAATTGGAAGGGATAGAAAAGGAAGAGGGGAGAAGCGCCCGTGGCCTTAAGTTAGGTAACATCCCTGCATTTGCATGGAGGAGAAGTGGGAAACTATCGAAAACCACTTCGAGGTTGTCTGAGGAGGGAAACTGAACCCCCTAAACTCAGTTGACCTCCCGAGGCTGAGTGGACTCCGTTGCAGCCTTTGTACCACTTTTCGAATTTTGTGGCAAAGCCGGGAATCGAACCCGGGACTACTGGGGTGGCACCTAATTACACTAACCGCTACACCACAGAGGCGGACAGTTTTCCTCATTGCCATAGTAATTCATGAACCAAATGTTAATCGCCTAATTCTTATTATTGTGTGAAATGCCTTGGAATTGAAACGTACAATATTTTAGTCACTAATGCAGAAGGTTCTGAGAAAGTACTGTATTTCGCCTCGGCATCCAGAGAAGTAATTACTAACTAGAGTATTCCTCTCCACTTAATGTACCTAAGTGAATATTTATTTAAAACTTCTGTGACCATTTCCGTTACCCACAGGATTTCTCTGCAGTACTACTACTACTACTATTACGCTATTTTAACTGACGATGAATCTACCAGATACCCTAACATGTATCTCAAATAGAGTTTAATTTATGGTTCTGCAATACTTTAGCCATTTAATTTCAAAAAAAATAAAGTTGTTCGGTATTTTGCGAGAATAATATTTTCAAGGTTCTTAAAGCCTGTGCCGTGTGCAAGACATTGGCCTAACTTTTGAATATGTATCGACTATGATCTATCGCTTATTTATTTCGTCCCGGGATGTTGTAAAATATAAGAGAGCAGTGTTCATTATGCGGCTTTGAGACATGTTAATGCTATTTTATTATATATGTTTAAGTTTTATTCACCAATAACATAGATTTTAACAGGAAATTGTTCTTTAACCTCACATGGAAATTTGATCTGAACATTGATTACATTCTAAGTCGCACAGTAATTTATAAGATTCATGCATGCATATGAATGAAAGAGAATCAACTCAACGCCTCTAAGGGTAGCCAAAATAATTTTTTTTTCTGATATAACGATCACTAGAATACCGCAATAATCCTACTGTTCGGCGTGTGGCAAGCAATTTGAGGAGAAAAAGGTGTATTTCGTTTCAGAAACCGTGTAAGAAACGAATGCCTACAGCTACGGTGTTTCATAAAAAGCTTCAACTCCCGTTTGCTGGTGCTGTCTTTGTTTTGAAGCCAAGCTGCTAGTAACCTCGCGTGCAGTCGCAGTGACCACATAAAAACTTGTTGGATGAGCATTTGGGCAGTGAATTATGCAGATTTCAAGTGGAGACCCATCGGGGGTTTTCCCTTTAAGAGGGCCAATTTTTATTTTATTTTGTTTTCTCTACAGGAAGACCTCCCCGAGCTCTGATAAATGCAGTGTCACGCAGGTATGCCAGGTAGCTCACGCATGTTCTGCTCTGAACATCATTAAGTTTACCATGAGAGAGAATTACTTTCACTTGTTAGCTCCAAGTGGAAGACTAGTCCATAATCAGTATAGGCTATTTCATTACTCACGTGTTCAATAGGTCTCATTCCGAATGCAGCCCATAAGCGCGAATATCGCGTTAAATGCACTACGACAAATGCACGAAAATGTTAGGAGTAACGTAGGCCTAAACACATAAGTAAGCGAGCAGAGTGGTCGCACTACGGCTACGGAGCCGAGCTCTACATTGGGAGACGAGTTGGTTCGAACCCCACTGTTGGCTGTCCTGAAATATATTTATTTATTTATTTATTTATAAATATATATAAATAAATAAATATAAATATAGTTTATATTATTTATACAATGAAAATGTATTGTTTTATTTAAAATATATAAATAAAAAATGTTAATGGAATTAAACCATTAAAATAAAAATTAGCAGCTTTAATTTGATCAACACATTTCTTTAATTGGAAATTAAATTTCAATAATATTATTAACAGTTAACATTTAGTTGAAAATTGAAACTCATTTTGTTTTAGGTGACAAATTGCCTACTGGTATATTCGTCCATGAAACATATTTTTTTATTTTTCATTTAATAGAATATTACAATTTTCCAGATGATTTATGTATATATTCGTCGAAAGTTTCTGGAATGGTAGGAATGATTTTCAACGTCATGTGTGCATAGCCTAGCGCATTTTAACATAACTACTATACGAAATGTTTTCTTATGAATGGGATCCCACTTTCCACTTCTAGGCAAATGCTGAGAGAGTAAGTTACTTATTAATATGCCACAGCCGATTGCTTCCACCTCCTTACCCAATTTCATTCGCCATCATTCATTTCATCTTCATTAGCTCCTCAACTGAGGCTGCGTCACGAGGGGCATCCGGCCGTAAAAATGTGCCATATAATTTCATCTCACATCATTCCCGACCCCGTATCAGCAAACTTGACTAAGGGGTAGACAAACAAAAACACCGAACCCATAAGTGTGGAAACTTTTTTTTCAATTAGTTTTACGTCGAACCGACACAGATTGGTCTAATGATGACGACCTACCTGTGCGACGTAAAGCAAGAATAATCAACGGCAGTTACACAGGATCTTTATTTTATGTATGCGCAATAGTTTATCACCAACGGCATGTTGCTTCACTGACACAAGTCCGTTGGCCGTTAAAATGCATACCGTATCTGCAGGCTACACAGCAAGTTATAGAAAGCCTATCTGGTGAAACTAAGGCACATACAGTATCTGGCATCAAAATGATATGCTCAAGGTGACGTCCCTTATCTCGTAAACAATTTAGGCACCTCCTAAACAGCTTTACAGACACCCGTCGAATCTCATCCTGTGAGATATCCTACAGGCACTATAATTTTCCGAACGTTCTCCTGTCGTTTTTATCTTGTTTGAGTGTTGCTGACTACAGAAAATTGGTGAAAGAACTGAAACCAGCACTGCTAGACAGAAGAGTACTTCGCATAGCATTACAAAATGGAAACATGTTACCGGTACATTTACTACCACGTAAAAGAACTCCTGCGGGACGAAATTCCGGCACTTCAAAAAAACCATAAAAATAGGTAGGGTCTAGTTAGTGGGACGTAAAACAATTAGTATATAATTATTTTTCTATTTGCTTTACGTCGCACCGACACAGATAGGTCTTGTGGCGACGATGGGATAGGAAAGGAGTAGGAGTGAGAAGGAAGGGACCGTGGCCTTAATTAAGGTACAGCCCCAGCATTCGCCGGGTGTAAAAATGGGAAACCACGGAATATCATCTTCAGGGCTGCCAACAGTGCGATTCGAACCTACTATCTCCCGGATGCATTATTATTATTATTATTATTATTATTATTATTATTATTATTATTATTATTATTATTATTATTATTATTATTATTATTATTATTATTATTATTGAAAATACGTTGTTTTATTACAAGCATCACTTATAAACCAACACTAGACTGTTAAGATAAACGTATTAACACTGGATCGATGGCAACGATACTTAACTCCCGCAGAAGTCAAAGTGACATCATGTATCCGTTTCACATACTAACATTTAATCACCCTGCTGAGCTGTCGGCTAAACGCTGCATGTCGCTGTCGCTGGCGATGTGAATCAGCAATCTTATTCTGTAAAATAATGACAACAATTTATTTTTCAAAATTATGGTTGTATCAAAAATTTTGAATTGCAATATATGATAACTCTCTCCCCAGTCTCGGGTGATCCGGAACTAGGGGCGGGAGTATTCTATTCTATTTTCAACATGCACACAATTTTTTATAATTGTGATGGGGAACTCCACGCAAACATTTGTTTGTGAACCTTACTGACACCTTCTTCTCCCCAAATTTCTTCAGTTATGTAGGGTAGGCATTAAGCCCTGCTTTACGGGTGGATGGCCTTACTCACACTAATCCTACTAGAAGGGATGTATTCACTGTTGCATGCTCCTGTGGTCGTTGGTTTGCGGCCGATAACCTCGATGTTAGGTCCCTTTAAACATCAATCAATCAATCAATCAATCAATCAATCAATCAATCAATCAATCAATCAATCAATCGATCAATCAATCATGTGGTCGTTGGCAATGTGATATGCTGTATGTGAATGAATTTATGTATTAGGACGAACACGAACACACAATCTGCAAGCTAGAGATTAATCAGCTGCGGATAAAATCCCAGTCCAGCTGGATATCAAATCCGGGGCACTCAGTACCGATGGTCACTACTCTGACCATTCAGCCAAGGAGGCAGACTTCCTGATTCATCTATGCCATAGACAAAAATGATAATATGAACTTTAGGAGAAAACTTGGTAGTAGGCCGCAAAATAAATTGAATATAATCCAAAATGTGCTCAGAATGACCACCAGCAAACTGGTCACATTCCTAACGTTATTCGGTTATTTTTATTTCGACATATGACTGTCCGCAAATACCGTTATCTTCAAATTTCATTTAATCAAAAAACATTTCTAAAGAAAGGAAATCCAAACTAACAAAACACAAATGAATTCACTTGCCATTGTCGTCACAAAACATGTGAAGAATACTTGGAGAACGGCTGAAACAACTTTAGGCCCTAAAATAAAAAATAAAAATCTTTTATCCCATATTTTTTGGTCAAATACAATTTAATGATCGAATATGTATTTATATGAGTATTAAAAACCATGTTATCCTATTCACAAAATCTAGAAATATGCCCAATTTAACGTGAATTTGTATAGAGACCAGGATAAAGATATGACATGTCATGAAATTCAGAGGACTTCTTATAATACAGTACGTTTAATATAGGCTACATTTTCCACTAACAACGATTTTACTAGTCAATGTAATATTACGAGCATCGAACTCGGTAGCTTTCTCATGAGGAAGTAATGTACCACTAAAAGAGGTTTTGACTGTTAGGGTACTTACTAATATCTGATCTCATTAACAATTTAACAAGGAACTGATACGATACCATAATTCCAACCGAGATCTATTTCACCCAATACTATAGGAACATGAAGACGTATAGTTAGAACTTGAAGGAAGTAATTTTAGAGATAAATCTGAGACATGAACTGCAATTAAATGAAATCATGTCTAGCGTCCTATCGATATAGATCATCATAAAGTTCTTTCGCTGAGGTGAATACAGAGAGAAATGTAATAATTTCACTGCAGAATTGTTATCGACTCGTCGATAGTAAATAAAAGAAGACAACAATAAAAAGAGCAGTAAATGAAAGTAAAATGTAAATAACAGTAATTTCCACCCACACAGAAAAATTCAAGCTTCACCGCAGTTACTTTCATACTTTAGAACGGGAACTCAATATAACTGTGAATTTCAGTTTTGAGATAATTGTCTGCACATTTATCACGTGATTTTAGTAGGCCTATATTGAAGTAAAACTCAAGACTGTCATATATTAAACTAGCTGAAGCGTTAGTTTTGTACAATTGCAGCAGAATTTTCATCTACCGGCGATGAGCTGCAGCAGTAGAGACAGATGCTACAAAACTGTATCAGTGTTGACGGGAAGATAACAGCATTCCCCTCTAGTATGTAACAGTTAGGGTTGAACCGCGTTTACCTTTATTTTAACGTAGGTTATCTTAATTTCATTTAATTTTGTAATACGTAGGTTTCTAGGCTGTCTTCGGACGGAGTGTAACCATCCCAGTGAGTGTCATATCTTAAGGATACGAGTGTGGACCCTCGATCTCCTTTTCTTTTTCAATTTTCTAAATTTTTTATCTTGCATATCGGTTAGCAATTTCCTTTCTCATCTTAGGCCCGTATTCACCAACGTCGGATAATTTTGTTGTTATCTTAGATTTCCAAAACTCGGATAATGTCGTTATCTCGGATAACCCTCGCTTCGGTATTCACTAAAAACTGTACTATCTCGGTTTACCAAAACTACGTTTTCGTATCAATCTGAATTTGATCCTTAAATATTTCATACTGACGTACGGAAAACAAATGACTACTAGCTGCCGCCACTATCGAAATGTAAACAAGTTTTAATTACGTTCGGTGTGTGCAAATAATTTATAATAAATTGTGTCCGCTCAGGAATTGTTACTGAATTCGGTGGCAGAAAGCAATAACTTCAGAGAGTATAAGAAAACAAATTATAGACTACATATTGTATATTTCATTCAAAAAATAAGACAATATTCCTTAGTTCTTCATTAAAATATCATCCAGTCATGTACCGTACAAGATATAAGCTACAATCGAGAATTCATCTTGGGCCTACCTACGTGTTGGAAATTCCAGGTTATGTTCGATCATGGATAACACTGACAGTGTCGAAGCTTTAGATAACCTGAAACTTGTTTCAAAATCAGTATCATCGTAGTCCTCAAAGTATGTAGCGCGTTTCTTTTTATCCACCTATAGGACGTTTTATTGCATAATCTTGGTCACATTACTCGTGTTTGTGATTTTCTCCTTCAGTTAAATATTCCAGCCGTCTACGAGCTGCCATCTTGAAAGACTATCTTAAAATTCCTGTTTTACCCGCCAACCTTTCTCGCCTTGCTACATCTGAGAAAGATTCCTACAGCATGTTATTGCCCTATTTGTAATTGCTAACATGGTAAAATTTTTAACCGAGATGATACCCGTTATCCGAGATAATGTTATTGGTGAATGATGCAAATTTAACTGTTATCTCGGTTTTCTTAGCTTTAAACCAAGGTACAAATTTTACTCGCATTTTTTAATACGGGCCGACGTAGTATAGCTTATTATCTGTGTCACCGGGCCTGCTGCCCCATCAGGTTTTATGGAAAGTTATGACACGGGATTGCTTGAGTGGGTTCATTGTTGATTAGTTTTATAGACACTGGAGGGCGTGCTTTAACACGTGAAACTGTAATTTCCTGGACAACCACTAGAGTTACAAAGAAAGTGAATATTACCTTTTTTCTATTTGCTTTACGTCTCACCGACATGGCGACGATGGGATAGGAAAGGCTTAGGAATGAAAAGGAATCGGTCGTGGCCTTAATTAAGGTACATCCCCAGCATTTGCCTGCTGTGAAAATGGGAAACCACAGAAAACCATCTTCAGGGCTGCCGACAGTGGGGTTCGAACCCACTATCTCCCGGATGCAAGCTCACAGCTGCGCACCCCTAACCGCACGGCCAACTCGCCCGGCCTTTCTTTTGCGAGGGGTCTAATCTTCTGCCCATTAATCAATTAATGCTGGTGACGGTCCTATGCACTGGAAACATATTCTAATTGAGGTCATACCAGTGATCTATACGCTCTCTCCTTCACATTCCTTAAAAAGAAAATACTTTCATAACCATATGGAGAGATCTGTAACCGGTATTTACAACTTCGTGAATGTGATTACCACAACTAAGACCTTTCGTTATAATTTATTAACCCCTAAGTACTTACATGACGGTCGACATCTTTTCTCTTGGTAGGACCTACTTGGTAGTATGCGTTTTCTAGATCTACGGAATATGAACATAACTGCCTCTTCCCAATATCATAATTGTGTGTGGCTGGTGCAGTTCTTGTAAGGTAGACCGTCTAATGAGGATAACTTAGGTGGCATCCACCGTGTATGGGAAACTGTGCATTTGTGTGGTGGAGGAAAGTGCTGTCTGTGGTGTATGATTTTCCGGAAAGCTGCAGACAGCACGAACAGTCAGTCGAATAGAATTAAGCGTATACAATTCAAAACGCTCAACCCGACCAGGAATCGAAACTGGGGGCCCGAGGACCGAAGGGTTAGACACCGACAGCTCGATCATGGGGACGGACTCCGTAGCATATGCCTCATTTAGGCGTTGTAGGCTCATAGAAATTCACGCTTTTTTTCTTTAAGGAGTGCGAAGCATAGCCTACACAGGGTATAACAATGAGATACGGCGAAACTTCAAGCACACAATCCTCACACCTAGAAAAAAAATATGTTATATGAACACGGGTTTGGAAGCGCTTTATTTCCATGTTAGAACTTATTTTCTACAACTCTACATAGTACGTTAATCATGTGAAGCACATAGGAACAGAACGTACCACCATGCCGTCGCACTGAATCCCGGATGCGCAGATCGGCGGGCAGTTTTAACATTTCATGTAAGAAAAAGTTTCATGTGGTGAAATGAAATGGAAATAGCCTATGTGTCCGAGGACATGTTCGGCTCGCCATGTGCAGGGCTTTCGATTTGACGCCCGTAGGCGTCCTGCGCATCATGATGATGAAATTATGATGAAGACGACACATACACCCGCCCCTGTACCAGAGAAACTAAATGGTTAAAATTCCCGATCCTGCCGGGAATCGAACCCGGGACTCCTGTGACCAAAGGCCATAACGCTAACCATTTAGCCATGGAGCCGGACTTCATGTGGTAAGCCGGTACATTCTATTCCTGTGTCGAGTTATAGGAAATGATTTCTAACATGGAAATAAAGCGCTTCCGAGCCCATGTTCATATAACATATTTTCTTCTTCTATATGTGAGGAATGTGTGCTGAAAGTTCGGTCGAACCTTACTGTTACGACCGCTGAATTAGAGAGTCAAATAGCAAAGAAAAAGGGATTAAAACCTGACAATACGAACCCTACTTATATATGACGAACTATCTCCGACGAACTCTTCATCTTCAATGCAGAGTAAAGTAGGTAGATGAAATTCAAAGTTTCCTTTGTGTTTCCTGGTGCACCTGTGGCTGTAAGAACGTTTCGTATTGCATCCAGTCCTCGGGGCGAGCAAGTGACTCCACCACCTGGTATCTGAAGAGGGCTGCCTGTACTACATTTTAATGGCCTGCGTATGTTTGCTTCAACCCTCTGCTCCACGCCACGACCAAAATTCTGTGTGGTAGAAGCAAAACATACAACGGAGACTCACCTGGGAGCAAAGTGGACATGGCATCAGTTTACCAGGCTGTGATTCAAGGTAAGGGATTTTTTTAAAGAAGGGAGTGGCACATGTCTCCGGTTTTTTTTTTCTTTTTACAATATGCTTTACGTCGCACTGACACAGTAGGTCTTATGGCGACGATGGGATGAAATAAAACGAAATAGCGTATGGCTTTTAGTGCCGGGAGTGTCCGAGGACATGTTCGGCTTGCCAAATGCAGGTCTTTCGATTTGACTCCCGTAGGCGACCTGCGCGTCGTGAGGAGGATGAAATGATGATGAAGACGACACATACACCCAGCCCCTGTGCCAGCGAAATTAACCAATTATGGTTAAAATTCTCGACCTTGCCGGGAATCGAACCCGGGGACCCTGTGGCCAAAGGCCAGCACGCTAACCATTTAGCCATGGAGCTGGACGACGATGGAATAGGAAATGGCTGCGAGTGGTAAGGAATCGACCGTTGTCTTAATTAAGGAACAGCTCAAGCATTTGCCTGGTGTGAAAATGGGAAACCACGTAAAACCATCTTCAGGGCTGCCGTCAGTGGGAATCGAACTCATTGTCTCCCAAATGCAAGCTGATATCCACGAGACCCAAACAGCACAGGCACTTGTTCGGTGACAAATTTCTTCCTTGTCTGCAGTTCTAATTCGCATAGAAAGAAGACGGTTTAATGTGACTGTCATGATTTGATATTTTTCGTCATCTACATCAACCACTAGTGTTCATATGGTCCGTAAGCTCCTGTGAGAGCGCAGTTCAAAAAATAAGGTAGGAGAGTGTTAATAAATAGGCCTATCACGCTCACGGATCGCGAGTTAAATTTGAATGTAGGCCCTAAATAGTACTTGACAGAGAAACGTTCCTTCCCATGTCATAATCTTACATTTATGAATTAGGATTCGACCATCAGCCATGTTCTTGGTAATACATATTTGTTGGCTTATTTTAATTTGTTTAATGAGATGATAACATTTGTGTGGCTATCAAAGCCTCGAGCATCCGTTCTTAGAAAGTCCCTCCACGGATTGTGGGTGGTGTCTGTTGTGTGAGACATTGTGTGTTAGTCGCAGAGAAGCGTAGAAACAGGACAAATAACCAGTGCTCAAACTGTAGAAATACTGTTAAAATACCACAACTTGTCGGGAATCGAACCCAAGACCCCTCGGAGTGAATGCCAGCACACTTCCACTTCACCACAGAGCCAAATGTTTGATGATGGTAGACCAAAGTGTTAATGGACTGTAGGCATCATGAGCGTGTTTGTTTTATTAAATACATTGTATCATTTACTGGAGAGTGGCTAGACTCTACAAATTTCACACAAAGTTTTATACTACAATAAGCTTTATTTAAGGATAAATGATAACAACCTTACCTGTAACATACTTTACATTTTATCGTTCGTTAAAAGAGTAGTCAAATGAAAAGATGAAATCATTGTAATTAATCTTTTCACTCTGCGAGTGCGGCTGGTAGAACACATCCACGGTATCCCCTGTCTATCGTAAGAGGCTACTAAAAGAGAAACCAGGGGCTCTCAACTTGCGAGCGTGGTTTGGCGCCTGCGACTCTCCAAGCTGAATCTGGCACTGCTTTCACTTGTGTCAGGCCCTTAACTTGCATATTTTCTATCCGACCTCTCTTCGACAACTTTTCTTCTTTTCCGACATCGATGGTATTAGGTTTGTGAAGCCTAAGAAGTTTTTCATTTTCACGCCCTCCGTGGCTATTCCCTTTCTTTTATTCTTCGAAGTGTCGGACCCCTTCCTTTTTTCTCTCAGATTAGTGTTAATAGAGAAAGTAATAATTTTATTCATTTTACGCCCTATTAACTACTTTTACGGTCCGGCCCCGCGGTGTAGAGGGCAACGCGTCCGCCTGTCACACGGCGGCCCCGGGTTCGATTCCTGGCCAGCTCAGGGGGTTTTTAATTGTAAATGATTAATATCCCTGGCCTGGGGACAGGGTGTTTCTGTCGTCCTTAATGTTCCTTTCCTCACATACAACACTTAACTCTTCCGCCATTTCCAACTACATGCAGGTTCACAACATATCGTCGCTTCACCGGTAAAACGTTGTATCCCACAATACTCTTCCTATCCATTATTCTCCTTGAGACTGGTCACGCCTCCCAGCCACATATGGATACGCAGTCCATCAGAACAATGTCCGTTGTGTTCGTTTTCCTATGTCGACGATTAAACGAAAATGCACCTGTAGGAGTACATGAAACGTCATGCAAACATACGTTCCTAGAGTGTGATACATAAGAAAACGAACACAATGAAAATTGTTCTAATGGACTGCATTTCCAGGCCTAATGGGCAGGAAGAGCTTTGTATGATACGCCTACGAGGTTTTGTTCACGCAACAACGATTAAGCAGTAAGAAACGCGTTTTTTGCTTAAAATCTCGAAAGCAAAAGACAGAGTACAATTGCCAGTATTTTACTTCAAAAATCACACCTGAATGTTAAATTAGAAATTTGTATTTCATAAATACTGCATCAAATTTTTATTTCATAATACTGTATCAAATTTATCGTGAGTAAATATGGCCTAAGCTTACTTTCACAGCATGCAGTGTCGTAAACTCCTTTAGAGTAGGCCTATATTCCATTCAAACAAATACATCCGGTTGAAATTTCAATACATTAATAACCCTGATTTAATAATAATATTAATAATAGACTAATAATAATAATAATAATAATGAAATGGCGTATGGCTTTTAGTGCCGGGATGTGTCCGAGAACTTCGGCTCGCCAGGTGCAGGTCTTCTGATTTGACTCCCGTAGGCGACCCGCGCGTCGTGATGAGGACGAAATGATGATGAAAACGACACATAGGCCTACACCCAGTCCCTGAGCTAGGAAAATTAACCAATTCTGGTTAAAATTCCCGACCCTGACGGGAACCGAACCCGGGACCCCTGTGACCAACGGCCAGCACGCTAACTATTTAGCCTTGGAGCCGGACATAATAATAATAATAATAATAATAATAATAATAATAATAATAATAATAATAATAATAATAATAATAATAATAATAATAATAATAATAATCGTATATAATTTTGGAAGTCCCCGGAAATTTAATGTAGGCTATCGAGGTTTGACTTTGTAAATTTGACAACCTTCTGTAAGTTAACCATATTTATTTATTTATTTATTTATTTATTTATTTATTTATTTATTTATTTATTTTTAAACTGTGGACATGTTATCAAACCGAACTTCTTAACGGAGTCTCAACGGTAGCTGGTCCAGTTTCCGGGAGCTGGAGAGCTTCCACTTGGAATGTCACGGCAGTATCGACCGGTGGTGATACAGTCACCTGCAAGACAGCAATCGCTAACTTCGACTTGGGGCTACAGTCACTAGCAAAACTGCAATCGCAATTTTCAACTTGAGGCTGCAGTCTATTTCAAAACTGCAATCACTAACTTCTTGCAACCAATAGGCTAAACATTTTCTCTGCAAAGTGATGAAGGTTGCTTTCTTTCAGAAGGACTCTTTTTTTCAGTAATAGTGAATTTCTACATGTACCTTGGCCAACTGCAGTAGTTAATTCGGTTAATCGTTGGCCATCTACCTTTAAGACAGGCATTCGATCTCTACTGTTTAAATGCATCAAGTCCATGTGATTAGCATTTAAAGGAATTCTAGAAGGACAAACTTTTCGACACGCTGCCGTCTGTTGAAGATCATTTGCAGCTGGAATTAACGGATAATGTGTGATTTTCCCCTGGCTTGCTTCACAATCGCCTTCAAATCAGACAACTGTCAACAACTTAGCCTACTCCGTGGCGTAGTAATAGCGTGTCTTCTTGACTGACTCGTCGGACTTTTAATCCTAGAATGAGTGATGAATCATTCAGATTCATGATTTCAACTAAAAGACTGTTTGATTCGAGAGGCTGCCAACACGGTAAATGAAATGGCGTATGGGTTTTAGTGGCGGGAGTGTCCGAGGACAAGTTCGGCTTGCCAGTTGCAGGTCTTTTGATTTGACACCCGTAGGCGACCTGCACGTCGTGATGGGGGTGAAAGGATGAAGAAGACGACACATACACCCAGCCCCCGTGCCAGCGAAATTAACCAATTAAGGTTAAAATTCCCGACCCTGACGGGAATCGAACCCGAGACCCCTGTGACCAAAGGCCAGCACGCTCAACAGTGCCCATACAAAGATGATAGACACTCAGTTAAACGATACAATGAGGGCTATATCAGGAACCATCCAATCCACACCTTTGGAGTGGTTACCAGTTCTTTCAAATATTCCACCTCCTCATCTCCGAAGACAAATGGCACTAAAGAAAGAATGGGTTAAATGCTGTGACAATCCTCTTCTACCAATACATCAAGACTGCCTACGTGAAGATCTCAGGCTGAAATCTAGGAAACCTTCTTGGTTACTAGGAAAGAGGCTAGTCCAAGATGAATTTCATACTAACACTGCCTGGCGCTATGGGTGGGCAGCTTCAAACCCTGACAGATTAGGTCTAATTTCGGATCCAGTTATGCAACCTCCTGGTTTCAACTTACCCAGAAAAATCTGGTCATCACTTAATCGGATCAGAACTCAACATGGCAGATGCAACTTCTGGAAACACAAGTGGAAGATTACCAGCGATCCTTATTGCGACTGCTCTGATGTGCCTCAGACCGTTCAACATATCGTCACAGAGTGCCCACTCCGAAGATTCAGTGGGACAATAAAGGATATCCATGAGGCCAGTGATGAAGCTGTGAGTTGGCTAACAAAACTGGACATTCAGCTTTAGCAGCAATGCAGATATTGATGAGCTCAAATGTATAAATATAGTTAATAACCAAATTGTAACAATGTATCCTCATGCCATACGAAATAAAATAAAAGCACGCTAACCATTTAGCCATGGAACCGGACGCCAACACCATCAACAAAGCGAAGCAGTACGACCGATGAGTGGTCCTGCTAACCAGCAAGGCATCTCAGTGGGCAGCAAATAATCTAGACAGCCAAAGTCCTTAGTGGACTGCATGTGTCACTACGTTGTCGGTTTAGTGCCTCACTTTAAGCATGAGAAAATATCTGGACCCAAATAATCATACCCAGTCAGTTAGAACTCTCACACAGCCTGACATTAAGCAGTTCATTGATTGTGGAGGACGTTCAATTTTTTTAATTTTTAGGTCGCAGACAGGTCTTATGGTGACGACGGAATAGGACAGGGCCAGGACTAGAAAGGAAGCGAGAAGCAAACGTGGCCTTCACTAAGCTACATTTTCATGATGTAAAATGGGAAACCATGGAAAACCGGCAGTGGGGCTCGAACCCACTCTCTCGAATGGAAGCTAACAACTAGACGTATTGATCCCCTTAGCCATCTCGCTCGAAGACAGTAGGTTTGAAGCTGTTTCTGGAAATTATGACTTTTCAACTACCACGCATTCATTCAAAGCAATCGTCCAAGGAAGTTATAATCACCGAGCAGAACACGATTTAAGCACCCTTGAGGATATCGTGGCGAGCAAGCTGTTGTGTTGGAAGGGGTGCCTACGAGCCAAGGCGTGAAACCCGTCGAGGTTCTATCTCATCGGCATCTACACTATAACGTAGTGTATTCTCCACCCTACAGGAAGGGAGTTAAGGAATATAGGCCTACATAAACTATTGGCAAATTATATGCCTGCTTAAATTCAATGCTTCCTTCGTACTGGTTCTTTACTCATGTATAACACAGCACTGCAGTTTCTCATTCACCCTATAGAGGTGGGCTGCCAGTCGTGCTTCCTCTTAAAACAGTAATCACCACCACGAACACCATCACCATCACCACCACAGTCTAATTCCCCCGTTCATATAATTTCAGGCTACTGCACGAGCTATGGTATAGGTGAGAGGCAGCACAGGCTGCTTCGAGATGCACACTACAGTATGTAGGTTTGTGCTTGCAGGCTACATTTTATGGATGCCAGTTCATGTTAATTTAGAGAAAGAAATCTCAGTAAGGCATTTAATGTTTTGCAGTCGATATCGAATATATCGGAAAGGAAATGGCGAAGGAGTCTGAACCAAACAACAAAAGCAAACAAGATAGTAGCTTGTTTATAGCCTCGACACTTCCGGTTTCACCTGAAATTCGAGCCACAATGATGTGGTTTCTCATTTCAAAAATTCCACATTATTTGGACGGGATTCGAAAATCCACCTTTTCGATGAGACGGCAGTAACGATTTCACTCTTCTATCACCCCCTATTATTATTATTATTATTATTATTATTATTATTATTATTATTATTATTATTATTATTATTATTATTATTATTATTATTATTATTAATTAAGAATTAATAATTAATATAATAATAATAATAATAATAATAATAATAATAATAATAATAATAACAATAACGATTCGGCCAACTAATGACCACATCATTCCAACAGCCTCCTCCTCCGGGCTTCAACATTTTCCCAGTAATTCATATTCCTATTCTTCTTCTTCTTCTCCTTCTCATTATTATCATCACAACTTTGTGCCCAACTAAGGAGCAAGATTCAACTTAAAAAGCAGATGAATTTGCTTTCTCTTCTCAAAATCTCTTCATCCTTTCGCTGTATTTTTTCCTCAGTTCTTCCGTTCATGTAGTGTCTCACTTGGATTTTTCAGCAAAATGATTATTATTATTATTATTATTATTATTATTATTATTATTATTATTATTAGACCTATTATTATTATTATTATTATTATTATTATTATTATTATTATTATTATTATTAACCATGATGTCTGAAGTTCTCCAATGAACGGACATCAATAATAGACTAGGTAATATGCATTTCACGTTTCGTCTGCTTCTTTTCATTCTTCTTCTCATTCTTCTTCTCATTCTTCATATTACAAGAAAAGTAGCCTACAACCCGTTTACCGAACATTAACAGTCTTTGGTTATGTAAGAAGTTCCTCTTCGGGGAGACCAGCTCCATTCCTCGATTTTGTCATGCATTTTAGATTTAGGTCTATCTCAGGCTCGACATCAGTAGGCCTATCTTCCATAGGCCTACTCTCGGACTTATTTGATTTATAGTCTGCAGTTATTCACTGGCCCTATCGTGTAGGGGTAGCGTGCTTCTCACCCGGAGGCCCCGGGTTTGATTCCCTGCCAGGTCAGGGATTTTTACCTGGATCTGAGGGCTGGTTCGAGGTCCACTCAGCCTACGTGATTAGAATTGAAGAGCTATCTGACGGTGAGATAGCGGCCCCGGTCTAGAAGGCCAAGAATAGCGGCCGAGAGGATTCGTCGTGCTGTAGTGCCTTGCGTGGGGGAGGGGCGGTTATTCATTAGTCAACGTATAGCCTAGTAGAGAGGAATGTTTCCAGTAAGTGGTAAAATCATGAAGAAATTGTTTAAAAATCAACAGGTAAAGCAGGATTGTAGTGAAGACTCTTCCAACCACTGCAGTATTTTAAGTTTTATAGTTGAATACATCCCTCCACAAAGTGATGGCGTCAGGAAGGGCATCCGACCACAAATATTGGCCAAGTATAGGCATAGAATGCGTTGTCTGCTACCCCGCCAGGGTGTCGTCAAAATGGCGTAAAAAAGTGAAGACTCAAGCATTGACTGATTTACAAGTTTTATATGGACCCTAGCGGCTCCGTGCCTAACTGGTTACAATGCTGGTCTAAGGGCTCCCCAGTTCAATTTGCGGGCATGTCAGGGATTTTAACCTTCATTGGTTATTTCCTTTCGCTGAGGAACTGGATCTTTGTGCAATCTTCAACATTAGAATTTGTTGGAACACTACTGGCCAGCCGGACGGAACCACACCCCGGCTATCGGCAGGGGAGCGAGAGTGTGAAAAGGCACAGCACAATGCGACCCGCCAGTTTTAGTTTGTTTTCTTTCTAAGCTGAGGCACTGCCTTTCTTGCTGTCTCTGCTTTAAATGGATACTGTTGGACTTGTCTCGGAACCAAGGGTCGAGGGTAAACGGGACTTGAGCTATTATGTTTCAGGCAGTCAGTTAGCAATGGTCGCGGCGCGCTGTTGTATGTCTGAAGTGTTTGATGTAAATATGTTTAATAAATTATTATTAATTGTCCTCCGTATATGTGTTTCAAAATGAGCTACCAGAGAGATGTTGTTTCACCAGCAAACAGACATTTTTTGGTCCTCCGGGCCGGATCTTGTGAATAGTTTTCCGCCGAATGTTACGAATACTAACTTATTGTAAACTTTGGTGCACGGGTCTCTCAGTTCGTGTCGTATGTTACGCTACTTTACGTATGGTAGCCAGTGCCGTGTTGTGTGCTTTTCGCCGGTCGTTTTATACAAGCCGGCTTGCTGTTGAAGAATTCCACTGGAGAGCTGAGTAACCTACTGGACCTGGCGGTGCGCCCGAGTTCGACTCCAGGCCGAAGCATATCTACAGGCATATGTAAGTACCTAGACTGGCAACAACCAATCCTTTCTTACCTAATATTGTTAGTCATGTTATCCTCGCCCGTTTATTGATCCAGTGTTCCTAATTATTGTTCTTGTGCATTCCTCTTCTACGGTCCTTATCTGTCAGCATGGATGAGACTAGCAGGAAGAAATTAGTCACTACTCGCGCAGTAGCGAAAGCCAGCCTCACGCGTCTCGCGAAATTCGTACAAGAATTTCAAACGGATTCAAATAATCAGGCCATCGTAGTTCGTTTGAAGGAACTGCCTATTATTCGTGACAAATTTGAAACTGCTCAATCTCAGCTAGAAATATTTGAGGATTTCCAACTGCATGCAGAAGACAGAGATCACTTTGAAACCATGTATTTCGACACAGAAGCAAAAATGAATAGCTTAATCGCATTGAGTACCGAAGCTGCTGGCCCCAGTAGTTCTCGTTCTAGTGACAGTCAGTCTTGTTTAAGTGAAACTAAGAAGGCAATTAAGCTCCCTACCATAAACCTACCAACCTTCAGTGGTGATGTAACTGGATTTAGACATTTTTATGACACGTTCATGAGTCTTATAGTTAACAATGAATCGCTGGACAACATTCAAGGATTTCATTACTTACTGAGTTCTCTAACGGGCGAAGCGCACGTACTAATAGCAAACCTCCCAGTCACTAGCTCCAACTTCAACGTGGCTTTCGATACGATTTGCAATCGCTATAATAATCCGAGGTTAATCGCATCCGCACATCTTAAGAATCTATTGAACTTACCTACGATGAATAAGCCATCAGCGAATGAACTCCGTGCTCTACTCAATCAAGCTTTCAGCAATTTGAACGCTCTCAAGGCCTTAGAGCTAAATGTACCTTTAGATGATTTGATTGTTTCACAGCTAATTCTTGAAAAAACGGAAGCGTCAATTCGTAGAGAGTACGAAACTACTTTGAGTCCCAAGACATTTCCTACTCTTAGAGATACCTGCGACTTCTTGGAAACGAAATGCAAGTCCATTGAGATTGTGAGTTCTACTTTGCCTGTAAAACAAACCCCTTTGAACACCGGAACGAATTACCCATCCAATCGTAAGCAGCTTCAAACCCGGAAGTCATATGTGATGACCACTCCGCAGTGCACGTACTGCAACGAAGCTCACACACTAAGTAAGTGTCGTAACTTTGCACGTATTTCTGTCAATGAGCGCAGAGACTTTGTAAGAAGCAACAATCTGTGCTTCAACTGTTTACGGGGAGATCACAAGGTACAGGCTTGTAAATCTGGTACCTGCCGCACTTGTGGTAAATGGCATCATACTCTAGTACATGCAGACACTACATCTCAGCACTTTACTCAACAACATGGTCTGTCACGTAACATCGAGAGAGCGAGTACTTCAGCACAATCAGAGTCACGTATCAATAGCTATTATTCACAAAAGGTGGAACCAAGTAAACACATCCTTTTATCCACTGCACGCATCAGAATTAAGGATAGGAATGGAAAGTGGCAAACATGTAGAGCTCTACTAGATTCAGGCTCCCAATCATGTTTTATGTCCGAGTCCTGTGCCCAGCGATTAAGGTTGCATAGAGAGCCCAACAGAACACCTGTCCAGGGAATAGGTGATACCATTTCAGAAAGCAAGTACAGTGTTTCAATAGATCTTGGCTCATGCACTAGTGACTTTACAACTTCAGCAAATTGTTTTGTGCTTCCTAAGATAACAGATGACTTACCGGGTCACTGGATTGATTCTGCTACATGGAACATTCCCCAGCACATTGTTTTAGCTGATCCCGAGTTTTATAAGCCCTCCAAGATCGACATCCTTCTAGGAGCTGAGGTCGTTCCGTACATTCAGCAGACAGGCAAGCTCACCAAAGATGCTAATCACCCCATTCTTCAAGAAACCAAACTGGGATGGGTTTTAACCGGAAGATACACAAATAATGACGGTCCTTCAGGTGTCTCACGGCGGCCGGTACTGTCATGTTTTGCTAAGACAGATGTTGAAGACCAACAGCAGCTTCGAAGGTTTTGGGAGATAGAAGAGTTGCATCAAACTCCGCGTACGAATATCCTGAGAGTAGGAAGAAGACTTGAACAAGCCAACATACCGTATGAACAAATGCATCAAGCTATACTGCCTGCAAATCATCACCTTACGAAGTTGATTGTTGAACAAGAGCACAGACGTATGCTGCATGCCGGCGGACAGCTTCTACTATCATCGATTAGACAGCGGAATTGGATTGTTAATGGCAAAAATGTCATCCGAAGAATTTTGCACCGTTGTTTGATTTGTCAGAAACTGAAGTCAAACACTGCTCAGCAGCTGATGGGTCAGCTGCCACGCCCTCGTTTAGAAGTAGTTAGACCATTTTACAACTGTGGGATAGACTATACTGGGCCGTTCTACATAAAGACTGGTTCCAAGCGATCACAGTCAAGGCAGAAATGTTATATTGCCTTATTTGTATGCCTGGCCACTAAGGCAACTCACCTCGAGGTTGTAACCGATGTATCTACTCAAGCCTTCCTAGCGGCATTGAAGAGATTTGTCTCACGTCATGGCCGATGTCAGTCCATCCACAGCGACAACGGGACAAACTTCGTTGGAGCGGACCGAGAACTTCGTGCAGTGATTAGGTCCTGTCAACAGCAAACGGAAGTCAGAAACTTCGCAGACCAAGAAGGAATAACATGGATATTCATCCCTCCTGGAGCACCACACTTTGGCGGATTATGGGAGGCTGGCGTGAAGTCTTTCAAGTACCACCTTCGCCGCGTCATGGGAACTATGTGTCTCACTTATGAAGAGCTGACCACCCTCACTTGCCAAATAGAACCCTGCCTGAACTCCAGGCCCCTTATTCCCTTGTCCTGCAACCCTGATGACCCTGAAGCCCTAACTCCAGGTCACTATCTGATTGGCACAGCTCTCACTACCATTCCCCAGCCAGATCTAGGTAATACTAAGCTTAACCTACTGACTAGATGGGAAATACTATAGCAGCAAATGTAGAGGTTCTCGCACCGCTGGTCAAACGACTACCTGCATCACCTTCAGCAGCGATCAAAATGGACACACTCCAGTCCAAATGTGCAACCTGGAGAACTGGTGGTGTTAAAGGAGGATAATCTTCCACCATTAATGTGGAAACTGGCAGTGATCACGGACGTTCACCCAGGATCAGATGGACTAGTGCGTGTGGATACTGTCCGCACCTCTCGTGGGATATTGAAGAGGCCTATCAATAAACTGTGCCCTCTTCCAAACGACGAAGAGTGATTTGTGTGTGTTGTAGATATTGAGTGTTGTATTGTGAACTCGTCTAGTGTGATTTTATCTGAATTTGTGATTTCAACTTTATTATGTGTACCTTTACAGTTGTATATTTTAAGAAATTGACATTTCTTGGCGGCCGGAATGTTGGAACACTACTGGCCAGCCGGACGGAACCACACTCCGGCTATCGGCAGGGGAGCGAGAGTGTGAAAAGGCACAGCACAATGCGACCCGCCAGTTTTAGTTTGTTTTCTTTCTAAGCTGAGGCACTGCCTTTCTTGCTGTCTCTGCTTTAAATGGATACTGTTGGACTTGTCTCGGAACCAAGGGTCGAGGGTAAACGGGACTTGAGCTATTATGTTTCAGGCAGTCAGTTAGCAATGGTCGCGGCGCGCTGTTGTATGTCTGAAGTGTTTGATGTAAATATGTTTAATAAATTATTATTAATTGTCCTCCGTATATGTGTTTCAAAATGAGCTACCAGAGAGATGTTGTTTCACCAGCAAACAGACAGAATTCATTCTACAAAGGGATTAGGGATTCACAGTCACAGTCGCGCAGGTCACCCATAGGTGTCAACTCAATATATCTACACTAGGGCTTTCCGGATGCCGCATATAGCATAGCTGCTTATAGATAAGTGTTAGAATGTCGACCTGTGGATCCTAAGATCGCGGGTTCAAACCTGGCAGAGATAACTTAATCAGATTTTTGAAGGATGGAAGATAGCCATTCTATACTCCATGTCGTAAGCCTAAGATGTCAGCATATTGATCTCTCATGACAAACTGGTGTTTACAAAACAAAATTACTTTAAAACTTTCGCCCAGTAGAGTTCCAAGTTTCTTTGTCATATGATGCCACCCGCGGTGTGCAACTGATTTTGTGCCTCGGTTCATTTATTGCTGAGAGTAGGCTATATGCCTGTAGTTTGAAAAGGTCAGCTTTATAGCGGTTTTAATTATTGAAATAAAGCAAGAACAACCTTCCACCATTTCAAAGAGCCAGAGAAAGGATGAGAAACGAAAATAAAATAAACAAGAGCTCACTTACTCAGTTTGGACTGGTAACCATCAAATAAATTATATCACAGATTACTCCATTATTCAGTTCAGTGTACCATGATTCCCATTAATGTCTCCCTGAGTTTCTTGGAGAACAAACTTGCAGGATAGAAAATGAGGACTTGGTATTGAATGTTACCTCGATATGTAAGTTTTGTGGTAGTGGAGTCCTTTACAACGTGAGATCGAAATGTCTCATGACGATTTCCCTAGGAGTGGAACTTCAGTCGTGAAGTATAAAGGAAAGCAGGAATTTATCGTCTGCTATACAAATATGGAAGAAACGCAGGCAGGGACAGCAGCTTTAATTCAGGTCGGGTAGAATCTCATTGGTGACACTCTGCTGAATGTCACTGGCTCCACCCTTTAGGTCCACAGCCAACCGGCAAGACGGAACTCGAGTGCGCATGACAGTGACATCTGGGGACAGTGGGCGGGGCGACGACACAGGTGACACTGTCGTCAGTCAGTTCTGACTCCACCCCTTTGGTTCTACGGCCGATGTGCATGTATCCGCATTGCAGTCTGCCAGTTGCTACGCGTCGTGACTAAAACTGTGCCAGCTCAGATCCTTTAAAGAAATTGAAATAATTTCCATCATCACTTTGACATTATTGTAAACTTCTCCTTTCATTTCAAGAGTCAGGGTGAATTTGCCTCCACTACCGCGTGCTATGCACTAAATTCAATTACTCTGTAACTAACCACTACCACGGTCAACTAGCTTGAATGAGGGGTATTAAACAAACATGGACTTCAACAAAACTACGATCACCGTTTAAGCGACGAGCATGTCTAGCAATTGTAGGCGAGGACAGGTTCACAGACACACAAATACTGTACTTCCTTAGTCTATTTTAGGGTTTACAGGTGATTTGGCTCCTTAGCGTAGTGGCGGAGTTCAGAGGGCTCTGGGTTTGACTCTCGGCTGGACCGGGGATTTTAGCCTTGCAGCCTGTATTTATTTCCTCTGTCTCAGAGGCTGGGGGTTAGATTTCGTCTTAATACTCACATCTCAATTTGCATACAAAATGTTTTCAACCACCACAGAGATATGCAATATTGAAAACTTTCCCCCAAGTAAGGTAGTTATCACGAAATGCATTCGACTGTAAAGTGGGCTCAAGCCAAATGTAGTGCTGAACTCAAGTCATTGAGAGAAGGAGAAGAAGCAGAAGAATCTAGAATAACAATTCAAGAAATTGCTAGTGGCTTTCAAAGGTAGGCCTAACGTGATTGAACATGAAATGTTTTCTGACCTGTGTAATCGGAGGTATTTCAGATAATAATAATAATAATAATAATAATAATAATAATAATAATAATAATAATAATAATAATAATAATAATAATAATAATAATAATAATAATAATAATAATAATGATAATAATAATAATAATAATAATAATAATAATAATTTCTTCTTAATCCGTTTACCGTCCAGGGTTGGTTCTTCCTTCGGATTCCCATCGCAACCGCCTCAAGGGCAGTGTCCTGGAGTGTGAGACTTGGGTCGGGGATACAAATGGTGAGGAGGGCCAGTACCTCGCCTTGGCTGCTATGCTGAACAAAGTTCTTGTGGGAGGGGAATGGGGAGATTGGATGGTATAGTTAAAGAAGAGGGAATGAAGCGGCCGTGGCCTTAAGTTAGGTAGCCTACCATTCCGGCATTTGCCTGGAGAGAAGTGGAAAACCACGGAAAAACATTTCGAGGATGGCTGAATTGGACATCAAAACCCAGTTTATTCAGTTGACCCCCCCGAGGCTAAGTGGACCCCGTTTTAACCCTCGTACTAGACCCTACTTTTCAATTTCGTGGTAGAGCCGGGAATCGAACCCGGACCGCCGAGGGTGGCAGCTAATCACACTAACCACTACACCACAGAGGTGGACATAATAATAATAATAATAATAATAATAATAATAATAATAATAATAATAATAATAATAATAATAATAATAATAGACGTTTAGTAGGAGATTCTGGGAGTCAACCTTCTATGAATCTGTACACTTTCATGTAGGTACAGATCTTGACGTCAAACAATGTAGGCTATAGCCTACTCTCAAATAATTCATTACTATTGTATGATTGTGTAGGAGGCTAAAGGCTATTGTTCTATTAATAGGGCCTATATAGCAGGAGAGACACATGGTTATTTTGATCATCTGGAGTAAATAATAATCGACCATGTAGTCTGTGTCCTACGATTGTCTTAGTTTCCTTACTTCCATGTTAGTTTATAGTAGACTAGTTGCAGCTGTAAGTTCTACACAGTGTTTGATCGCTCGCTGTTGAAGCTTGATGATAGACTTAAGGCAGGCCACATTAAAGAAATAGGCTATTCCTTGTGGTTATCATTAGTTTTCTGCTTGTAGATCTTCTACTATCTATGGCATAATCTGATGGCTAGGGATGATACAGCCTGCACACGACGCTACAACCCAAGTCTTTGAACTCTGCCTTAACTTACTCCAAGTTCAACAATAGACTAACTTCGGAGACTGAAAAGTTTAGCCGCCAACATCAGTGGTCCAGTCGGTATATCGGCGTCGTTCCGTTCTTAATGTAGTGGGTTCGATTCTGGGCTGAGGGAGGATGCATTTAAAGGTAGGCCTATATGAATTTATAATTTCCGAATCCTTGCTTCTAGCAAGTTAATGAACACCCATGGTACAAAATTCCGACACTCTGGAGAAGCATGCAATCTACAGTAATTGAGAGACGTTTACATAAATAATATTAGTCTATTTTAACTGTATTTAGTTGTTTCGCCGGCTCCATAATCAATTAGTCTAATTTTCTGCAGTATTTAATTATTTTAGCCAGCCCCGTGGTGTAGGGGTTGCGTGCCTGCCTCTTACCCGGAGGCCCCGGGTTCGATTTCCGGCCAGGTCAGGGTTTTTTACCTAGACCTGAGGACTGGTTTGAGGTAGCCTACACTCAGCCTACGTGATTAGAATTGAGGAGTTATCTGACGGTGAGATGGCGGCCCCGGTCCAGAAAGCCAAAAATAACGGCTGAGAGGAATCGTCCTGCTGACCACACGACACCTCGCAATCTGGCCTTCGGGCTGAGCAGCGGTCGCTTGGTAGGCCAAGGCCCTTCAAGGGCTGTAGTGACATGGGGTTTGGGTTTTATTTAATTATTTTTCCGGGTCCGTAATCTAGGGGTCATGAGCTTGCCTCTTATTTGGAGGCACGTTTCGAATCCTCCAAGCATTCTTACCTGAATATGGGCGCAGATTATAGGTCCACTCAGCCTACGTGAGAACAATTGAGGAACTATCTGACTGTGAGATAGTGGCACCCAGAAAGCCCAGAATATAGGTCGAGAGTACCTATTCATCGCGCTGATCACCCGTCATCTCGTAATCTGCAGGCCTCCAGGCTGAACAGCGACCGCTTGGTATGCCAAGATCCATCAGAGCTGTAGTGCCATCGAGTTCGTTACCTATCTATATGTGTAGGCCTGTATAGATTAGGATTATACTCTGAGTGGCTAAAAGTCACGGGAAGGTGTGTCCTGTTAGAAAACATGCCGTGTATGACTCCGGAGCGTTGGGGCTAGCTGCAGCGTAGCAGAGCAGTCTGTCACAGACACTATACTGCTAATAGCAAGAGTTGGTGTCTGACATTTCTTAGAGGGAGGTCCGTTTACTGCCTGCCGAGGCGGGATAAAGGGAGTGGCTGTGTGGTTGCCATGGAAACGAGGGTGGGGCGACTGTGGTTGCCATGGAGATAAAACTTCAGGGCAGCTCGCCTTTCTGGGAGTTGCCAAACCTCTCACTGTCGCTGATAAGAACCCGATTGTTTGTATAAGAGTGATCGCAAATTGGACGACACCGCCTGGCCAGGTAGTCTACAACAGATCACAGCGGTCAGAATGAAGGAGGGAACAAGTGAGCCGGAAGCGAGGGGTAAGAGGATGTAGAAAGGAATGCTGGAATGTGGCAACATCGTGAAATGGCACGTGCAGTGCTCCTCCCTCCAACCTTACCTGTCAGACGCCAACATTAGTTAAGTCTAGTATAGTGTAGTGAAGATGGCAACACGTCGTGAGTTAACCGACATTGAACGTGGGATGATCATCGGCGCATGGGTCATAGCATTGCGGAGATTACACGTGAATTCAGGTTTCCGAGGTCAACAGTGTCGAGGGTGGATCTTCAATATCGCAAGAGAATGTTGCCACCAGCACGGGAAGAGCACAGGTGTTTCACGAACGGACAACACGTCGCCTCCGCAGAGCCATACCGGGCACTTGACGGGCTACTGTGAATGTTGGGAGTCAGGAACCCATTTCTACCAGGACTGCTAGGATGTAACTGTACCGGACAGGCTTCACCAGCCGACGACCAAGTCGTGTTCCTTTGCTGACACCTCGACACAGAGCTCAACGACGTGCATGGGCCCGCGAACATCGGCAATGGACCATGGAACAATGGCGGCGTGCGGTATGGTCCCATGAATCCCCGTTCCAGTTGTATCGAGCTGATGGGCGCGTATGCCCCATGCCCCATGAAGCTATGGATTCTGCGTGTCAACAAGCTTGTGTCCAGGCGGAAGGTGGCTCAGTTCTGGTCTGGGTGGCTTCTCATCGTCGCAGTTAGACTCCATTGTCCGGCTGCAGGGAGCGCTGACAGGTGCACGTTATGTGGACATTCTTTCAGACCATCTGCATCCTCTTTTTGGCCCACGAGTACCGTCATAGAGATACCATGTTTCAACAGGACAACGCCCCATGTCACCGCTCTGTGGTGCCACGCAAGTGGTTGGAAGAGCATTCCAGTTAAGTTACGACCATGGATTGGCCCTCCAGATTCCCCGATCTAAATCCAATCGAGCATTTATGGAATGCTGTCGATGCTGGTGTAAGCTCCATGAACTCCGCACAAGACCAATTGTGGGTAGAAGTGCAAGATGCGTGGGTCCAGATCCCCCCAGAACGATTCCAACACCTTGTAGAGTCGATACATAGCGGTACTGCTGCCGTTTTGAGGGCTCGAGGAGGAGCAACTCGTTATTAACATCACATTCGGTGTCTTCCCATGACTTTTGGACACTCAGTGTCCTATATAGATTATCCTATAGAGAATTGGTGTCCATCCGACTCAATAGCTGAATTGTCAGCGTACTGTCCTTCGGTTCAGGGGGTCTCAAGTTCGATTCTAGGTCAGGTCGTGCATTTTAATCGCATGTGATTAATTCTTTTGGCTCAGAGATTGGGTTTTGTGTCTGTCCCTACACTATTCTTCTTTATCTGTTTACCCTCCAGGGCACTGTCCTGGAGCTTCAGACTTTGGGTCGGGGATACAACTGGGGAGAATGACTATCACCTCGCCCAGGCGGCCTCACCTGCTATGCTGAACAGGGGCCTTGCGGGGGATATAAAGATTGGAAGGGATAGACAAGGAAGAGGGAAGGAAGCGGCCGTGGCCTTAAGTTAGGTACCATCCCGGCATTTGCGTGGAGGAGAAATGGGAAACCATGGAAAACCACTTCCAGGATGACTGAGGTAGGAGTCGAACCCACCTCTACTCAGTTGACCTCCCGAGGCTGAGTGGACCCCGTTCCAGTCCTCGTACAACTTTTGAATTTCGGGGCAGAGCCGGGAATCGAACCCGGACCTCCGGGGGGGGGGTGGCAGCTAATCACACTAACCACTACACCACAGAGGCGTGCCCAGTCCCTACTCTCTGCTCTTCATAATCAGACAACACACAACACTACCAACCACAACAGAAACACGCAATTTTCAATCAGCCTTTACCTTTAGTCAATTTATAAGGCTCAGGAAAGTAATTCTTCCTAATTGCTGACTTATCTGGGACTGGTTGTTTCATATAGGCTACTGCAACCTTTCCACCCCACATTAATAAATAAATATGTACATGACCGATACGGTCACAATACTCCTTATTGTTTAGCTTAGCCAATGGTATTGTTAGTGGTGGTGGTGGTGGTGGTGATTATTGTTTTAAGAGGAAGTACAATTAGGCAAGCATCCTCTATATAACAGTAATCAGAGAGAAAAAATGGAAGGGGTCCGACAATTCGAAAAATGAAGGTATCGGTCAAAGGAAGGCAAGGGCCATGAAGGACATGAAAATGAAAGACTCCCTGGGCCTTCATACGTAATACCGTCGGGGTCTGAAAAGAGCAAGGGTTGACCAAGGGAGGTAGGATAGGATAGATGAAAGTGAGGAGCTTGGCACAAGTAAGTGGAAGCAATGCCAGGACTTAGCTGAGGGCCCCGTGGTCGCCAACCCACGCTCCAAAGTTTAGAGTCCCTGGAGCCCCTTTTAGTCGCCTCTTATGACATGCAGGGGATACCGTGGGTGTTATTCTACCACCCACACCCACAGGGGGATGGTATTTTTGGCGAGACGAAAGCTTTACACAAGTCTTCATTGAATTTACTTCGTGTTCGTCCAGGTTTAAGTAAAGCTTTGGTTACAAGAGGCTGGCGTTGTTTTCTCAAGTTTACAATTTATTATAAATTGCGTTTCGTTGTTTTAAGATGTCATTTGATATTTTCTAAGTTACTTCCCGTGACAGCTGTATAGGCCTATACAATATTTACAAAACAAAATACAACGTACTTCCGTCAGCTGAAAAGTCTTCAAACTCGCGTATATAATAATTCTAACATCACTAACTGTTCTTTTCTCCTTAGGCATTATAAATCAAGTAGCAACGACACAGTCCTTTAATGTACTATGAACCACAATCTGTTTCAACACAACCAAATCAGGACTGATAAGAACTAATTGTGCCTTAAAATACATTGTATTTAACTACTTAAGATGTGGTGAAAAGACAGCCCTGTCGTAAGTGAAATTCCAGGAATCAGTAGCCCACTTGACTAATTGAGTTGCAGGTAGACAAAGCTATGACCGGATGTAGACTGGTGTTGCTAATTTTAAACGCGCTATCCACCTGCCAATCAGGCTACCTGTCGATAATCAGAACAGCTCAATTTCTTGAGTATGGTATGAGTCATATAGGGGTTTCCAGCACTTAAGTTATGTTAAATACATGTCATATTTTCCAGTACTGTCTTGTAAAACCTGATGTGTAAACTCAAAATCATACTTTCAAAATATACCCTAACTAGAGGAAAGCACAAAATATACACATTTAGGATAAAACTACTCCAAATATGCAATCACTGCTAATAAACAGGCCTACATGGCATTTCCTCTAATAGTTGTCTTCGTAAATGAAAGCCTATAAGGGCTTTTTCTTTATTATTTTTTTATTAACGTTAAGGTCTGGGCAGCTGAGCGGTAAAAACGTGCTCGGTTCACTTAGAAGCACGTGGTTTCGATTCCCCGTCAAGAAATCGAAAAAATGAGAAACTCTATTCCTACTTCTAAAAGGCACATGACCCTTAGGTTCACCCAAACTGCACTAAAAATGAGTAGCCTACCACGTTAACTTTTGGGTGGCGGTGGTGGCAATAGTTGTTTTAAGAGGAAGCACAACTGAACAACCATCCTCAATTAATACTAATCAGAGGGTTCGACACTCCGAAAAATTTAAGGTATCGGCCAATGAAAGACAATGGCCAGGAAAGGGGTGAAAATTAAAGACTCCCTAGGGGTCGGAAAAGAACAAGCGTTGACCAAGAGGGGTGGTGGTAGTGATTATTATTTTAAGACGAAGTAGAACTAGGCAACTATCCTCTATTAACACTAGAGAGAAAATATGGAAGGGTATCGGCCAAAGGAAGAAGACAACGGTCACGAAGGGCATGAAAATGAAAGACTCCCTATGATTAGCAAACCAAATACCATCGGGGTCGAAAAGAACAAGAACTGACCAAGGGAGGTCGGATGGGATAGATGAATGTGAGGAGCCTGGTACAGGCCAGGACTCAGCTAAGGGACTCATGGTCGCAAACCCACACGCCCAATTTCAGAGTCCCTGGGGCTCCTTTTAGTCACCTCTTACAACAGGCAGGGGATACCGTGGGTGTTATGACCAAGAGAGGTTGGATGGGGGTAGTGGGGAGCCTGAAACATGGAAGTGGAAGCAATGCTGAAACTCAGCTAACGGCCCCGTGTTCGCCAACCCGCGCTACGAAATTTAGAGCTTTTGGTGCTCCTTTTAGTAGCCTCTTACAATACCCAGGGGCTACTGTGGGAGTTATTGTACGGCCCTCACTTTGGGGGCTTAATTCACGGGTGCGAAGGCAATCGAGGATAGGGCTAATCACTGTCCCACCAGTTCTGTGGTTACGGTTAGTGGAAACATTTTCCTTTCAATCCTCTACTGGACTTCGTGGCTTGTACGGACACAGCTTTGCTTTTTATTGCAAAATTGGTCTGGACTTCATGCGATGTACTCCACGGCCAATTCTGTGAATGTGCTATTTTACTTTGAAGATTTTAAAGATATGCTTTGTTAGACCTGTTACACTTGATGCCCTTTCTCCAGTCTTATAGCCTAAACAATTGAGACAAACACAGTACTTATTAACCCTTCCTTAATGTTGTCCTGATACTGCCCACGCGACTGTATCAACTTGTCTCAGTGTTATGATTGGTCTCGAACCCGGTGGAGAAGTGTGTGTGGACGGGGTGAAGGTTGAGATGGAAGTGGGGGTCGGGGTGGCAGACGGCTCTCGGTCGATATCCTCTACCGGACGAGAACGGACCAGACCGAACCAAACTTTCCGCAAAACGACTTTAATCGTGAGTGGGAGACATTATCAGGCCAAGCGATCTGTAATTACTACCCGAGTCTCGCAGGCTATTGTCAGGACCAGCCTTTCTAGCTAATTACGCTGCACTTGTGCAAAGCGGAAATCGAAAATAGCGGAGGGGGTAAATTAAGTCTCGATCTACAGTTGGCGCCATAGAAAATGTACCGTCAAGTTTGGGTGTTCACCTGCATAGTTATTCTCAAGATGCCCGTTGTTAGCGTTAATTCCTTAGTACAGTACGTAAACCACTCTTGGCAAGCACTATTTTCTGTTTGTAACTAACCCATCTCCTTACGCGACTTGCAGTGGTCTAACTTCGTATCATGTTGATCACTGCAATTACCAACTGTAAATGTTAATAGAAGGAAAGATATTAATTGGCGTAGTCGTATAGGCTAGGCCTGAATGGAATTGTACCTCGTAAATAGAGGTTACATATATCTTCACATGCTTCTGAGGGTATTAAATTCAGGGGTTGTAGTAAGGAGAGGGGCATATGACTCTCTGGTATGACAATTAGATTATGGTTCCAGTGTATGGGAACCTCATCAGGATTACTTGATTCGATGACTGGAAAAAGCAAGAAAACCAGCTCGATGTGTTCCAGGTGATTTCCTTCAAAAGAGTAGACCCTAGCATTACCATAAGTTGCAATGTTTGGGCTAGGAAGTCTTGGGAGAAACTATTGTAATTCTAACTAACGAAATTGTAATAGGCTACAAACAACCGTTCAGAAATTATGCAAAGGTTGCATACATTTCACTAATAACTGTCGTATCTATAGCAACGCCAGTTTTGCCTCATAATAATGAAGTATTTGTTAGGTCTTAAATTGTCCTTTGTGAAATAATTTCGGAATCCCGAATCCCACGTATGTATTTCATTTGGAAACATAAAAAAGTTGATTTCTGAAGAAACATATCGTCGCTGCGTAGAAATTTGACCGGTAAGGTTCTGTCATCTAAGGTGCGATATTGTGTGCTTATTGTCAAGGCATTCTCGCTCTTCATTATGTGCTGCGGGTCAGTATATCTCCAAAACTATTATCACATAGCAGGTTTCGTCCCGGCAACGACGATATACACACTTGTATTCAGGACGTGACATGTTGTAATCCCATGATTTCATTATTTTGATGGCCGGTAGAGCCAATTCACTGATAATGGTTGACAATGCTGAAAATAATAGTTGAACTGAGTGGCTCAGACGGTAGAGCACTTGCTTTCTGAGTCCAAGTTGGTAAGTTCCATCCCAGACCAGTTTGGTGGTATTTGAAGGTGCTCAGGTACTACAACCTTGTAGCCTACCTATAGCTTTGTCGGCACACAAGAAAACTCACGCAGGACAAAATTTCCAGCATGTCGGCGCCTCCTAAACCATGAATGTAGTTAAAGAGCCTTAATTATCAATAATATTATTGTTATTCGTCCACCTCTGTGGTGTAGTGGTTAGTGTGATTAGCTGCCACCCCCGGAGGCCCGGGTTCGATTCCCGGCTCTGCCACGAAATTTGAAAAGTGGTACGAGGGCTGGAACGGGGTCCACTCAGCCTCGGGAGGTCAACTGAGTAGAGGCGGCTTCGATTGCCACCTCAGCCATCTTGGAAGTGGTTTTCCGAGGTTTCCCACTTCTTCTCCAGGCAAAAGCCGGGATGGTACCTAATTCAAGGCCACGGCCGCTTCCTTCCCACTTCCTTGCCTATCCCTTCCAAACATCCCATCCCTCCACAGGGCCCCTGTTCAGCATAGCAGGTGAGGCCGCCTGGACGAGGTACTGGTCATCCTCTCCAATTGTATCCCCCGACCCAGAGTCTGAAGCTCCAGGACACTGCCCTTGAGGCGATAGAGGTGGGATCCCTCGCTGAGTCCGAGGGAAAAGCCGATCCTGGAGGATAACCAGATTAAGAAGAAGACGAAGAAGATTATTGTTATTCCCTGTAGGCTTAAATAGAGAGTTCAACGTTTGGCTACCTGATTTTGAAGATGTTACTATTTAAATGTCTACAACGATTCACACCGGGCGGGTTGGCTGTACGGTTAGAGTCGCGCGGCTGTGAGCCTGCATCCTGGAGATAGTGGGTTCGAATCCCACTGTCGGCAGCCCTGAAGATGGTTTTCCGTGGTTTCCCATTTTCACACCAGGAAAATGCTGGGGCTGCTTGTTTCCATCTCCTAGGCCTTTCCTATCGCATCGTCGCCATAAGATCTATCTGTGTCGGTGTGAAGTAAAGCCACTAGCAAAAATATACCATGATTCACCCAGGCTGTGACAGATATAATGACGATATTTGTATTTATAGTCTACAAGTCGTTTGCACATAACTTAGGCTTAGCCTACACCTACATTGCCCATTATACGCTAAACATTACAGCTTCGGTCACGCAAGAATGGTGACCATGGACACGTTAACCCACAAGTACCATATTTAATGCCATTTTCTCTCTCTTGATAAAAAAAAAAACTGTGATGATGTGAACAAATTTCGATTAATTCTTCTTCTGCTTTAATGATCCACATTTTCTCAATAGGCCTATCTGGTGCAGGAGATAAATGCTAACGGATAAGCAATTCGGCCCAATTCGACGTTTAATTTAAAGGGGAATGGAGCATCAGAAGACGTAGTTTACTTCCGATACCCTTTTGGGCACTGGCTTGCAGCAGGGAGGGACTGTTTTTAGAATCTAAGATAGAAACATTCTCTTTCCTGTTAGGAAAATGTTTTGCTGTTCAGTCGAAGTGGCCCTGAAAGTAGATGAGAATGGATAGTCTATGCCGGGGAACTTTGGTCCCGATTCCGCGTTGTCTAGAATAAACTTCACCTGCAATAGGCTACCTAATAAATTAACTTTGCTGTTTGTCTCATCAATCCATGCACTGATTTCTTACATCTTCCATGCTAGTCTTTCTATCCTGTGTTGACCTCTTCATCTCTATAATTATTGCATCCTTCATTTAGTCTAATCTGTTCGTTCGGAACGTAAGAACTGAATAACATAGTCACGCGTTTCTCACCTTAACGGCTCGGTTCGAATCCCGGAAAATGGATATGGGAATTTTGGAATGAAAACTTACGTCCATGTTGCTCGGATTCCACATAAAACAGGAGGTCTTGTGGCTATAAGCATGATGTTAACAGCAGCATAAAACATGCTTGCGCATCCGGGAGATAGTAGGTTCGAATCCCACTATCAGCAGCCCTGAAGATGGTTTTCCGTGGTTTCCCATTTTCACACCAGGCAAATGCTGGGGCTGTACCTTAATTAAGGCCACGGCCGTTTCCTTCCAACTCCTAGGCCTTTCCTATCCCATCGTCGCCATAAGACCTATCTGTGTCGGTGCGACGTAAAGCCCCTAGCAAAAAAAAACATGCTTGCTGGATTTTAACTTGTTTGTCATATTCATACCTTGACCTTCCCCTATCATTCTTTCTTGCTCGTAAATCAACTGAACACTTCAGACAGTCTAAAAATCGTCGTCTTTACTCACTTCAACCACACGGCAGTGCAGTGGGTGACTAGACGTGGGGATAACTGAACCGCTTGAATTTCTTCCGATTCCTTAGTTGAATAGCCAATGAAGTGATGCTCGATTCAGAGGGGCACGGGCTCGGTTACCGGACAGGATGAATACTTTAGACATGTTTAGTTAATTCCTCTGGTTCGAAAGCTGGGTGTTCGTGTTGGTTTTAATTCACCTCTCTTCAGCTATATAAGAACACACCACACAAGCAACCGCCACAGAAGCTCACATAGTAACTTAAATAGGCCTACATCACTTCTCATTGGGTCGGCGTCAGGAAGGACATAGGCCTACGGCCGAACACTGTTAATCCACATTTATTGCCTACCCCAAGTAATTGGAAGAAAGCTAGGAAGAAGAATAATAAGGAGAAGGAGGAGAAGAATAAACAACAAAACGAAGGTCTATCACTTGAATTTCCATTTTCTTATTTCTTTTTTACCTCCTGTCCTATAACGATTAAATGTAAGTAGGCTACTTAGCTACGCAGGGGAATAAGTATTCAAAATACGTTTATAGGTTAGGCCCTAAATGAAGAACATTTTCACCTCGAATATTTACTGGAAATCCTTCAAGGAGCCACCCTTCTACCTGATTTAAGGCAAATGTATCAGTTTTGTACGCGGCACAATTAATTCATTTCCATTCTGGAGCAGAGCGCTGTGCTAAGTCATCAGTGCGACAGCGGGGCCAAGTTGAACACACTGACCTCGTCCAGATATAGAACGAAGGACGCCTGTTACACGCCGTTGTCAGTGACATCCAACTAACTGGCAGACCGCAAATAAAATTGCAAACTGACAGAAATATTTCATGTCTTGTTACAGAATGAACATACAGTAGATTAATATGCTATTTGAAAATAGAAAAAAACTATTCTCTTAGATTATTATTATTATTATTATTATTATTATTATTATTATTATTATTATTATTATTATTATTATTATTATTCCCGTGTCCCTAGCGTAACGGATAGGGCTATTAGCTGCCGTCGTCGGTGGCACGGGTTCGATATCCGGTACTGCCTGAAATTTAAGACTGGCAGGAGGGCTGGTATTGGGGTAAAACGGTACATGCAGTTCACCTTTAATAGGCGTGTGCCTGTAGAGAGCTGCATAACCTCGGTATGAGGACACGATTTATTATTATTATTATTATTATTATTATTATTATTATTATTATTATTATTATTATTATTATTATTATTATTATTATTGTACCGGGCGGTACACCTCCACGCCGCTAATTCAAACATTGCGCCAGTTGAAACTCCTGGGGGAAGCCTGAACTTTAACAACCACATTAATTCTAAGATTTCTCAGAAGATGTCCCTACTGTAAATTTTGAAGTGTTCTGAACTATGTCAGTTTCGATTCGTTTTTGTTTTCTCTGTAGTAAGAAGTGTGAACATTCTCTTCTAGATGGCACTACTTAAGAACTACAATTGTGCACCCTAGTGCGAAGTGAAGGAACTTTTTTTTTGAAGAAATTTTGTAGTCATAAGTTTGTTCTTTGTTAAATTTCTTTCAGTTATTTTTTGGGTTGGCAGTATAACCCTTCTCTTTCCGCTTGTTTTGAATTTAGCCAATCCCGAATTTCTCTAATTAATGTTTGACCAATAACGTAGCCTATGTCTTCTCCGATATGGAGATGTTGCTTTATGCTACCCAATAAAATTGAGGGGGGTGTGGGTTCTCATTCTTGAAAGGTCTCGAATGTTCCACGAGGGTATTTAAACTGCTGATTTTCTGGTCTCCGGGCCACTTCAGTAACATCTATCCTAGTGTGATTATGTAGCAGGGGTCGGGAAGCGCCTCTTTCTTCGGGCAGCAGTTCTTTCTTTATTTTTTTTTTTGCTAGTTGCTTTACGTCGCACCGACACAGATAGGTCTTATGGCGACGATGGGCAGCAGTTCCCATCCATAAGGTAATGGCCTTTTAGTAATTTCTTTTCTCGCTAGTTCAGCAGTTCAACCCTCGGGGCAGGTTCGAAACTTTTATCATGTAACTTTCCTTTAAAATGTAAAAGACACTTGGTATAATTTCTGTCTCTTTAA
Source organism: Anabrus simplex (assembly GCF_040414725.1). Taxonomy (NCBI): domain Eukaryota; kingdom Metazoa; phylum Arthropoda; class Insecta; order Orthoptera; family Tettigoniidae; genus Anabrus; species Anabrus simplex. The sequence continues at coordinate 1,505,455,558 of NC_090265.1, read as the reverse complement.
CTACAAATTGGGATAGAGAGTGCCTAACCCTCTCGAGCTCCCACTCATATTGTTTTGAGGTGACTACGTTTTCATAACAGTTTCCCTTCTCTTCGTAATGTAATAAAGTTTTCCTATCGTGTCACCTCCGTAGTATGGGATTAGCCCTTGCATAAGCGGCCTAGTGCCAAATAGGTTTTAAAAAAGTGTATTAGGAGTGCAAGTTACGCCTCCACTCAAGTTGGTATTTCGGGGCCATGTAATTGTCCTGTTTCTTTACTGAATAGGCCTCAGTAGGTTGGGTATTTTTACCCCTGTTCTTGTTTGCCTGGAGGGCAGCTTGAAGGTGGAGTTTGGTGTGGCCTTTGAATAGGCTTGAACTTTGAGAGCGGGTTGCTCTTTCTTAAATTTGGTTTCTGTATACCTCGAGCAGGCTTAACTGGGTAATTGGGAGCTAGTGCTCCTTGGCATGATTGGGGTTTCCTGCCCCTTTGTTGAACCTTGTACATAGGTAAAGTTGGGCTCATTGCTCAAGGATTGCGTGCCTGGGGGCTCGAAGCCCAAATCCATTAACAAATTGCAATTGTACATTCTTAATTTGTTGATATGCTACTGAGTACCTCTTATACTTGTTATTTCTTGATCTTGAAAAGAAAATATAACCTTTGTTAAATTTTAAAAACTTTAATTTCGTAAGTTGAGACCTATTCATCCCAGCATCTTCTTTCACCTCTGTCGGTCCACAAAACATCGTAACAATTATTATTATTATTATTATTATTATTATTATTATTATTATTATTATTATTATTATTATTATATAATTCGCTGGGGCCATCAAGGACCACGTCTTGTTGCATTTGACACTGAACTTGGCCTTCTTTAGAGCCCAAATTTCCCTCATTCTTTGTGAATGGGCCTGCTTACGCTCCTCTATCCAAGGGGCACCGTGTCTTCTCTTCGGTTGCTCGTCTCGGTTTAGCCCGTTCGTCAATATTTTCTTGCGGAAGAGATCTCTGTTTAGGGCGTCTTCAGCTGAGATATGTAGCATTTGCAGGTCTTCCTTGGTATTTCTAAACCAGGGAATTTTGGTTTTGGGGTTTGAATAAAAAAAGTGAAAGACTTCTTTAGTTAACTTTCTTCCGTCCATTCTTTTCAGATGACCGTAAAATCGTGCCCTTCTTTTTCTGATTGTGTCGGTAATTTTCTCTATTTTGCTGTAGACTTCCTTGTTGGATCTCTTTTGATGGATTCCATTTCTCTTACTTTGATCCCAAGATTCCTCTCACAATTTTGCATTCTCTTTTCTCCAGTTCTTCAAGGAGTCCTTTGTTGGCATTTAGATACAGGGTTTCGGCTGCATATAGAACTACTGGCTTCAGAACTGTTTCATAGTGACGTATCTTGGTGTTTTGGGAAAGGCATTTTTTGTTGTAGATTGTGCGGGATGTTTGGTAGGCTATTTCCAGTTTGCGTACTCGCTCCTGAAGTGCTTCTTTGTCCAGTCCATTTTTCATGATGATCCCACCCAGGTATTTGAATTTGTCTACTCGGGTGATGTCCCCGTATTTTGTATGGAGTTTTGGTGGAGTCTCTTTGTTGTTAGTCATTACTTCTGTTTTCTCAAACGATATCTGCAAACCAGTTTGTTCGGCAATTTCCTTTAAAATTTCAACTTGAGCTCTAGCGGTTTCTATGTCGTTTGAGAGAACAGCAATATCATCGGCAAATGCTAATCAGTCTGTTGCAATCCCCTTGGATTTGGTTCCTATTCTCAATGGACTCTAGTTGGTTTCCCGTAATCTCACCCGCCAGGTTCTGATGATCTTTTCAAGAACACAGTTGAAGAATGTCGGGGATAGCCCATCACCTTGTCGGACTCCTGTCTTGATGTCAAAGGAATGCGAGAGATATCCGTGGAACTTCACCTTGGATTTTGTACCGGTCAGAGTGGCTCTAATTAATGCCAGCAGTTTCAAATCAACTCCAAATTCATTTAAGATGTTTAGCAGGACTTCCCGGTCAATGGAGTCGTACGCTTTCTTAAAGTCCACAAAGACAGACACATACTGCTTGGACCTTAGTGTACAATATCTGATGATCGTTTTGAGATTTTGGATCTGTTCAGCTGTTGAGCGACCTTTTCTGATTATTATTATTATTATTATTATTATTATTATTATTATTATTATTATTATTATTATTATTATTGTCATTACTACTACTTTTTCTCAATTTATTGGGGTGAGTACCGGATACGGATTTGGCCCTGAGTTTTATAGAGAGATGCCCTTCCAGACGCCATCGTTATTTGAAAGGACGTATTCAGCATTGCGTGTTTCCGTTATGGTTGGTCCAGTACTGTGCAGATGAAGGAAAGTGTGTTCAACGGAACGCGAACATCCAGTCCTAGAGCCAGTGGAATTAACGATACGAAGTTGAAATCCTCAGCCAGGCCGGAAATCGGACCTGGTACCCTCTGAACCTAAGGCCTGTACGCTGACTATTCAGCCAAGGAGCCGGAACAATATTTCTTTTTACAAGCGAATGGACCACTAAGGATGATGCTAAAAACAACTTCTTTTCTTTCCCTTCGTGCGGAGTTTTCTCTGTGTCCAATACTCCTTCATGCGTTCACTGGCCTGCTTCCGTTGTTCATCTGTCCAGTCTCTTCCGGTCTTCTAGTTCTTCCTGCGGCTTGAACACCTTCCAAATTCTTCAGTGTGTTCCTAAACGTATTCCTTTCTAACAGCTGCTCTTCCAAGATGCTTAATCTTTCCATATCATTCGTTTCCTTAATCCATGCTATAGTGGTCCTTTTTCTCCGAAAGTAATCAAATATCTGTTTGATAAGTCCGTTTGCGTTCATTCTGTACAGATGTCCAAGAAACGCCAGCCTCCATTTCTTCATGGTCTCTGAGATTCTTTCCACCTTCCAGTAAACTTCTTTGTCGCTCCGAAGTTTCCATACGTTTTCAGTTTGGACATTATTATTATTATTATTATTATTATTATTATTATTATTATTATTATTATTATTATTATTATTATTATTATTATTATTATTATTATTTGGATCGCAACGCCTTTTCCACAACCCGGGGGAAGAGTGGCGAGTAGGAATCGACCCACTTTTACGGCTGGTTACCCTTCCCGAGGCCAACTCTGTGTAGAGAAATTTATTCAACGATTACGTGTTTCTACGGTGGTTATTAGTCGTGTGGTGTGTTAAAGAAAAGGATTGTACTAAGTGAAGCACAAGCACTCACTCCCCAAGTGAAAGGAATTAACCGGATATGGATCAAATCTTTGTCCAGCTAGGAATCGAACCCGGGACCCTCTGAACCGAAAGCCGGTGCTCCAACCATGTTGCAGAGAGAAGACGATCCTACTTTCCACGGCTGCGTTCTGCCAGAGATACCTGTGCTGTGTCAGGCCGGACGCTATTCTGCCGGAAAATGGGGTTGTCGAGCCTGCACCGTGAAGGGAAGCACACATGGTCGCAACATTTCCTGGACGTATAGCCGCACTGTCAAGGCTTCTTCAGTCACCTCCAGTAGGGAGCGGAAATCTTAGAAAATGCCATTTTCCCACTCCATGACACCTCTCGTTGAGGCAGCGTTCTGTTCTACACTGAAACGTGGGCCATTGTGCTCGTATCGTCTCAAAACATCCGAAACTTTTTAACGAGCCAGTGTGCTGCCTAAAGGAGGAGTCTCAAAACATCCGAATTTCCAAGGATGGTACTGCTTTAGAACACTCTTTATATACATAATATTATAATAATAAATAGAAAGTAATTAAATGCGTGAAAAGTTTTATTGTTTGCAACAGTGGGGGCTGCGTACCCTCTTCTGTAAATGGTACCTCAGTTCTGAGGTGGACCTGCCATACAGCCTCTCACAAACATATACAATACACAGATCGACTGACGCCATAAACCCGCGGAAAGTTAAACATAGTCCTACATGTTTAATGCAGCTATTGCTTTGTCATGTAAGTACAATCATTATTATATACAAATTTAAATATGAGCATATCGTCGCTTCTATGCCAAAACCGCGAATGTGGTAATATTCTTCCTATCCATTATTTCCTTTAAGACTGGTCACGCCTCCCAGCCACATGTTGATTGAGTTCATTTTCTTGTGCAGGTGTGTAAATGAAAATGAACCTTAAATACATCATACTCAAGGAGTGGGTAGACCCTAAGTATGTCATGCAAACACACATTCCTACAGTAAGGTACAGAGAGGTTCATTTTCCTTTACACACGAGCATAGGGAAAATACTCAACGAAAATTGTTCTGATGGACTTCATATCAATATGTGGCTGAGAGGCGTGACCGATCTTAATGGAAATAATGGAGAGGAAGTGTATTGTCACATTCGCGGTTTGTTGGACAGCAGCGGCGATATTAACAATTTCCTCGTCAGAATGTTGCCAGAAGTTTCAGTCCATTTTCATGACAATATATTTTTCTCGTTTTTTGATATTTTCACTTTCGTCGTATTTAGCTCTAGATCTCTTGGTTCTTCATCTAAAATGCAGTGGCTCTTTCCTCTCTTTAAAGGTTCGATTTTCATATCCATCATGAGTAATCGAACATCAGATGTTTCAGCTTCTTTTTTCCCTTTCAAACAAGATATCAGTTCCTTAAAACGGAGATGTCTTTTTGTAAGACAGTTGAACATTCTTCAAAGACATTAGGCTTTTGTTCGGTGTCGTTCTCCATCACAATTCCACAACTCAAGTGGATTGTTCAGCCACGACGATATAGTCGAAAAAATCTTCCGAATAAAATGAATAAAAATAAAAATTCATCCTCACCGTATCGAAGTACGGACATCATCAAGTAAACTTAAAAATGGTTAGTTTCTAAAACCCCTGTCACCTATGCAGCTACAGTTCTAGGTTAATTTGGGACTCCGTAGCTTAAGTTATTTCGGTTACATATTTCTTGAGGATATTTTGATACTGTTTTATGTCAGTTTCTTGTTTGGATACTTTGAGACTGCACCACTGTGCTTACCAGGGCATCTCCAGGCTCGAATTCGGTGGTTGTCATCATCCAGGCAGAACCTTGATTCGGCACTGAACAGTACTGGTCACCAATGCGCAAGCTGTCCTACTGCTCGTTCCTGGCAGAAGCTCAGATGTGCTCGACGATGGTGAGATCGTATTGGCAGGTGTCGTAAGAGGCACCGCGACGACAGATCCTGCTCACTGGTGGACACAGGCGGATCCCCAGCTGCCGTGACATGTCTCTGGATGGTTCACAGCAGCGCCCGTTGGGTGTTTAGAGCCTGTCGCACAATGAAAACATCCTCCCTGCTAGTGGTTCTCCGAAGTCGACCTGAGCCTTCTGGACGCACGTATGTTCCCACGTATGTTCCCACTGCATTCAACACCGATAAACAGTGTAGTGGTTCATGCCTCTCTTACTCCGATGTTGTGGCCTCTCTCAGACTCATCTAGCTGGTCAAAGACTTGTCGAATGTGTCGTCGGAGTATGCTGTATTTTCAGTCAATTTAGCTCCGTGACTCACATTCTTACTAAAGCCTTATGAAACTCATGCACTGGAGGAAAACTTGTTTATTTGAATTCAACAACAACTGTAACTATTACTGCACTTTATTTAAGTCTTGGTTCTGGTTTAACAAATACACATTTCTCTACTAAGGTACAAAGTAAATCAACTCCTATTTTTAATACTAACAAAGAAAATTAATACATTATTTTTAAACATGTATGAAACAGGTCAAAGTAAAACTCATACACCTTCAAGTAAGTTAGTTTCTGAGCAAATTATAACAACACAAAGTTTTTAACAGTCAATACTTTGTAGGATACCCTTTAGCACTTTTCAAGGCTCTTAAACGGTTAGGCATAGATTGTACCAACTTTTCACAAAAAGATGGATCTATTTTCTTCCTTTCTTTACGTAAAACCATTTCAGATCATCTTTGTTTGAAAGCCGGTGTTTCCTTATCGCTACTTCCAAGCAATGCCACGATTTTCTATTATATTTAATTCTGGTGACTGTGGGGGTGTCTCGAGTACTTTTGGGCAGTTATACAGCAGCCCATCCGTACTTGATGATCTTTGTGCTTGGGGTCGGTATCTTGTTAATACTTAAATCGATTAAGTATTCCAAGCTTTTGAGCACTAAGTCGTATTCTTTCATTATATTTAAATATACATGTTTATCCATGGTCCCATCAATTAAAGTCAATTCTCCTGGTCCACTAGCTGACATGCGCCCCCCGGCAGTTACACTACCTCCACCATGTTTGACACTTGTACGTAGATTGCTAGGTTTCAACTCCTCATTTAGTTTCCTACATACATTAACCTTTCCATCTGATCCGAAGAGATTGTATTGTCTTTAATCTGAAAAAATGATGGTCTTCCAGAAATCAAGATCTGTTTCTATTGTACCGTGCCCAGGGGTAATAACCCTCTAGGACGATGCCTCCATTCCTGATTAAACATCCGACTAACTCAGGTTTGGGCAGAGAAGTAGGTTGGGTATCGATGGGCAAGTCTAAAAGTCGAAGTTTATTACTTAACTAAGTATATAACAGGAATAATGGAGGTATAACTCGAATGAGAAACAATAATATGGGGTAGGATGAGTTTATTCATAAAATAACCCCGAATCATACTACCATAAATGAAATTCAAATAATAAAACTGATTATAAAATTATCACAGAGATACAAATTGAAAAGATAATGGACATCGAAACGTTAATTACTCAAATAATTAAATGCAAAGGGAAAGTTCAAACACAACATTAGGGAATACTTGTGAACTTCCAATTACTTCACATGATTGTCCAATGTTCATGTTCATAATACAGTAGTATACGTATTCGTATGCTTATACGTATTTGATTCGTATGGAGTAAGACGATTTTAAGTATCACAATGATACGGATTTAAACTCAGGAGAGTTGCCACAGAAAAAAATAACATAAAAGAAAATTTAGACGCATTAGGACATGATATGAATTATGAAAGTACTAGTGGCATTTCCCTACGCTTGTTGACGAAATACCGAGCTGTCAACCATAACCCTTCAACCTTATGCACTTTTGGTGAGTTTCGAAGTGGAGTCCTTGTTCACTAAAGGGCCGATTGACTCGGTCATGTCTCTCATTGAACACCTGTTCCCTGAGGACATTACTAAGCTATTTTACCACTGCATGACGTCCAGCTATTTCTTGTGGGGTGGGAATTTTTATGAACAGACGGACGGAGTGGCTGTGGGAAGTCCACTTTCGCCCGTAGTGGCTAATTTCTTTATGGAGCATTTTGAGGCGGAGGCTATTGCTTCGGCGCCCGTCAAGCCTATGATATGGTGCAGGTATGTTGGTTATGTATTTGTGATCTGGACGGAAGGTCCTGAGAAACTTCATCTATTTCTAGACCACCTAAATCAGCAACATCCGTCAATAAAATTCACTATGGAGATGGAGTGGGACGGATGCCTTCCTTTCTTGGATGTTCTAGTAAGAATGAAACCGGACGGCTCCTTAGGACATACCGTCTATCGTAAGCCTACCCACACAAATCGCTATCTTCATGCAGATTCTCACCACCATCCAGCACAAAAACAGGGCAACCTCATGACACTCGCCAGGAGGGCGAGACGAATTTGTGAGCCATCACATATCCAGATGGACATGAACAAGCTCAGAGTCGCGTTTAAGGGTAATGGTTACAGCGATTTGCAGATTCATAGAGCCCTACATTCCAGAGAAGACCAAGCAAATCTCACAGAAGGAAGAAGTGAAGGGAACTGCCTACTTGCCTTACATTCACAACACCACAGATCGAATTACCAAGGTCCTCCGCAAACACAATATAAAAACCGTGTTTGGCACCGCCACTAAAATTGCTCACAGTCTGAGTAAAAGCAAGGAAAAAATGTCCCCACTTTTACATCCTGGTGTATTCGAAATTCCCTGTACGTGCGATAAAGTATATATCGGCCAAACATGCCGATCCATTGGTACCCGTATCAAAGAACATGAACGTAATATTCGTCTCAACCAACCTGACAAATCGGCAATAGCTGAGCACGCTCTATCGTCGGGTCATGATGTCATGTTCCAAGATGCTCGAGCTCTTACCCACACTAGACACTACAAGTCCAGGATTATACGGGAAGCTGTGGAAATACGTAGAAATACTAATATTTTCAACAGGGACACTGGCTATCAATTAAGTAATACGTGGTTGCCAGCCATTAAGAATGTACGTAGGTAGTTCACTTCCTTGCCCCTTCACTATTGTTATTTCGTCTCGCTGTTTTCCAAATTCGTACGTTCCTCATCGCCAGATGTTTCATTCCAAGCTTATATCTATGTTTTACACCTGTCATATGTTACGCAAACACGTTATGTGAACCGCTTAGTCTGATTGTGATGGTTCGGTCAACTTCAGCTTCGAACGCTAGCGTTGTGCCACGTCCTAGGGGCCATCTGGTGGTGAATGATCGTACCATTTCGACTTCTATTATAACGTTCCAAATTCAAAAGTGTCATTGTATAAGAAGCCTTTCTCGTTGACAGTCGAGAATTCTTCTGAGGACGCAGAGCACAGTTTTCTGCGAAACGTTAAGAAATTCACTTATTTTCTTGAGACGGCACAAGCCCAAAAGACTATACAATATTACGTCTATAAATTAACTTGTTTTGTAATTTGAAGCCGGCCCCGCGGTGTAGGGGTAGCGTACTGGGTTCGATTCCTGGCCAGGCCGGGTTTTTTTACCTGGATTTAAGGGTTGTTTCGAAGACCACTCAGCCAATGTGATTACAGTTGAGGAGCTATCTGACGGAACTTTATGATATATGTATTATGATGACGATTGGATTCAGTGCAATAGTTGCAAAAAGTAGGCACATGAAAACTGCGCCAAATTTCGGGAAGAATTGTTTTATCATTGTCCTACATGTGGAAAGTGACGCCCACAATTCTAGTGTCGTATTTTAATGCTTAGTATTTCATAATAAATTCATTAAATAACTTATACGTGTTCGTAATTACCAGTCCAGATTACACGATCATCTGGTCCAGTTAAACGCTATCGGTCCAATTTACACGATGACACATTTTTGAATAAATATTACTTTTAAACATATCCTAAAGATAATATTAATACTTATTTTCACCAAATAATTTGATACTTTGTAATAATTATCGTGTACAAAATTTTGAAATTTTCATTACGGTCAGTAGATTTATGGAGATTTAAAGTTAAGAGGTCCAAGTTACACGGACTTCTCCTACTTGAGATACCTGTTATGCGAGACTGATCATCATTAGTATTCGAATAGGTCGAGGATTTTGTGCTGTGCACTGTTGGTATATTGCCGCAAATACTTTACAGGTCCAGAAGTTCTTCACAGGCCAAAACGTGCTAAGTTGAGCAGTCTTTTCCTTTATTTACACGAATGGCCATGTGATATAAATGTATCGCTTCTTATTATCACCATTTTCCCACCGTTATAACACCGTTGAATTTTAGATAACCTTCCTAGGCAATAATAAAGATGGGAAAGATTAGTGTTATGTGTAAATTAGGAGTTCTGGACAAGTGAAAAGAATATTTGGAAAATCTTTTCAGCGAAAAGGAAATGGTTTTGTTGACATTGCCAACAACTGCGTCTCTTGGCGCCGCTTAATAGCCTACTCAGCCGTTGTTCATGGTTGACGAAGTAGGACGTGACTACAAATGCCAAACCACGAACCATAGCTACCATAATGGGATGCATGTTTTACTTAGATCTTGAGTGATTCTCTCTCTTCAAATCATGAAAGACCACACATACTCAGAACGCTGCACAGACTAACTTCAAATTTTTAGAATTACCTAATGCTTTCCATAATAGAACTTATAACGTACGGTAGGCCTTTCTTGCATATGGTAATATTCGTATAGCGTATAATTCGATTTTTGTCGTGTAACTGTAGTTATGAACAAGATGATATTAAGAGAATTACTTGAAACATCTTGTCAGTAGAACGCACAGTTCATCTTCAGTTCTCCTTTAAGACTATATAAACCTAAGGTAACAAGATTTGCTCGCTGCTAGGTCGTGTACTCATACTTCATATCGACGTCTTGGAAGGTATTATTAACCAAACACAGCGCTGGCTTTTGATGCTGAGGAGAAGAGAAAGGCGATCAAGGGCAGTGTAGTCCACGAGGAAAGCAAACTGGGAAGAACTATTATTACTCTAAGAAGGAAAATGTGCTCAGAACACGAACCCAAAAATGCTTAAACTGCTGCCTTATCTCCGACTGTGGTGTTGCCTATTAAGAAGTATTTGAACTATTCTATATCCAAGGAAGTTCTACGTGTTTGGACTAGAGTTCTCTAGCAACAACTGTATAGTGCTACCTTGTGTTATGTACTGTAACTAATTATCGACAATGTTTATGTTTGGAGATTTAGTAACCTTATCACTCTTCCGTTGTTTATTCATTATTTTGGAGTTATTACCACTATTTTAAGGTTTATCAACCAATTAAAATTTGCCTCATAACATTAAATTCCACCAACAATAAATTACATTACATTATTGTTGTAGAACTATCAGCCAGTCCCTCTACAAATACTGAGAGCGTTTTGAGCTAAGAAGTCTATCTGCATTTAATCTCTGTGTTCTACATAACAGTGGAGGTATCCCTCGAGAGATGCTGAGGCGTGGGGCTTTGCGGGGGGGGCTGACGTGAGAATGTAGCATCACAAGGTAAAGGCATAATTTTCATCTAATTATGTGAACTACGTGTGACTAAAGAAAAGATTCTGGTGTTCACCCTTAGCATCTAAAAGTTAGGTTGACCTGCGTTTACTTGGACTTTAATCTATGTAGGCCCTTTTTATTAAAAAAAAACATGTAGGCAGTCTTAGTACTTCGAAGTAATCACCCTTAATGAAGACTTTGTAATATCTAATTACGCACGAGTGTGTACCCTCGTTTCCCTTCTTCAATTTTGTCTTAGGGTGACTAAGTTTTCAAATTTTCTAAAGTCAACTACTTCCTTTCGGACTTTAATGTTGTTTCCCTTAGTCACCGAGTAGTACGGATTATCCACTGCGTCATCGAGCCTTATGTCCTGTTAGGTGTTTCTTTGGTCTTGAACGTTGGAGTGATTGAGAGTTTTCAGCCTTCATTATTCATATTTTGTTCTCGGCCCTTCTTCTTAACCGTTGTCTTTACTTTCCTGTTTATGGCCGAGGAGTATGCGCTTCAGGTCCTGTAGAGCTTTACGGATATTTCGATCCACGCCTCGAAAGTAGCTTCCCGATTAGGAAAGTGTAGGATAGGTATGACCTTCCTGAGTTCCTAAAGCAGAATATATTTGCTGCTTCAAGTGTCAGAGGTGTTTGACTATCAATATTAATGTAATCTCCTGGCCCCATAAAGGGCGTTTGTAAAGTATAAATTGCAAACTGTGCTTCCGGGTTCCTGATCCGTCCTGTGTAATTTTGTTCCAGGAGCTACGGCTTCTTTCTCTGAACTGTACTGACTCAATTTTCTTCCTGCTATGTAAAGTCTAGCCTATCTCTGTAAGTTACTCGTTAGTAAATTTATAATACCTATTGGTCTGAGTTTTCTGACTGACTTATACGAGATGAGAGTTATTCTCCCCATATCGTTTTTCTGAGCTTATAAGCTCCCCTGTATTTATCGTCAAGGTTTCCCTTTTGTCTAAGCTTTGCTATTCTTGCTTGGAAAGGTAAGAAAAAAATACATTTTTCAGTAGATATTGTTGGCAAAAAAATTTAAACATTGGTTCATGCTTTGTAAGGGCCTCTTTAGCTCGGGTGGCAGCGCACTGGCCTCTAACCGCTGGGTTCCGTAGTTTTAATGCCGGTCACTCCAAGTGTGATTTGTGCTGGACAAAGCGGAGGTGGGACAGGTTTTTCTCCGGGTACTCCGTTTTTCCCTGTCATTTTTAATTCCAGCAACACTCTCCAATATCATTTCATTTCATCTGCCATTAATTAATCATTGCCCCTAAAGAGTACGACAGGCTTCGGCAGCCGTCAGAATTCCTATCCTCGCCGCTAGATGGGGATTCCTTTATTCCATTCCTGACCCTGTCGAATGACTGGAAACAGGCTATGGATTTTCATTTTCATACTTTGTCCAGCCATTCACCCCTCACGCTTCATTTTCTCTCTGCTCCACGGAAATTGCAAAAATTAATGATAATAATAATAATAATAATAATAATAATAATAATAATAATAATAATAATAATAATAATGTGAATAATGATTAGTAGATGGAGAATTTTTGCATATTTTCATGTTTAGTGCTATATCTGTACAGGATTAATTTATTACTTCCATGCTAACGTAGACCGATTGAGGGAGACCTTTAGTGCATATAGTGCGTATTTAGATGGAGACCATAATGCATTTTTTCAATTAGACATAATTGATGCCTAAATTATATTTTTCATTGTGATTCTTAAAACATGTATCATTCACAAAATAACTTACATTTCAAGGGAGAGGAGCACAAAAAGTTTCATGTTTTGTGGTCGTATGCTGTGTAAGAAAGGGGCAATATTGTAAACAAAAACACCCCTCCCGGAAAATTTCGGAAAATACGTAATTTACTATAACACAAACGGTGACTGAGGAAGATAGGGATGATAATATAACAGCCTATAGCCTTTGTTATATCCTATATTTATTAGACGTCAACAAGAACCCGTGATCAAATTCAATAAACCTAGAATTTAAATTTTGTATGGATTTTTCACACATGCAGTTTTTTAGTGCACATGTACCGTCTTTAAACCACATATTCCTTAGGATCCATGAGATGATGCTGTTGTTACATTACAGGAAGATGGAATTTACATCAAGGATAAGAGCATGGACCTGTTTGGTCTTTATCCTTATTAAATCAATGGCGATACACGTTGTTCAAAGAGAACATTTAAGACCTACCAGTGTAACTCGAGTTGATGGATGTCTCAACTAGAATTCCATTATCTACGGCAGGGCATGGTGCAAAAGACGACTTCGCTTGGTTGACCAGTGTACAGACCCCCACTCCTCGATTTGGATCAATAGCGCTGTCTCTCTCTTTCCTCACGCCTGTCTCGCTCGCTCCCACTGTCTCCCTCTTCCTCACTTACTCCGTAGTGCTTCAAATCCGAGCCGAGTTGAGCCGAGCTTAGCCGAGTAGCCCAGAGACGAAGCGTTGGTCCGAGCCGAGCCGAGTGGAACCGATTAACTGTGCACAGGATCTCTGCGCCGCAATTTGCACGCGTGAGATTTTGGGCGTTTGAGAGGCCCTGATCTACCGCCTTAAAACTGCACTTTGGTTCTCATTTTAATATCTGGCAAATGCAATCTTTCCTTAGACCAATGATGCCTTCTTTCAATGTCTCTGGTGAGCCAGTGGTCTCCTATGGTGTGATATGACTCCAATTAGTTACTAGGGACGTATTTATAATTAAGATTAGAAATAAACTATATTTTATTCTGTTGTTGAAAATTCAACCAATGAGCATGTATTGCGGGTCAGTAGGCCAAAGTGTGCCGCAGGCGATTAATGGTCCAGTCGACCTCAACTTGCTTGAGGTTTCCATAAAGACACATTTTGTCCTGTGACAGTCAAAACTATATTTCCCAATTGCATATCGACTGAACGTGTCAACTCCAAGTTGTTGCCAGTAGAGGACGATGAGGGTATGATATTTTGTATAGTCTAAGCGTGAAGGTGAACTCAAGGAGTAAAAAAGAACTGGAGAAATTATAGACCTAATCAAATATTGTTCAGACTGTTTTTGTTATGTGAACCACAATTAATTGAAAAGGATAATATCCATTTCCAGTTCTGGGGAATGAGCGCGTGACAGTAGCTACAAAGGTTTAGCTTATTGCTTTTGTTTCTGATGTCCGAGGTTCGACTTTTCACCAGATATTTTGTTTTTTCTATTTGCTTTACGTCCCACCGACACAGATAGGTCGTATGGCAAGGATGGGATAGGAAAGGCCTAGGAATGGGAAGGAAGCGGCCGTGGTCTTAATGAAGGCACAGCCCCAGCATTTGCCTGGTGTGAAAATGGGATACCACGGAAAAACATATTCTGGGCTGCCGATAGTGGGGTTCGAACCCAGATAGGTCTTATGGGTCGATTCATGCACCGAGTTAGCGCTACCATCATTCATAGTTCAGGCTTACTGCTTCATCTGTTTTTATATTTTGACACATAATGAATGGTCAGCGTACTAGCCTTCGATTCAGAGGGTGCCGGGTTCAATTCCCGCCCGCGTCGGGGATTTTAACCTTCATTGGTTAATTCCAATGGCCCGCGGGCTGGGTGTTTACGCTTTCCCCAACATCTTTGCAACTCACACACCACTCATAACACTATTCTCCACCACAATAACACGCAGTTACCCGCACATGGAAGATGTCACCCACCCTCATCGGAGGATCTGCCTTACAAGGGCTGCACTCGGCTAGAAATAGCCACACGAAATTATTAATTATTATAACTGCAGGAATGAGATGAATAACACATCATAGCTATCTATAACGTCAAACTAGTTTGTGCACGCCCGTGATATCCTGGTGTTTTAAATTAGACGACCATTCCGCTGAACATATAGTCACTAACCATACTCAGATGACTAAAGGTGATTACAGAGATCATCTACGTGGCAGACCGCGTGGCGTGACACTGGTGCGCGGTAGTTGATTTAATTTTAGTAAGAAATCTTCTCCTACGTTCTTGTCCCGTGGGAGTCGTTAATTAGATCTCTTATCGGTAGATGGCATCACTTGTGCTTTGCTGGCCGAAAACAAAATAAATCACATGCAAAACAAGAAAAAGGGGCCGCTGTATATACATCCCGCACGCTAGTGTCTTTGTTCCTCCCCCTCTTCCGTCAATCTATCTTTCTCTCTCTAACAGTTTTCTATCACGTGATTAGGGTAATTAACTCTTCAACTGTGTAATTCTCAAGTCTGACATGTCGCTAAAATAAAAAGAAATACGAAAAACTTCTCACTGCACCAATCAGGATAGAGCATGAAATGTATGACGCAATTTGTACGTCACGAATCCATTAGCCAGGTACGTTGTACAGTCAGGTTGCAATGAAAGTGAAACTGATTCTCTTAATTATCAGAGTGGACAGGGTGTCAGAGCACAAAGTTCGGACTTCTGAATTCAATGGAAATAGAGCTCATTAGTGGAAATGAAAATCCATGGCCTGTTTTCCAGTCATCCGACCGGGTCAGGAATGAATGAATGAAGCCCCCATCTAGCGGTGAGGATAAGAAATTTGCCGGCTGCCGAAGCCTTTCGTACTCCTTTGGGGCAATGATTAATGAATGGCAGATGAAATGAAATGATATTGGAGAGTGTTGCTGGAATTAAAAATGACAGGGAAAAACGGAGTACCTGGAGAAAAACCTGTCCCACCTCCGCTTTGTCCACAAATCTCACATGGAGTGACCGGCATTTGAACCACGGAACCCAGCGGTGAGAGGCCAGTGCGCTGCCACCTGAGCCACGGAGGCTCCTTAGCTTATTAGTCCGTATGGGTCATGGGACTGATAAAAACATAGTTGCAAAATACTGAGGTCTCATGAAGACAGTAAATATTTACACGCATAAAAGTTCTATAATATTGTGGAGTATAAATCGTGGGGTATAATTATATTGTTGTATAGGTTATGTGTAGAACATCGTTGCGGTGATATATGACAAAATGTACAGTTGTTGTAGTTATATTTCTTGTCTCTCTCGTACCATTTTCTTAATTTAAATTTAACAAGTTATGTTCTTTCTTACTGTGTGACAAATCTTATTGAAATTTTACAATTCTGGAGTTTCGTCTGGGATGTAGAATTAAAGATGAGGATAGCTGAAAATGTGGCAAAAACTCGCGACGCGTGACGGCCTAAGTAATTAATATTAGGACACAATATTCGAGGGTGTACGACGTTCGCAAAGATTTAAAAGCAATAATTGTCCTATTAAGTGACGATGATACTGATTGACGATAGGTAATGGTGGATTATTTTGACTAACGACGTGAACTTTGAGTCATCGAGCCGACAGTAATTCTGACGACCATGTGAGGAAATATTCAGTGGACAAATAAGTACATTCCCACTGCATCTGTGGCTGCAATCACAACACTGCGCAAAACTTGTATGCGGTAACGAGGGGAATAAGCAGAATCGTAAAAGTCTGCGTGAATTTGAAGTATTCAGAAGGTTCCGATGAATATGACAAGAATAAGATTGTCCTTGACAATTTTGCTGAACATGTTATAGGCCTACCCATGTAAGTTATAACGTGTTGTGTTTGCGACACGAGGGAGACAAAGAATAATATTAATCAAGTGCATTTTGTGTCACCTCCTCAAGTTAGAATTGCTATTTAAGCTTGAAAATAATGAAGACAATGAAAACGAAGATGATCACGACGACGAGAACGATGAAATGACAAGTGAAACTTCATGCAGTTCAGGCTTCGAAACTAGGAAGAATTTAAGGCAACTTGGTGGAATGAAGGGGGAGAGCAAAACATGAAGCAAAAACTACAACTGAAGATGTTGAGATATGGAAGATTCAGTTCGCACTTTCACTGGCAAAGGTAAAATAAAACAAATCTAGAATTTGAGGAGACTTCTGTTTGATGGGAAGAAGTAACTTTCAGAAATTAATATTCGCTAACAAATCACTGTGGTATTTGGCAAAACTATTTGTTCAAAGCGAAACCGCTTTATCACCGTGGAAGAGGCTAAGAGACGCTGATAGAAGATTTTGATGTCAAGATGAACAGTAGCCAAATACACGGATAACCGAGTAGGGAAAGAAATGAAAGATGAATTCTTACAAAAATACTTGCTCATAATGAAAGAGATTGCTCGTCGAGGTGAGGTTGATGTTGATTCCCTTATACAGTAGATTATTGATGACATAGGGGACGAGTTTGGTAACGCATTTATTTTATATGGAGCTAGGAGCTTTAGAGATTTCAGATAACAACGAATGATTTGCCGACAGAGAAAACACAATCGTTTTCAAGAAGGAATGATGGATCTCCGAAACGTGGTTCAAGGGAAATATACGACGGCTGCTGAAGAAAATCATAGATAGGCCCTAAAAAAGATGTCAAAAATGAAGTTCTAGAAGGAAAATTAATTTCATCGACTGAAAAACGAGAACTTTTCATTCCTGAAATTTCCAGCGTTTCTCGCTAGTGAGGCAATGGGCTCGTCGGTTAGATTTCCACACCTTACCAAAACGCTGGCGGCTCGTGCGCCATTAGGTTATCATGCAAGTCTCCTTTATAGGACAATACACTAGGAGAAGTACGTACCTCAACTTGTATAAATGCCTACCTTTTTTGTGTCAAAAGTTAAGTTTCCAGAAGAAAATCACAGTTTAATTTCATCGACTGCAAGTGATAAAACATTCCAGCTCATCTGGCATTTTAATCGTAAGATTACCAGCGTTTCACCCCAGTTTGGCAGCAGGCTTATCAGCTGGGTTGCCGCTCTTTTCTAAGGCGCTGGCGGCTAGTTTGTCGTTGAGACACCGCTGCAAGATGCTGGAGAAATTCTGTTTTACCATAGGGAACCAAAGTGGAACTAGAATACGACACATCGATACTCGAAGTCATCACGTAGTATGCAGTATGAAATCATTTCGAGTAGAGTGATCTATCTATGAAGAGAAAGGACCAAATAGACAAGCAAAAATATTACAGCCCTAACGCGAGAAAGAAAATTGAAATTGTCATAACCAACTGTGTGAAATGCCTCTTGATTAACCAGAAACTCAAAAACAGGAAGGATTCCAGCACTCTATGACCAGGGAAAGTATACTATTGCACACATTCCACGTAGGTAATCTTAGACCATTGGAGTCGAGTAGGTTATCGTTAAGAGATTTGAAACTCCACACACACACACACAGACACACAAAAAATCATTGAAAATCCTGGTCAGACCATCACCTGACATGAGCTTCAGAATTACTCCAGCACTGAAAATATCAAACGCATGTTAATTCTTCAGGACTGCTTCAATAATGAAGTGAAGTGGCGTATGGCTTTTAGTGCCGGGAGTGTCCGAGAACAAGTTCGGCTCGCCAGGTGCAGGTCTTTTGAATTGACTCCCGTAGGTGACCTGCGCGCCGGCCCCGTGGTGTAGGGGTAGCGTGCCTGCCTCTTACCCGAAGGCCCTGGGTTCGATTCCCGGCCAGGTCAGGGATTTTTACTTGGACCTGAGGGCTGGTTCGAGGTCCACTCAGCCTACGTGATTAGTATTGAGGAGCTATCTGACGGTGAGATAGCGGCCCCGGTCTAGAAAGCCAAGAATATCGGCCGAGAGGATTCGTCGTGCAGACCACACGAGACCTCGTAATCTGCAGGCCTTCGGGCTGAGCAGCGGTCGCTTCGTAGGGCAAGGCCCTTCAAGGGCTGTTGTGCCATGGGGTTTAGTTTGGTTTTAGGCGACCTGCGCGTGATGAGGATGAAATGATGGTGAAGACGACTCATACATTCAGGCCAGCACGCTAACCATTCATCCATGGAGTTCGACCTGCCTCAATAAAATGGCCAGGTAGAGAGAACTGACATAATAACTGTTTAAGTTCTCCGGCAAATTAATAGGCCTACAATCATATAGTAGTAATTCAACAAGCAATCAACTCTACGTATCATAGCAGTATTGGAAGAAATCCGTTTGAGCTGTTGACTACAGTAAAATGAGGAATAAGACAGACCTAAGGAATCCTAAACCCATCCACGTAGATCTAGTCGAAGAATTTGATGGAAAATGAGAAAATCTAAGAGGGACGCTCGTTCGTAATCCGTTTACCCTCCAGGTTCGGTTTTTCCCTCGGACTCATCGGAGGGTATGCCTTACTAGGGCTGCACTCGGCTAGAAATAGCCACACAAAATTATTATTATTTCTTTATTAAGTAATTCTTCTTCTTGTACTTCTACAGATTCTCTCACAGCTGAGGGGTCGCGGGTGCGAACTGTGACGCAAATATGTACTTGACCCTGTGTTATGACCGATTGCTCTTCCTGACGCCAACCCTATGTGGAGGGATGTAACCACTAATGCGTGTTTCTGTAGAGGTTGGTATTGTGGTGTGTTGTCTGAACATGAAGAGGAGAGTGTTAGGACAAACACAAACACCCAGTCCACGAGCCAGTACAGTTAATCAGACTCGATTAAAATCCCAGACCTGGCCGAGAACCGAACCCGGGACCCTCTTAATTGAAGGCCTCAATGCTGACAATTCAGCCAAGGAGTAGGACTTCTTTAATAAGTAATTATTTTGAGTAATTGGTCAGAAGGCTGATTCATTTGGCACCCCTGGTTGTAACGGCTGTCAATTAGATGATCCCTCCAGCTAATACTTCGTTTTAGTGACCCATTGCTCTTAAATTCACACTATGTTACTTCATATTATTTTAAAATCTAAATTTTTTTCTGATATCTGCATTTGATTTCTAAAATTTTTATGTGAAATTGATCAGTAGGCCTACCTACCTCCAGAATATATCCAAGTTAATATCACGAAATATATTGATTTCCAGTTTTTCTTAAAATTTTAACGTCTTTGTCCTGCATTTTGGTATCAAACGATAAAGACGTAAATAGTGTAATATTAGTTAAAATATTAGGAGTCTGCTAGACTGAAAAATATGCCGTCAATGACGTCCTACTTTATATAAACTGCGGAAGATCGAGGTAGAAATACGGAAAGGGAGAGAGAATTCTAGAATTTATGCTAATAATTAGGACTGTGATAGCGTTTTATTATCAGGAAGGACCAGTTGTTGAGATGAACAAGTAAGCCTAAGTGTTTTAGATCCTGACATATCATTCCATGTTATGCAATGGACATGACGTGAACACCTTGTTGGGTGTGAGCTGGTGGATATTAACTTCCGGATGGAAGGCTTAAGAAACCAGGATTTTATCCCAGAGACGCTTTCTAAAGATGACGAAATCAACGGCATGGCGTTGTCATATTTACATACCCTCAAATGCACCGATATCAGCCAGGATTGACTCTACTGTCTTGGAAGCAGAGGGATAACAATTGAACAACTGAGCCACTGAAGTCGACCATCCTGATAGTACTCATCCCAGGTTCTTACCCACTCTCGCCCCCTCATGACATCCAAGTATTCAGCCGGATTTCATACCCAAACAAAAGTGCACAAGGCTGATCATTAAAATATCCATAAATAACAACAGCAGCAGAAGTAACAACAACTAGTAGTTTCTCTAGCAGCAGGAAACACAAACAAGCTTCAAAAAACAAATGCAAATTGTGTGTTAAGAATGTAAATTTACTGGCACGTAAAAGAACTCCTGCGGTTCCAAATTCCGGCACCTCGGCCTCTCCGAAAACCGTGAAAGAATAGTGGGACGTAAGACCAATAACATTAATTATTATCACAAAATTAACAGATACGTTCCACAGGCCTAAGTGTCTGTAGTTGATAGCCAAGTAGCTACATCCCTAACCAATACTGCACCCTCAACTAGCTCTGTGGTTTTGTTTAGTTCCTCACCACAGTGGGGTTCGAGCCCAGTATCTCCCGAATACTGGACACTGGCCGCACTTAAGCGACTGCAAGTATTTCCCAAAACGTAGCTCTGCTATTCTTAAGTGGAATCTAGTGATTGTACATAAATATCTTTGAGAGCACTAGAACTAGAGACTAAACGTCGCCAACGATGTGCAACACATACACACGCCTGGGGCGTCTCACTCACGGTAATGACGTCCTTAGCTCGACGTGATTTATGGCTGTTGCAGCTGGCTCATGCTTGCTACAAAGTACACCATCTATTTCGATCTGAAATAGTGTCGTCTTTAATACTGTTACAATTAATTTCCCCTCACGTCAAGCTCGATTCCAAGCTCTGTGAAGTAGAACAGCCATGTCAGAAATATTACGTAATGGGAATGAGGTCAGTTATATGTCAAATGTGTCCATCAAGGGTCTATTGAACTGAGATTTAATTATTGTAACTTAATGAACATTCTAACTCAGAAAGGAGCTATTCGTTAGAGCAACCGGCCTGTCGCCACCTGGGCGACTGTCCTAAATGCAGATCAGTATTGATTGATTGATTGATTGTCATTCCACGGAAACAACAACAACAAGAAGAAGAAGAACAACAACAAATAATAATAATAATAATAATAATAATAATAATAATAATAATAATAATAACAATAAACCAAACCCCATGGCACTACAGCCCTTGAAGGGCCTTGCCCTACCAAACAACCGCTGCTCAGACCGAAGGCCTGCAGATTACGAGGTGTCGTGTGGTCAGCACGACGAATCCTCTCGGCCGTTATTCTTGGCTTTCTAGACCGGGGTCGCTATCTCACCGTCAGATAGCTCCTCAATCCTCATCACGTAGGCTGAGTGGACCTCGAACCAGCCCTCAGGTCCAGGTAAAAATCGCTGACCTGGCTGGGAATCGAACCCGGGGCCTACGGGTAAGAGGCAGGCACGTTACCCCTACACCACGGGGCCGGCTAATAATAATAGTTATAATAACAACAACAGCAAGAGAAGCAGCAACAAATAAAACAAGAACCGAGCTCGATAGCTGCAGTCGCTTAAGTGCGGCCAGTATCCAGTAATCGGGAGATAGTGGGTTCGAATCCCACTGTCGGCAGCCCTGAATATGGTTTTCCGTGGTTTCCCATTTTCACACCAGGAAAATGCTGGGGCTGTACCTTAATTAAGGCCACGGCCGCTTCCTTCCCATTCCTAGGCCTTCCCTATCCCATCGTCGCCATAAGACCTATCTGTGTCGGCGTGACGTAAAGCAAATAGCAAAAAAAAAAAAAAAAATAAATAAATAAATAAAAAATAAAAAAACAAGAGTCTGCAGTTTTTACGTGATTGTTGACACAATGATCACACCCTCCAGTTTTGCTTGACCTCCGAGCCAAAGGGGCGTGACTATTCATTTCAGAAATCCCACATGCACTGGTAGCGATCCGAACCGCGACCGCTTTTATGAGAAGCCAGTGTTGAAAATTTAAATTTTCTGCTGTTTACGAACATTTCAGTATTTGTGTGAACGTGTGTAAGAATGACACGATGTGCCCTTCACGCTGATTAAAACCTAAACATGTTAAATATACCCTTTTAAAACACACAATGTGAAAAATACCTGACTCTCTTTGGTAGCCAAACCCGTTTAACTCATGACATTGTTGGCTTTTACTACGCCCGTAAATTTTTATTGGAAGGTTAGAAGAGCAATATCCTACCTAAGCCAAAATACAATCTTTGGAACTGAGAACCCATATGGCTGGCTCCACAGCACTACTGAGCTTTGGACTACCAGTTGACCACTACTCAGCCCGAAGACCTGCAGATTACGAGGTGACGTGTGGAGAGCATGAACATGCCTTCAGGTGTTATTCTTCGTTTTCTAGACTGGGGTCGCTATCTCACCGTCGGATAGCTCCTCAATTGATCTCATGTAGGCTGAATAGACTTCGAACCAGCCTTCATATCCAGGTTAAAATCCCTTACCTGACCGGAAAAAGATTACGGGGCTTCTGGGTAGGAGGAGGGTGCAGTATTCCTAGACCACACGGCTGACTTTTACATGAAGAGTGTCCGTTATCATACTCCTAGCACTTCTGTAATCATTTGTTGAAGATACATTTAGAACCATTTCATTTACATTTCATAGCCAAAATGATAATGGACTTACTGTTCTCTGCAGTACATTTGAAGACATTTTAGCAATTAGCTGACATGGAATGGAAATGGTTATGGTCACGATATCAACAACTACTTGCTTGCTTCTTTGCGATTTTACGAACGTTTATCATACTCATACAATGGCGCGGTCACATCCATTCTGGACTGGGACGAAGGTCAAGTAAATATGCCCCAAATACTGATATGTAGTACATCAATGAGGTAAAATTCTACTGAGGTATATCTCTCCAGTAGCAAGCATACAAAAGAATACACGAAAATCTTTCTTCTCGTGAGGTGGCAAAAATACTTCGTAAAACAAACTTGGAAAACAAATGTTTCCGTACGCTCTATGACTAGGCCCTATGCCAATGGGAGATGACGGAACAATGTGTTTTGCTAATGACTATAAATTATGTAAACTAAATATAATATGCTTGATGATTGTAATGATGATGATGATGATGAGGATCGTGTTCATGGTCATTATGAAAGTGATATCGTCGCTTCACCGGTAAAAGTTTGTATTCCACAAAGCTCTTCCTATCGATTATTCTCCTTAAGACTGGTCACGCCTCCCAGCCACATATGGTTATGCAGTACATCAGAACAAATTATGTTGTGTTCATTTTCCTATGCCCATCTGTAAAGAAAAATTAACCTTACTGTACCGTACTATACGAATGTATGCTTGCATTACGCATTTACGCACTCCTATTGTATAATGCATGTTAGGTTCATTTTCGGTTACTCGTCGGCATAGGAAAACGAACACAACGGACATTATTCTGATGGAATGTATATCCATATGTGGCTGGGAGGCGTGACCAGTCTTAAGGAGAATAATGGATAGAAAGAGCTTTGTGGAATACAACCTTTTACCGGTGAAGCGACGATATGATTATTATTATGAAACATTATTCCATTCCTCAGATCAGGAATAAAGTCCTCTGATTAGCAGAGAATGGAACGCAGATCCTACATCGCTTGCTGTTCTAGCTACAGTATATTTCAGTTATTTTAGTGTTGTTACCTGAAGGAATGCTTCTAGGTCGAAGAAAGGTATTCTAATTAATGTTATTGGCTTTAACTTCTTTTACAGTTTCTTAGGCGCTTAAGTTCCGCAATTTCATCTTGCATGAGGTCGTTTACGTGCTGGTTAATCTACCGGCTCGAGACTGTCGCATTTGAGCACCACCTTCAAATACCTCCGGACAAACCTGGAATTGAACGCGTTAACTTAGGATTGGAAGACTAGCAATCTGTTGCCTGAGCTTCTCAGCCCGTAGAACAATATTTTTACGGTATTTCATAACAACTGAGTTATTTAAATGTCAGTTTAAGCGAAACTGGATCTTGAAAAGTCGTTAGTATTCATCAGCCGCTGTCTCCGCCTCTGTTTATCCTATGTCTGGACACCGTATCTGCGGAACTGCAGACTCCAGGTTATCTGTTACCCCGATGAAGTACTTTCACCCCATCAACATAGAAATACCAAATCCCCGTCTCCCTTCGTATCACAATCCATATGTCTGTAGTAGGACTGACCTTAGCTGTTATTAGCTTCGTGGACACACATGTTTGAAATGTAAAGCAAACTAAATATTTATCTTCTGTACCTAAATAATTTATTTTGTTGTATAGACATAGGAAAGGGATGTGGGGAGAAAAGGTGTATGATGGTACATTATAAATGAAAAATCAAATTACAGAATATTTATTACTAACAAGCTGCTGCTGTCAGCGGGAAACGTCAAGACCCACAGATAGTCTCGTCTGATTCTGACACTGGATGCCACCGGCAGTCGTCCTATTTATAGAACAAAAGCAGAGTGTCTCGGTGTAACTGATAGAGGACTAGAAATTAATGTCCAGCTTTGTGTGGCAGGTTGACAGATTTAAACACCTTAGGAAATGCGATGAAGTGTACAAGTGTATTTTAAGGTGAATAAAAGACGATGCTTAAGTAAATTGCGATTCCTAAAGGGAATTCATTGATGGATAGTCTACCGAACCAAACATTAAGAGTCAACTCTGCCAGGATGCATATTTACGTAAGTTACAATAGGCTAAACTTATGTAGCTATATATCTCTCTGATTGACTTTCGTTGTTATACTTGATAACGTCCATGGTTCAGTTTTACTACTTAGTTCTTCCTGAACATACCGCAATGTTAAGAAGGACCCCATGTAGTCAATTCTCAAGGGAAGAATAGTTTTGCTGACAGTGTTGCACTACTTAAGGGTCAAATTTGAGCCTACATAGTTGATTCAACAGCACGTTATGGGAGGAACGTGCCAGTTCAAGACAAAAAGTTGAAAAGTAGAAAACTACTCGTCACACCTGTGCTAAAACCGCGAATGTGACAATGCTCTTCCTATCCATTATTTCCCTTATAAACGGTCACGCCTTCCAGCCACATATTGATATGCAGTCCATCAGAACAAATTTCGTTGAGTTCATGCTAGCGTGTAAAAGAAAATGAACCTTACTCTACCCTACTGTTGGAATGTGTGTTTGTATGACATATTTACCCGCTCCTAGAGTATGATGTATTTAAGGTTCATTTTCCTTTATACATGCGCATAGGGAAATGAACAAACGAAAATTGGTCTGATTGACTATAAATATCAATATGTGGCTAGGAGACGTGACCTGTCTTAAGGGAAATAGTGGATAGGAAGAGCATTGTCACATTCGCGGTTTTTGGCATAGGAGCAACGACATGTTACCTTGGTCCCCGCCTCCTTCTTGTAACCTGCATTGTCGTGTCCATTTTTTTCCTAAATGACCTATGCTCGTGCATTCATCCCACACGACCCCACCACTGAAGGCGATTAAATCGCACAGCTTCGTCCAACGAGTTCATTTACAATTGGCCCCTTTTCTCCTCATTTCGAGTACCCTCCAGCCTGTTATTACCTGCCGACGTAGAATATATACCGCGTGATGCATACTTTCGAAAAGAAGTATCTAGTCGGCATGTTTTTGAAATTTCTCTAAATAAATTTAGATATCTTCAAGACAAAGTTCATCGGACCGGTTGATCGGTATCTGAGGCTCCCGTGGCGCGGAATTTTGGACTTGCATCAAGCCGCTCTATCCTCTACAACGCTTTTATGATCATCTTGGAGCAATTTCTTGTCGATGTGTCGAGACAGTTGCGAAAGAAAATTTTCGCAATTCTTCGCACAAATATTTTATCAGTTTTTCACTATTTGATTTGCTTTTGTCGTGCAATTGAAAAAATCAATGAGGCGAATCAAGTTGCACCTCACACGACGTGCTAAAATGCCGGAGTACAGAACTGCAGTAATGGTTAGCCACGCGACACAGTGATTTCAGAGGCAGCACTCGCAGGATTGATATTATAGCGATTGACAGACGGAGGAACGAAGCAGAAATTATTGATCCTACGGAACGCTTTGAATCTTCAGCCTCTCAGCCGACAGACGTAGACAATGAGAAAAAGGATATCTATAATCCAACCATCCCTTTCTTTCTTGAGTCGTATAACCTAAAAAAATTACGGTGACTGGACTTTTCTTTGGCGCGAGGGGAACAATTCCCAAATCTTTCGTCACATGGCGACAAAAATATAAACTAGCGAGAAGTCTAGAAGATGATGTAGTCGTCTCACTCATCAAATACTCCGTTTCGATTCTTCGTCACCATTTATATGGAGTTCATGCCATTTAACATGGTTAATTGTAACCTATTATTTTTTAAACATTAGGCTAGGTCTAATCTTCTTTATCTTCCCTCAACATTGTTATTGTGTATTATTCTGTGTCTTATGGCAAATCTAGGGTGTCCTGGATCAGACTACATAAATAAATAATAATAATTTCCTATAATTATAATAATTTTCTATAATTAATCTTACATTGAAGAAAATAGAGCAATTTTCACAAACGTTTAATTCTAAGTCAAGTCGTTTATTTCCAGATATCATTGAGCTCACAACATTTTGGTTTTGGCGGCTGATGTTCTTGGTTTCTCAACAACTAACCTGCTCTAACTACATAGCGTAGCAGGTGTATTGTAGGTACAGGTGAGAACTTTATCCTGAGTAACAAATTACAACATCACAAATAAGAGTTAGGGATAGTGGGCGGAGGAGAACATAATAAATACGACCAAAATCTGTTGCGTAAAATTATAACATGTGGGATGCAGCAACAATTTGTTAAACACTAATTGCGGTCGTCAGGTACTAATTAAAAACTAATAAACACCTCTTTACCTCCCCCTTTTCCCTACCATTCACTGACAGAGACTACATAATATTTCTAGAACCCACAACGTCGTCGCGCACTTCCTTCAATAACATTGAGTTCATTCGCTCGAGGACCCTAGTTCACCAGAAAGCTTTACGAAGATTCATAATATGTGAAGAATTTTAAATCACCATCCAGTTCATTCAATTATTCTCTTGTTGTATTATTGACGAAATTGAATCATAACTACTTGAGGTTCCTCGCCCCTTCCCACCGCTTTAACATAATATTTCAGTGTAGCCTACACAGAGTGTTTCAGGTAACCTGCTCCTTCCTACTGCATGAGTTGGCAAAACATTTATTAAGTTACGTTTTATGGTAAGACACTATAGCCGGGATGAGTGGCTCAGACGGTTGAGGCGCTGGCCTTCTGACCCCAACTTGGAAGGTTCGATCTTGGCTCAGCCCAGGGGTATTTGAAGGTGCTCAAATACGTCAGCCTCGTGCCGGTAGATTTACTGGCACGTAAAAGAACTCATGCGGGATTAAATTCCGGCACCTCGTCCACTCCGAAAACAGTAAACGTAGTTAGTGCGACGTAAATCAAATGACATTATTATTATTATTATTATTATTATTATTATTATTATTATTATTATTATTATTATTATTATTATTATTATTATTATTATTATAATAAGAAAAATCCTCGGAAAGATGGACAAACAAGTTTTCACAGATAACAGAGATGTTAAGAGCTTCCGTGGCTCAGACGGCAGCGCGTCGGCCTCTCACCGCTGGATACCGTGGTTAAAATCTCGGTCACTTCATGTGAGATTTGTGCTGGACAAAGCGGAGGCGGGGCTGTTTTTTCTCCTGGTACTCCGGTTTTCCCTGCCATCTTCCATTCCAGCAACACTCTCCATTATCATTTCATAGCATCTATCAGTCATTAACATATATCACTTTGGGAGTGGTGGCCCCATCGTACTAATAGCCTATATCTGCTTCATTCATAACATCCTTGACCCGGTCAAAGACTGGAAAACGGGTTGTAGGATTTCATTTTCATTTTCAACAGAGGTGTTAAATATGATGATAGAATCTGTATTTCTGTTTAGTTTGATTTTATGTTATTGGCATGTTACTGCTTGATCACATGAAGGAATTGAAAAATAAAGACACTTCAAACCATTTTCTTATAGTAATTTATCAGGCTGCTCATGAGAACAAAGCTATTTCCTTTAACTTTGAAGTGTATTAAAGATGATGATAATGATAGGATGTAATGCAATGATGTAACTAGTGCATGAACACAAAAGGTACTTTAACAATATGCGTATTTTAAGAGGTGGGGGCATAAACTCAGCCAATAAAGCTAATACATAGTTTTATGGTAAGGTTGAGGTTGAACAGCGAGCCTCAACCCTTCCGCTTAAATAGGATTATCTGTAGTTCATTCCATTACATTTATCTACAATTCGATCTGTTCCTTATTCAGTCTTTATACAATTTTCTCTGATTTGTTTTGTATAATTCCAAACATCGTTCTGAAGACATAATAACTCAGAATAGCCTGCCTTTGATTTAACAAAGCACCCGCTAACATCATGCAGACACACTGAAACTGCAGTTTACATGAGCTACTGTATAGATATTTTATCCTATTTCCCTCAATCCGTGTCCCTTGTCTAGGGTGCCTACGACGCAATTCTTCTCCATTAACTAGTCTTATTCATTACTGCTTGAACCATATTTTACCAGCTAGTCATTCCACAAATGTTCGCTGACCAGCGTCGAGTAATTCAGCCTCCATGTTTTCTACAGCTTGATTTAAACTCAAATTATTAAAAATTAGAAGATGTCTTTTTTCCCTATCAACACAGTCTTCCTTTCTAAATGCCGAAAATTTTAAAACATCTGCATAAGACTGTATTTATATTCGTTTATACTGGTTATGTTCCGTTTCTCATTGTCTCTTCTATCTCCCTCTTCACATGAAATGTCGGACTCGTCATATTTACTAGTAAATTATCCTCTAACATTACACGATATTCATGAAGATGAATACAAACGAGCAATGTCAAATTTAATACAAAATAATATTATCTTGTGGTCCTGACGGAATATCTACCATTGTTCTAAAAGATTGTTCGGAGTTAGGAGAAGTGTCTCTTCTAATTTTATGCAATTCTCGTCCTGGTGATACAATCTTGTTTTAATTATCGTTATTACACTAGCATCACTCCACCACATCCCACTTTACCACTGTCAAACAAGCTGCCATTGCAACATCTACATTCCTATATCTGGCTTCTGGTCTCTCACTTACCTTGCCGTGCTCCGAATTCGTGACAATGTATCTGTGATTCTTGAAATGAAAATCATGTCCCTGTAGTTTTTGTTTCACGCAAAGCTGAAGTCCTATGGCTAAAAATCATGAGCTTAATAATCACGCAAGATTGTAAGCTTTCTGTTTCTCCTTATATCAGACCTTCCTCTGAAGGTTATTTTGGCAAGCTTCATTAAGACCATACAACTTATGTATACTGCTAATAATAAGAGTTGGTGACTGACATTTATTAGAGGGAGGTCCGTTTACTGCCTGCCGAGGCGGGATAAAGGGAGTGGCTGGGTGGTTGCCATGGAAACGAGGGTGGGGCGACTGCGGTTGCCATGGGGATAAAACTTCAGGGCAGCTCAGTCTTTCTGGAAGTTATCAAACCTGTCACTGTCACTGATAAGGACCTGATTGTTTGTATAAGTGTGATCGCAAATGGGACGACACCGCCTGGCCAGGTAGTCTACAACAGATCACAGCGGTCAGAATGAAGGAGGGAGCAAGTGAGCCGGAAGCGAGGGTAAGAGCATCTAGAAAAGAATGCTGGAATGTGGCAACATCGTGAAATGGCACGTGCAGTGCTCCTCCCTCCAACCTTACCTGTCAGACGCCAACTTTAGTTAAGTCTAGTATAGAATGTAAATGAACTATAACTGTGCATCATAAACCGTGAAATATATATCACATTTACGAACTACTTGTAAATAAAGTTAACTCTGATACTTAAACAAGAGGCTGACGTGAATTTTCTCTGGTTTCGAACACAACCACGTGATAGAAACAATTGTCGTTTAAACAACGGCCCATTGCGAACGTACCCTACACGTCCACCTCCGTAGTGTAACGGCTATCACTATTAGCTGCCACCCTCGAAGGTTTGATTCCTGGTACTACCAGGAATTTAATACTGGCAGGAGGGCTGGTTCTGTGATGTAGTGGTTAGTGTGATTAGCTGCCAACCCCGAAGGCCCGGCTTCGATTCCCGGCTCTGCCACGAAATTTGAAAAGTGGTACGAGGGCTGGAACGGAGTCCACTTAGCCTCGGGAGGTCAACTGAGTAGAGGTGGGTTCGACTCTCACCTCAGCCATCCTGGAAGTGGTTTCCCACTTCTCCTCCAGGCAAATGCCGTGATGGTCCCTAACTTAAGGCCACGGCCGCTTCCTTCCCTCTTACTTGTCTATCCCTTCCAATCTTCCCATCCCCCGCAAGGCCCCTTTTCATCATAGCAGGTGAGGCCGACTAGGCGAGGTACTGGTCATCCTCCCCAGTTGTATCCCCCGACCCAGGGTCTGAAGCTCCAGGACACTGCCCTTGAGGCGGTAGAGGTGGGATCCCTACAAAGTCCGAGGGAAAAACCGACCCTGGAGGGTAAACAGATTAAGAAATAAAGGAGGGCTGATATGTGGTTAAAACGGTAGCTCATATGCAGCTCACCTCCATTGGGGTTGTGTTTGAAGAGAACTGCACAGGCTAGTGACGAGGACACGAATTTACTTACATATCATGATCTATATTCTATTTGTAATATAGTCTACTGTATGTGCCTGCGAGAAAACAGCGTGCATGATATATTTAGGCCCCTACGATATTCTATTTTCATTGTGTTGTTTGTGATGGCGAACTTTAATACGAACTAAACACGCAAACTTATTGTTAAGCAAGTCGACAATTACGAATGTAGTGTCTGGACTTCCGGCCTTTACTGCAAGTCTAGAACTAGCCTACCTCGGTACTTGAAGGATGGTATTGATCTAGATTCATTGATGACTGTACCGGAAGGTACACCTCAATTCCGCTCATTCAAAAGAAGCACTTTCATGAACTCTATCTATCAAGCAAACAAACGTGAAACTGCCACTGCATGAAGTTGGGACATTAGTCAGAAGATGTCCTTAGTGAATAACTGAGAAGTTTGTCATTTCTAAGTTTCCCAAACTGATTGGATTTATCTTGTTTTGTTTTGGTGTACACCAAGAAGTTTGTACATTTCTCCATAGATGTCATTACAAAAACTTGGGGTCATGCAGTATGGTGCAAGGTAAAAGAATTTGTTATTGAAAGAAATTTTGTGTTTCTGAGTTTTCTCAAGTAAATTAACTTTCTCATTTATCTTTTTTATACATTTCAAGGTTTGCAACACTTCTTTTTCACTCCGACCGTTTTGAATCTGGCCAATAGGAATTTTCTGTAATTATTTTTCAGCCTATCACAGGCTTCTTGTTGGTTTCTTGGGTGTAACTTTGGATTCTACCAATAAAATCGAGGGGGTGTATCCATATTAGTCCAGAACCCTCTAGAACCGTCCCCTCGTGTATATAAGCTGCGGCCTTTTAGGCTACCTTGTCTTTTGCTCCCCGTATTTCTGAGAGTGTGTGGGTGTTAAGACCGGAGGCGGGGGGGCCTCATTCTTCGCCAGGCAGACCATCAGCCAAGGTAATGACCACCAGACTTATTTTTCTGTAGCTACCTCCGCAGACTTACACGAGGGGAAGAACCTAATTTCTAACTATGTAACCTGGTTTCTAAAATGTAAATTTCCTTTCGGCTAATGTAAAATTTCATAAAGTCTTAAACTGCAATTCGGGAATAGAGATTGCGTTACCCTCTCGACTTCCCCTTCAACTTGGTTTGAGGTGAATACGATTTTGTAACTGTTTTTTTCTTTCCTGTAATGCATTAAATTAACCTTCATTCGAGTCACCTCAGGAGCTTGGGATTAGCCTCTGCATCATCGGGCCGAGAGCCCAATTAGGGTTTATATGTAATGTTCCAAGAGTGCAAGTGTACGCCTCCATTCATTTCGTGTTCGGGCCATTAATTTAACCTGTTCTTCTCGCCGCGAAGGCCCAGTAGTTTGGTTAAATTATACCCCTGTGTAAATATTGTAAAAGTGTAAGACGGACCTACAGAGGTCAGAAATTATAAGATTTTTATGTAGACTAATGTTGCCTTGAATAGGCTGTAAGAAATTGGTTAAAGTGGGAGAGCATGTAAGCTCTTTTCTATAATTCCTAAATTCTACTGTAATATTGAGGAGTGCCTCTGGAAGGCGGTAAACTTGTTGGAGCAAAGTACTCTTGAATTTGAGAGATTTGTTTGTCTAAATAATACCACTTCTGAAATTGTAAACTATGGGATTGAAGCCCGAAACTGTTATATTCCCTATTCTGGGGTTCTCTATTTTAATCCCCAAATTTGTCATTTTTATTTCACTAAGTGAAAAGTTGTTAAGTTATTTTTTTGAAAAGAAATATAGCTAACCTTTATTTAAAGTTTTAATTTAATTTTGATATTGTAGTTAGACCCATTCAAGCCCACACCTTTTTTCACCTCTCTGCATTCCACAGATAAACCGGAACAATGACTGTGACAGAAATGTGGAAAACCACGCTTAGGATAACTTCTAATTTTAAGCGTAACTGTAGATTGGGTTCGAAACTCTCAAGCAGTGTTCCAGTGGCATGATCGGATACATAATAGACAAGGTTATGTTATGTGAAAATAATGACTTGTGAACAAGAAAATTATTCTTCGGCTTTAATAACCCACTGTTTTACATAGCAAATGATCAGGAAAATCAGAAAATACTGACGGGCGTAGAAACGTGGATACGTGTTCATCAGAACAGAATGTTTTACTGAATGTCCTTATTCCTCTACTTAAAACTTACAAGGAGACCTTGGCAACTTATCTCCACCGATTTCATCTATTTTCAACATATGTGCAACATATGGCAAGAATTTTCACCCTTCAAATTGCAAGGTGCGGCCCCCACTCAGTCTCGAGAAAATGACATTTACTTCGAGAGTGCTTCGCAAGACCAATACGGGACACATTCCCACAACGAACGCGCAGCTCAGCCAGCAAGTTCTCCTCGAATCTGTCTCCCTTGTTCTCCCTTGTGTTTTTTTGTTTCTGTTATTAACAGGCCCAGAGTTTTTTCCACGGCTGCAAAGAATGACAGACAAATTTATCGACGAATACATCTGAAAACGTTTTCGTAAAATTTTGGTCAAAATTCTGCATCCAAACATAAAACGAAAACAGTTCAAAAGCTGGATAAGTTATTCCATTGTTAAAACAAACTCGTTATCAGTTATCAGTTCTTGAAACAACCAACGTTTGACAATTAGGCACTCGCATTTTCGATTCATAACACCCGATTTCCACAGAGAAGCGGATGACACTCAACCAATATCGTTAAATAAAAATTGCTTTGCTGTTCACAATTTTTAGAATGTTTGTAACGCAAATAATGTGAAAATTGAACTATAAAATAAGCCAAAGAAACAATACAGAGGTGATCTTCGATCCGTGAATCGCGAGATTATGAAGCGGAAAGTTTGCTTGTTGTGGGGATGCTACGTGCACCGGTCTTGTGAAGCACTCACGAAATATTGAAATTCCATTTTCTCAAAACTGGGTGGGAGTTGCGCCATGTAATTTAAATCGGTGAACGTTCTCGCTATGACCCGCACGTATATTGAAAATGGATCGAAACGTTACCGACACGTTGGCAAGGTCTCCTTGGTAGTGTACTGGCAGTATCATTATTCCACCCGTGTTGAAGACAGAATTAGCCTGTACTTGGTCAAATTAGTGAACAGTCCAATCAGGGCATATACGTCTCTGGTAAGACCCCAACTAGAATATGGTTCCAGTGTATGGGACTCTCACCAGGATTACTTGATTCAAGAACTGGAAAAAATCCAAAGAAAAGCAGCTCGATTTGTTCTGGGTGACTTCCGACAAAAGAGTAGCGTTACAAAAATGTTCCAAAGTTTGGGCTGAGAAAATTTGGGAGAAAGAAGACGAGCTGCTCGATTAAATGGTATGTTCCGAGCTGTCAGAGGAGAGATGGCGTAGGAGGACATCAGTAGACGAATTAGATTGGGTGGTGTCTTTAAAAGTAGGAAAGATCACAATATGAAGATAAAGTTGGAATTCAACAGGACGAATTTGGGCAAATATTCGTTTGTAGGAAGGGGAGTTAGGGATTGGAATAACTTACCAAGGAAGATGTTCAACAAATTTCCAATTTCTTTGCAATAATTTAAGAAAAGGCTGGAAAAACAACAGATAGGGAATTCTTCAACTGGGCGACTGCCCTAAATGCAGATCAGTAGTGATTGATTGATTGATTGATTGATTGATTGATTGATTGACACCTATGATCAACTTTTCTGTCTCTTCGTCGTTACTTACCTTACTTAACTGCCTAATCCCCTATATCAGCGTGTCCACGGCCCTAGTCAAGGAATATTACTTTTTCCAGAACTTGCACTTCTAACAGATTAGGCAGTGTATTCTCGATGAAGGGAGCCTTCGTGGCTCAGGAGGCAACACGCCAACCTCTCACCACTGAGTTCCGTGGTTCAAATCCCGGCCACTCTATGTGAGCTTTGTGTTGGAAAAAGCGGAGGCGGGATAGGTTTTTTTCCGGGTACTCCGGTTTCCCTGTCATATTTCACTCCAGAAACAGTCTCCAGTATCATTTCATTTCATTTGTCAGTCATTAACTCCAAAAGAGTGCGACAGGCTTCGGCAGCCGGCATAATTTATATCCTTGCCGCTAGATGGAGGGTTCATTCATTCCATTTCCGACCCGGTCGAATGACTGGAAACAGGCTGTGGATTTTCATTTTGTTCATTCTCATTCTCTTTTAAGGGTCCCAGACGTGCATTTCTTTTGGTTTGGTCCACATTTTTTCTTTCATTGGTCCTCCGCCTTGTGCCTCAAATTATCTCTCACAGAGTGAAAGTGTAACTTATAGGCCCTAATGATTGTTTGACTTGGACCACTAAAGGATACAAATAACGATTTCCCCATTACCATCCCAGCTGTACAGTGCTGACATGTATTCCCACTGATCTTCATGCTGGAAGTACTCTTATAACACGTAACAGTACAATTTTCTAGCAAACTTGGAGAGTTACGAGGAATAGGCTATGTGTAGGAATATTTGAATATGAAATTTAATTATAAATCCTTGTTGAATGCTCCTATCTTTATAATACTGTACTATGACTATATTTTGGTTTTAATGGGATACAACATGCGACAAATATAGAAGAAAATTCTTTCCTGGAAATTTCTTAGTGGCAGGACTAAAATATACTATTAGCCTAACTACGGCGCAGAAAATTCAATTCTAACTGCACTTTACGAGCTAAATTTTTAATAGGATTAGTAGTTGAGGCAGTGTATTGACTTTTAAGGGTCCAGGATGCACAATTTTTACGACAATATGATTCCCTGATAAGCTAGTAAAATTAAATATAACGTAAAATAATCTGGAAGGAATAAACTTCCTAATGGTGAAATAATTACTAAATCGCTTGAGTTGTTATCGAGATTATCCCCACATGCAAACAACTCACAAACTTTCTCCGATTTGCCCATAAAATCTAAAAATGTCCCTTAACACCATGCTACTCCACTTATTATGGGCACGATTTGAAAATATTTTGTTCCGTTTTCCGACGGCAGTTCTGCTTACATATTAATGAGAACCCAGTGAATACGGCAGTCAGTTATAACACACCGAACCAAAAGGTGCAACTTTTCATACAACAGACCTATAGACTTTTCTCTTCAAGTGAATGGATGGCTTGTCTCTACTTCATCCAGCCTAATAGGCAGGATTGTTGATAATTAACATCCGTTAAATATGTATTAGTTGTGAATACTTTCAGGAATATTAGAATAGACAATTTTATTTCTTTTTGTTTTGTTTTGCTTAGTTTTTTAACGGATTTATCATCATCATCATCATCATCATCTGTTTACCCTCCAGGTTCGGCTTTTCCCTCGGACTCAGCGAGGGATCCCACCTCTACCGCCCCAAGGGCAGTGTCCTGGAGCTTCAGACTCTCGGTAGGGGGATACAACTGGGGAGTATGACCAGTACCTCGCCCAGGCGGCCTCACCTGCTATGGTGAACAGGGGCCTTGTAGGGGGATGGGAAGATTGGAAGGGATAGGCAAGGATGAGGGAAGGAAGCGGCCGTGGCCTTAAATTAGGTACCATCCCGGCATTCGCCTGGAGGTGAAGTGGGAAACCACGGAAAACCACTTCGAGGATGGCTGATGTGGGAATCGAACCCACCTCTACTCAGTTGACCTCCCGAGGCTGAGTGGACCCCGTTCCAGCCCTCGTACCACTTTTCAAATTTCGTGGCAGAGCCGGGAATCGAACCCGGACCTCCGGGGGTAGCAGCTAATCACGCTAACCACTACACCACAGAGGCGGCTTTAACGGATTTAACGTCACATTAATGCAAAGAGATTTTATGCAACGCTGGGACAAGAAATAGCTTGTACCATGAAGGTAAGTGCCCTTGGCTTTACATAAGGTCTTTGACTGATGTAAAACAATGAAAAACTCTGAGGATGGGATTCGAACCCACCATCTCTCGAATACAAACTTACAAGAAAACAACCCGTACCACGTAGTCAACTCAGTTGCTACACGGGATAGATTTGCATACACTTATCCTGGAGTGGCAGTTTCGAAGACAAGCCTTAGCAATAACAGGAACAGTTCACAAGGTGCATCATCAATAGGCTACCGTGTGTGGCGGTACATGGCCAATCACGATACCTGTTCAAAATGTAGCTTTCCCAAGATATAACTTGAGAAATAGTCCCGGTAAAATATGTATAAGCAAGGAAATGCTCAGTTCACCCTGAAGGACGTGGGATCGGTTCCCCGCCAGAAAGTCGACAATTTAGAAACAGAACTTTTACTTCTGCAGAGGCACACGGCCCTGAGATTCACTCAGTACCAGGTCAATTCCAGGGGCGGCCGGATTTGCAGCTAACCACTCTACCCCACTCAGTACCGAGTGTCCGGCTCCATGGCTAAATGGTTAGCGTGCTGGCCTTTGGTCACAGGGGTCCAGGGTTCGAATCCCGGCAGGTTTGGGAATTTTAACCATTATTGGTAAATATCGCTGGCACGGGGGCTGGGTGTATGTGTTGTCTTTATCATCATTTCATCCTAATCAAGACGCGCAGGTCGCCTACGGGAGTCAAATCGAAAGACCTGCACCTGGCGAGCCGAACATGTCCTCGGACACACCCGGCACTGAAAGCCATACGCCATTTCATTTTAGTACCGAGTTTACGGATAGTGGAAGCCTGCCACTCCTCCGAGGGCCTTTATGATCTGTGCGGACTTGTTTTTGCGTTTTTGTTTTGCTACGAGGTCCTGTTTAAAAGTAGGCCTAATAGTTACATTCTTTGCCACAAATACATGAATAGAAGTTACCTGACAGCTTTTACACACATACAGTAAGTACACAAGACTTATCAACAAGATATCCCAGGCTCATTGAATAAAGCAACAATACAACAAAGTCACTGAAGACTCGACAGCGGGAGACACAACAATCTCAAACAATAATTACGATAATAATATTGACGGTTGTGTTGTCTAATAATTCATTGTTTAACTCTGAAGAACTGAATTTCAGTCCAGGAATAAGAGCAATGAAGCCTGCCTCTTCTACCTTTTCATAATGACGTACTCCATTCATGGCCGGCCCCGTGGAGTAGGGGTAGAGTGCTTGCCTCTTACCCGGAGACCCCGGGATCGATTCCCGGCCAGGTCAGGGATTTTAACCTGGACCCGAGGGCTGGTTCGAGGTCCATTCAGATTACGTGATTAATATTGGGGAACTATCTGACGGTGAAATAGCCGCCCCGGTCTAGAAAGCCAAGAATAACGGCCGAGAGGATTCGTCGTGCTGACCACACGACACCTCGTAATCTGCAGGCCTTCGGGCTGAGCAGCGGTCGTTTGGTAGGCCAAGGCTCTTCAAGGGGTGTAGCACCATGGGGCTTGGTTTCTTCGGTACTACATTCATGTGTCAAGCAGTGGCAAAACTACTGAGTTTCTTTGAAACTCACTTTCTGAGTCCAGGTTCATGATACACACAGAATGGTATTATAACTCTTCCATCTTTGTGTCTCATGTCTTCCACTGTGTCTTATCAAGTCTCCCTGCTTTTGAGTTCGTACGAGATGGTGTAAATCATATCTGATGGTCCTCAGGTTTGGAGGGTATTGTGAGAAGTTTTATTGTTGATGTGATGGAAATTAAAACAGTCTTTAATGGTGAGAGTGCAGATTCCACATGGCGTGCGTGTCTCACGTGCATGATGTCATTTGGAAATAAAAAGAAGTTGGCCACCAATCAAGAGGCAGAACTGATATGCCAAGCCACTCCCCCGCAGGTGGATTGGTTCATGGTCGAGCTCACCTGGAGGGAGGGTCACTTGGATAATACGGGCACCTCTCCTTCGAGCGACAATTAGCCAAACCAAGGCCATGCACCGCGTACTGTGTACATAAAGCTGCCTGTCTTTCTTAACTCTGGACACAACCAAATAATGTATTAGGAAACGAAATTCTGGTGTAAGCTTGTACTGTATCAGTAACTTCTGAAGTTTTGTTTACAGCTTGATGATGATGATGTTGTTTGGGTCACCAGTTCAAAAACTGATACGGAGCAGATCTATTTTGAGTTAGCCTTTTTATTTCTACACGGCTATTGGATCTTGCATCTACACCACTCTAATCTGTCTGTCACAATCATACTTTGGTCTACCCATACCGTTATTACCTTTTCTCTTCCTTCAAGAAGTAAATGAACAAAACAGATAATCTAATATCCACATTAAGTTATGTGAGCCGCGGGGTAGTTTTCTCATAAGAATGAACTTAATTGTCGTTATTATTTATTAAATAAGGAGTTCGTAAATACATCATGCAAACTCACATTAGTCTACCATAGTACGGTACACACAGCATAGGGAAAAGAACACAACGAACACTGTTCTGATGGACTCGGGATCGATTCCCGGCCAGGTCAGGGATTTTTATCTGGACCCGAGGGCTGGTTCGAGGTCCATTCAGCTTACGTGATTAGTATTGGGGAGCTATCTGACGGTGAGATAGCCGTCCCGGTCTAGAAAGCCAAGAATAACGGCCGAGAGGATTCGTCGTACTATATATAGTAATGTGAGTTTGCATGATGTATTTACGAACTCCTTATTTAAGGTTCATATTCCTTTACACGTTTGCATAGGAAAATGAACACAGCGACCTTTGTACTGATGGAGTGCATATTCATATCGATGGCTTTCTTTTAAAACCTCGTATGTCCAAGTGTACTTCCTACCCATTATATTCCTTAAGAATGGTCATGCCTCACGGTCATATATTTGTATGTAGTCCATCAGAATAATTTTCGCTGTGTTCATTTTCCTTTGCTAATGTCTAAAGGAAAATGGACCTTACCGTACCGTATTGTAGGGATGTTGATTACATGGCAAATTTACCCACTCCTACAGTATAATGTATTTAAGGTTCATTTTCCTTTACAAATTGGCAGAGGAAAATGACCATAACGACAATTATTCTCTTGGACTGCATATAAATATGTGATATGTGATTAGGAGGCGTGACCAGTCTTAAGGAGAATAATGGATAGGAAGAATATTGTCAGGTACGTGGTATTAGAACTAGGCCCTCGATATGGAGTGAGGACACATGGTGCTGTTGATGGTGATTCGTCGGTTGGATGGAGACATTAAACCTTGAGCAGACCCCTTGGTGTTATATG
The DNA here is from genome assembly GCF_040414725.1 of Anabrus simplex. Classification (NCBI taxonomy): domain Eukaryota; kingdom Metazoa; phylum Arthropoda; class Insecta; order Orthoptera; family Tettigoniidae; genus Anabrus; species Anabrus simplex. The sequence continues at coordinate 1,505,415,600 of NC_090265.1, read as the reverse complement.
ACAGGAGTAGGCTATGTGCCGGCACCTGTTTTCATGCTCTCTCTTCCTACTACTATCATGTATCACTTCATTCATCTCATTCGTGTGACGTCATGAAATGCATCCGGTAATAAAACATCGCTGATCTCACTTCATAACCGATCCCGTAGAGAAACGAAGCAAGGGTTGCACACGCAGTCTCTATTCTCGTTGGTTTAATGTATATTAAGGCTTGTTTGAAGTAGGCTACTGCTGTCCATGCTATTCAAGAGCCCTCTCTTTCGCTGAAACTCTCTCCGAATATTCGACCTCTTCTCCTTTCTCCTATGATTATTTTAAAAGGGCATGGTGACCTCTGCTTTTACCCTTCAAACATCGTTCATCACTATTATCACCATGTTGAATACACCGGTTCTCGTCCGATCATCGCAGTTAAGCATCATTGGGCGTGGTCAGTACTAGGGTGGATGGCTCAGTTCCCTTTCTCGCCTGGCTGAGTAGCTCAGACTGTTGAGGCACTGGCCTTCTGACCCCAACTTGGCAGGTTCAATCCTGGCTCAGACCGGTGGTATTTGAAGGTGATCAAATACGTCAGCCTCTTGTCAGTAGATTTACTGGCACGTAAAAGAACTCCTGCGGGACTGAATTGCGGCACCTCGGCGTCCCCGAAAACCGAAAGTAGTTAGTGGGACGTAAAGCCAATAACATTATTAACACTATCATCATCAACACCATCATCTTCATAACGGCTCATGGCTCAGTGGTCAGCATCTTGGCCTTCAATCCTCTGATTCAGAGTTTGGTTCCCGGCCAAATCATGGGATTTTAATCTTGAAAGGTTAATTCACTTAGATCGGGGACTGTATTTTTATGACCCCGGCATTTGTACAACTCTCATACCACACATAACTTAACACTAGTCTACCCTTCATAATATTAACCCGCAATTTCTCGTAAGCGGTAGACTTCGTCTATCTCCACCTAAGGATCTGCCTTACAGGGGATTGCACCAGGTTATTAAAATCCACACACAGTTATTATTATTATTATTATTATTATTATTATTATTATTATTATTATTATTATTATTATTATTATTATTATTATTAGACCTATTATTCCCGGCCTTTTTTCCAATTTATTGTGGTCAACAATCTATGTCGATTTGGCTCAGTTTTATGACCGGATGCCTCGTAGGCTTATGACGTCAACCCTTCGTGGAGGAAACGGTTCACTTTTGCGTGCTTCTGTAGTTGTTGGTAGTGTGGTGTGTTGTATGTAGATGAAGAGATGTTTATTAAGACGAACACAATACACCCTGCCTCCAAGTCAGAGGAATTAAGCGTAGCCTTTTCATTTAAAAAACCCAGACGCGGTTCAGCCTGGACATTGAGAAAACGAGCCGGAGCTTGACCTTCTTCTTCCTCTTCGTCTTATTATTATTATTATTATTATTATTATTATTATTATTATTATTATTATTGTTATTGTTATTATTAGGTATATTATCATCGTTATGAGCAATAGAATATGGAGTGTAAGAGGACACGGCAGCAGTATTTAGGCCTACTGATTTTTTCATGTCTGAATCTTCGGTTATCGTCGTAAACAGTCCCTGGTACTCAGTTTGTAGGTAGTCTGGTCTCATACTCTGTATGACTTTAGTGTTTGCACTAGAGTGTGAATTTATGAGGACCTATGACGAATATGTTGGTTACAACTCCGCCATTTTCTTGGAGAGAAGAGCAAAACTTTTCGTTTCGGAGGAAAGAAGGATGGAATTTTAACCTACTTTTTTTCTCAGTTGAGTTCAATAGCATCTGTATTTTAAAGGTTGAAATAAAGTGAGACGGGGATGTGGAATAAGTAAAATAATAATCGCAGATATCAACTTAAGTAGGACGTCGTACTACATTCTCAGGCGCCGGGCTGAGTGGCTCAGACGGATGAGGCGCTGGCCTTCTGACCCCGACTTGGTAGGTTCAATCCTGGATCAGTCCGGTAGTAGCCTATTTGGAGGTGCTCAAATATGACAGCCACATATCGGTAGATTTACGTAAAAGAACTCCTGCGGGACAAAATTCCGGCAGTCTCAGCGTCTCCGAAAACCGTAAAAAGTAGTTAGAGGGGTGCAAAATAATAACATTATTATTACACTCTCAAGCATGAAGTTATAGAATTTTCTTCTTTTTCTTTTTGGGCCTATGACCTAAATGTTAGGCCCCTTCAAACAACAAGTAGGCCTATCATCATCAAGCAAGCATCTTCTTCTCCTTCTTCGTATTATTATTATTATTATTATTATTATTATTATTATTATTATTATTATTATTTTTGCCCACCTTCTTACGATTATTATTTTGCCAATTTTCGCACACCTTGGTGAGGTCGTGGGTGCGATCTGTGTCGCACGTGTGCACCTGGTTCAGTTTTGCTCCGAAATTACCTTCCTGGCGCTAACCTTTTTTATAATGATGTGTACACTATTGCATGCTTTTGTTGTGACTGTTAGGATGGTGTGCTGAGTTTTAATGAAGAAGTGCGTACGTATAGTTTATTGAGATAAACAGAAATACCAATTTCCCAAGCCAGAGGAAGTGACCAATCGCTTCTCAAAGCCCTGACCCGGTCGGGAATAACCTGGAGCCCTCTGAACCATATTATAATTCCGCGGCACATACAGGCCACTGAAGGTCGTAATTGCCGAGATAAGTCCTGCCCAGCAGATAGTGAGCGCTACGTAGTCAGCGTGGTGAAATCTTATACCGTATTGCTTGGCGTTCGATACATTTTTTTATCACATATTTCCTCGTGTGGTTTCACGACGCTAAGTCAACCTCGTTCCAGCCCCCAGTCCAGGATTAAAATCCTTTGTCAAGCTGGGAATCGAAAGGAGCGCTTCCTGGTAAGAAAGAGACACGTCACCACTACACAACAGAACTGGCATACTCGTATTTCTCTGAAAAATAAATAATACAGGTGTCGAGTCCACTATCTTCTCACACCGTGGTGACGTCGTGAGTTGCATATGTTGACCTGGTCAAGTTTTGTCCCGAAATTCTCGTCCTGAAGCCAACTTTCGGGAGTTATTTACGAAAATTTTAGTTGCAGTCATTGGAGACCTAATATGTACATAGCATGAAACACGGTGTTTAAACATAGAAACGACCTAATGTGGCTTAGAACAGGTAACTTTTTTTAGTTTTTTCCACTCTAATCTTCTTTCAATGTAATGAAAGTTGAGTGAAATGTGAACACTGAAACAACTATCCATTTTAAAATTTGCTCACTTCGAACGTTGATACAGGAATTAGAAATATGAACAATTTCGTCTGGAGCGTGGCATTGTATGGAAGTGAAACACAATAACTAGCTCAGAAAGGAAGAAAAAGGAAGATTTTGAAATGTGGTGTTACTGATGAATGCCGATGGTGAGATGGATAGATCGAATCACGAATCACGAAATTTGACCAGAGATGAGATAGAATGATAGTCCTACTCCTTGGCTAAATGGTCATCGTTGAGGTCTTTGGTTCAGAGGGTTCCGGGTTCGATTCTGGACCGGGTAGGCGATTTTAATCACGTGTGATTAATTATTAAGGCTCGGGGACTGATTGTTTGTGTTTGTTCCAACACTCTCCTCTTCATGTTCAGAAAACACACTACACTGCCAACCACCACAGAATAGGGACTGAGGAAGAGCATGCGGCCGTAAAACAGGGACAAATCCACATTTGTGACACAGTTCGCACCCACGACCCCACAACCTTTGGGAAAAGCCGTAGAAGAAGAAGAAGAAGAAGAAGAAGAGATAGCATGATAGATTACACCTTAAGACACGCAGGACTTGCTCATTTAGTTTTTGGTGGTAAGAACGGCAGGGGCAGACCAAGACATGAATGAGTAGGATGTAGTAGTAACGAAGGTTAGAACGGTATAGGGTGGAAATCTCCATCAAACCGGTCTATAGACTGAAGACTCAAACAACATTAAAAAGCCAAATGTAACGATACTTTCCAGCCACGTTGTGTACGGGTAGTGAGTCTACATGCACGAAGGCCATGAGTTCTTTTGCTACCCACTACAGGGAATCTGAAATCTGAGTTCAGCTGAAGAGCTGGCTAATACGAGGGGCAAAAGACCAACTTAATATAGACAAGCAGTACGACGAAAGATGTCACGTCAACCACGTGTCACTCCAATACCTGCAGGGTATCTGGCTGGGCGCAATTCGTCTTGACAGGCTAACATTATCAAGGGGCTGCATGTATTCACGAATGTGTTTGTTGGTTTGTTTGTTTTGGTGACAATATTACTACATTTGTTTGTTTAGTGAATTGTTTGACCACTTCCACGCATACTAGAACCTCTACATTTACTTTAAGTGTGGGATGTACACTTCCTGTTTGAAAGTTCCTAAATTTGCGAGAGGGCCTTTTGTCGATCCACCGTATTGAAATATAATAACAACATCTTATCAACGAGCACACAAAATGATCGTAAATATTCCAAGACTAGATGAACGGGAGGTAGTGTAATTGTGTGTGTTACTTTAAGGGACTTAATTTTCATTATAGTACGACTGAGTATCTCTTAGACCATTTCAAAGATCAATACACCAGTCTATTAACATTATTTTAATAATTTGAGATAATGAAGTGACGGTGGGGATCAGAAAATGAAAGGTGGAATTCAAAATTTGTTCATATCGTTTAACAGGTGCAAGATTTGAGACTTGAAAATATTCAAGGACACGGCACATCTAACCACAGTGTATGCTGTTAGATACACTTCTCTATCGATCGTGTTTCATACGAAAGTAAGCTCCTTCTGTTTTATTATATCTCATTCAGCAGGTTTACACAAAGGACGTAGCAAAACTTATACATTTTTCGATCTCCCTAGATGTTTATCACTAAATACAATAAACTAAGCCCGTATTTCAGACAGATCATTAGGGATCTTGACCTGCCAGATAAATAGTTTGCTGAATTTACGAGTGTCCTCTAGTCAGCACGACGACATCCTCAACCGTACTGTTTGGCTTTCGTGACCAGGTCCGCTACCTAGTTAATCAGACAGTTCCACATGTAGTCCCACAGTGCTAAGAGAAGCACCGTTTCAGCCCTCTGTTCAGGATCAAAATACTTGGAAAAGCCTGAAATCAAACCCGAGACTTCCAGGTAAAAGGCAGACAAGCTATCATCATACTGTGAGGTTGTCGAGAATATTGTGGCAGTATTTCAGGCCATATAGCATGAATAGGTCCCAAACGTACGTCTGGAACTTCAATACGTCACTAGAGAGCACCTTCACCTATTTGTCCGTAATAATTATTCATCTTGACAGATCAGTAAATAATGAACACAGAGGGCAATATAATGCTCCACGTGCAACGAGGTTCATGATGATTGTTGGACAAAAATGTATTGTTGATGGCTAAGGACGAAACACACCGATACTATGAGACACTTGGGGATGCGCCTCTCTTCCCTCACGGAGGGGTCGGTTGGCATTTTGCGTTTAACTAGACTGAAGGGAGAGACAAACTTTCAGCGTACCATCTAATGACTGGACTAAATTATCTCAGTGCCTTTTGACTAGTTCAGTTAATTCTTAGTGGACATGTTTGCCAGAAGAAGTATAGATGATAGTTGTTCACTGCTCCTAAGAATCACCCTTTGTTGTTTGTTTAGCTGTCAACCTGGCGTCTCAAATGCCGTACTACCATATCATACTCAGCCGTATCCTGCCGGCCCATAATAATAATTAGAATATTATCTGACCCAATATGTAAAATTTATTCATAAAAGTTACAGTCTAACATGTTAAAGCATCGTACCCCAAGATAGTTGATACCGGATGTTGAGCAAGACAGTGAATTGCTGGATATTCTTCATATTTCCGTATGACCGTGAGAAAGGATAGCGTACCCAGGCGCTGGCAAGGATCGGCACGTGTATTAGATGCTGACCAAGCAAGATATTTCAGCCAATGGGAACTTAAGGATTTGGCAAACCTGGAGGCTATACCGCGCCAAATCATAATTCCAGATGACCAACGTGCTCAGTTGATAAAGTCAGTTTCTGTAGGAAATCGGTTTTCCACAGTTTCAGAAGTCAGATATATTTGGAAATGTAATATAAAAATTGGTGGAAGAGATTTACTAGTGTTTAATCTGTGTTTTGTAAATATATCACAATAAGTATTGTGTCATCATATATGACGAACTCTCTGATTGGTGGTTGGTTCAGACATCCGGGAACCCCAATATTATGGCGTCACCGAAGCCTCCTCAGTAACCCAAGCTCTGGAGAGCGTCACTCTGTGTTAAATGCTTGGATAGTGCGGAAGCACAAACTTTGATTGGTGATCGTGATTAACGTGGTGTTATTCCAGTAATAGTAACTGGCTCTCAATGATACTTTAAATTGTGCAGTTGCAATATTTTACTGTACTTGAGTGAATGGAATAGTATAATTTTGGCAGAGTTTACTTTCAATTGATAAAGACGGTGTTTAGTGACCGCTGAGTAACAAGTGTAGTGGAAACGTGCTATTGTTTCACTATTCCGCGACGGGCGCGTTTCGCGATGAACTTCCGTAGCGAACCGTGTGCTGCTTTTTTTAAAAACTGTATTCTCATCCTTCAAGTGAAGTGTGTAATATATATGTGAATCAGTGTGTTTAGCTGATCTTGTCAAGAGAAAGGGTATCTCGGCTCGCAGCATTAAGCAGCGAAGATATTATCAACTATAGTCTTCTGTGTTCCAGTGAATTACCTTCCAGCAAGATGATGGATATGCCTGCAGAGGAAGGAAGTGCATTCACACATGTTAATGCTGTGATTAACATGGTGTAGATCCCTAAATCAGTGGGGATGTAAGCTGATATCCTGGTATCTCCCAGAGTCGTCGTGTAAATACAGTAAGGCGCATGTGTTATTTATGGCATGATATGTAAGTTATGTTAAGGTACTAGGGCAGTGTAGATTGAATTTTTATTTTCATGTAAAGTAAGCCTGACGGCATGTGTTTGTTTAATTTTATTACTATGATAGATTCGGATACGAGAATAATGCATGTTTATTTTATTTTCATTTTGCTTTATGATTAGATGTTTGGGAAAATGAGGGATTGATAGGATCAGTTGTTGTTTATTTGTGTATGTTACTTAGCGTAGGATATTCCGAGTTTTCCTTAAATATATGCTAGAAGGGCTAAATTGATAGGTTCATTTTTATACAACGTTAAACACGTATTAGTTCATTTTATTTCGGTTATTCAGAGAGAAGGTATAGCTATTTTGCATGATGCATGGTTTTACAGAAGTCGACAGAAGGAGCTGCAGAACGCCGTTGTTAAAATAAGATCTTTGAAGTTAAGTTGGACTCTGTTTGCCTGATGGTCTGCCAAGGACACGAACTGCGTCTCATTATGTGGAAAGGCCAGTGGGATTCATGAGAAACAATGAGATAAAAATTGCATGCTGAATTATAATGTATTGGTGCAGGCTGATTGTATGCCTGACAAGATAAAGAGTATTGTGCAGATGTGTGTGCCTGCCTAGTGTCTTCTGAGTGTATATTGTGATCAGAATGGACAGTGTTAATTCCAGACTATTGAGTCTGATGTTGTTAAATGGCCCAAGCATGCTAAGAAATAATGAGTATACGTGAGTTTCCGTGTAGCCGATGAAAGGCGTTATCTCATGGCAAGCTGATTCCTGGCCTTGTTTATCTGTAAGTGTGAAGGAGACAGTATTTCCTTGTGGCGGCCTCGGGAGACAAAATCCAATCTTTAGCATAGTGGAGTTCAACATTTCTTTTCAGCTCGTAATCTACCCGGAAGTATATGACGGATGACCGCGCTGTTGAGCGCTCAAACGCAGCAGAAGGAGGCAATGTTGCCCATTGCTTTCTTCATGATATCAAGGGTTATTTATATGTTTTTCCCTTACAGGATGATATTTTACATCGTTATTTGTTATTGTATACCTTGTCTCGTTGTTTTTAAAGGGAACAGCCCGAGTGCTGAAATATTGTTGGTTTATCTAGTTCCGTCTAGATCTTTTGCAGTGAACCGGGATTCACATTAGAAGCAGTGTAGCATTTAAGATTTTACTCGATATCCAATGTATATATATGTTTAGTTTGATTATTTGAATTGTTGTAAAAATAGCGTAGGATTTGCCCCTAGTATTTTGCATAACTTACATTGCATCCATTGCGTCTTAATTATTTTCTTTCCGTCGTAATTTTTCTTTATAATGTAACTTTTATTTTTACGGAAATAGTTTGACGACTGTCGGGATTAACTTAACTTTGAAACCGTATCGTTGGGATGCGATAGGGTGAAACTCCATACGGAAATACCACATGTCAGTGTTTGCGTACACTTGTTGCCATACAATATAAACATTGGACTATAAGAAGAAACTCAGTCTTGATTTATATAAATGTTCTTTGTTGAACTTGTTTTTTTAATATCAAATTTGTATGATCATTCAATTAGCGTTCTAATTTCGACTTATTTTTAATACTTTGAGTTCATTTTTTTACAAATTATTATTTTTCTTGATTTAATTATTTTCATGTGATATGATCGGGGATATTTATTAATAAATCTATCTTACACCCTATGATTGTTTTTCATTCGTGTTATACCTCCATTTCCTGTCATTGATTGCTATTGTAGTGTAGAATTTCGACTTTTTATCCTGACCCAATCGACAACCAACCCCCACTCTGCCCAACCCTGAGTTAGTCGGATGTTCATACAGGAATGGAGGCATCGTCCTAGAGGGTATTTACCCCTGGGTACGGTACAATACAGTCACTGAAAAAATGAAAGAACTTATGTGCAGCAGTGTGGAGTACTATCATATTTGGTAGGCCAGGTAGTTTGCCATTTACTATAATAGAATTTTCTGACCACATTTTGACTTGATAACTTCTTATAATTCGGTCTAAGAGTAGGGGTGGAGGCAACAAAAGTTGGCGTAACGAAATTTGGCGAGAGTTTGAGACCTTCGTAATACAGGAAATTACTGATGGATTTCGTACATTTAGGTATCAACATGAAGGGCACGTGGAAGTTAATAATAAGGTGTAAACTTGGTTCCAGTCCCACACAAATGAATATCTTCATCATTACAAGGTGAAAAAATCATTTGCCAAACTAGCAGTAACATCAGACAACCATCATGTACAGTATATGCGTAACTGAACCTGTCTGAAGGAGAAAATAAAATCTAACGTGTGACCCGCGCTCATGAACAGACAACTCAAGATATTGTACATTAGGTACGGAGACCACTGGATCCTCCATCCTTCGCCGATGGAGCGAATATTTCTCCAAAGTGAGTAATGAGTAATTTGACCATCCTTCACTCCAAAGCGTGAACCAAATATCTGGGCCTGTACCACCAATTAAAATCAAGGAAATCGAACATGCGATATGAAAGATGGAGAATGGGAAGGTAGCTGGCCCCGAAGACATACTAGTCGAAGTGAGGAAGATCTTTGGCCACCAAAGATCTACGGCCTTTGCCGCCCTCTTCAACCTCTTCAACCAATGATGGCGTGGCCCCAGAAGTTTGGACAGCACGAATTTCAGTGCCAATTTTGGAAGGCGTGGGTGACGTTACCGATTGAATGTACTGTCAGCCGACACGGCTCTTGTGTCACGTCATGACAATACTTGAATGGGTAGTTGATGACTGGCTCCGTTAGATTGTCTTTCTTACTCTGAATCAGTGTGATTTTGTCAAAGGAAGTGGAATTATGGATGCCATTTGTTACCGAGTTTTTGTGGTAGTTATGCGTGAAAGAAGGTGCGGGGTGGTGAACAGGTCTCAAGCTACTAAGGTAAAATTAATTTAAAATTTAACAAGGTTATATTTTCTTTTTGAAACAAAGAAATAACAAGCATGGCAGGTACAAAGTAGCAAGTCCAAAGGGTAGTTACAATATTTACAGGATTTGGGCTTCGCGCCCTGACTTCACAATGCTAGGGCAATCAGCTCACACAAGTTTCAACAGAGGGGCAGAAAACCCCATTCATGACTAGGAGCCCTTGCTCCAAATTACACTGAAAAGCCTCCACGAGGCATACAAAACTCAATTTTCAAAAGAGCCACTCGCTCTCAAATTTAAGCCTCTCCCAGGCCACACCAAACTCCACCTTGAAGCTGTCCTCAACGGACGTAAACACAGGGGTAAAATACCCAATCTACTGAGGTCTATTAAATGAAAAGGAGGTTAATTAAATGACCTCTAAAATAACAATTTGAGAGGAGGCGAACTTGCACTCCTAATACACTTTGATTAAGACCTACTTGGCACTAGGCCGTTAATACAAGGGCTAATCCCATACTAAAGAGGTGACTTAAGAAGAGAACAATTTGTTTTACGTTAACAAAGAATAGGTTGAGAAAAATAAGTTCACCTCAAAACAATATGAGTGGGAGCTCGAGAGGGTTAGCACTCTCTATCCCAGTATGTAGCTTTAAAAGAGAATATATGAAAAGAGTAGTTACATTTAGGAAAAGGTTACATGGTGGAACGCTTCGAACCCGCCCCGAGAGTTAAACTGCTGAGCTAGCAAAGAAAGACGTTATTAATCGGCCATTACCTTATTGTTGACCGCTGCCGAGGAAAGAGGCGCTTCCCGCCTCCTGCTATGTACTTTATACACTGAAAGATGGAACAGAAGTGGCCCGGAGACCCTAAAATCAGCAGTTTATATACTCTCGCGGAAGTTTCTAGGCGTTAGGGGAATGAGAACACCCTCCCACGAGGATTTTATTGGTTCATCCATAAACCCCCTACACAATACTAAGAAGAAACACATAATTGGTGGAAAATTAATTTAAGAAATTCGGGATAGGCTAGATTTAAAACAAGGGGAAAGAAGGGGTTAATATTGCCAACTTAACCAATGACTGAAAGAAATTTAGCAAAGAACGAACATTTGAAATAAAAATTTCTCCAACAAAATAGTTCTTTGACTCCGCACTAGGGTGCACTATTGTTGATCTTCAGTAGTGTCCTCTAGAAGAGAAAGTTCACACTTCTTACTTCAAGCAAAACAAAAACACATCAAAAATGACACAGTTCAAAAACTCAAAATTTTCCACGTGGTGACATCTTCTGAGAAGGTAGAGAATTAATAGCGTAGATAAAGTTCAGACTTCCTCCAGCAGAGGAGTTTCACCTGGCGCAAATTTTAAATTAGCGGCGTGGAGGTGTACCGCCCGGTACAGACCTCCCCCCCCAAAAGTTCCTCCAGGGGTGACACATGAAATTGTTTGAAAACAAGGTCCAAGTTTTGATGTAGATATGGAGATTAATTGCCAAAAAATTTATAAGATTTTCCTAATTTGGTTAGATTCAGTTTCAAAATTTTGTTGTTGCAGGTGAAGTACAGTCTTTATGTTTGTAGAAGTTGAGTTCTGAAGATAAACTTTTAATACTTAAAAGTGATGAAAAATTTTGCAATGTCCACCAAATATTGCTGTTGAATTCCCAAGTGTAGTCATTGCTTATAGTAACTGTTCATGTGGTTGATGTTGATGAAGTGGGATGGCCAGACCGGCCGTTGCAGCTTGCGTCCAAAGGAGGCCGCTCGGACCCCTCAAGTACCCTGAGATACCGCTCGCCCGCACTATGAGGGGAGCAGTGGTGTTGAAACACGCCGCGCCCGCGGTGAAGATATACAGGCTGCGGGCAAGTAGCAGGTCGTGCGCCGCGCATCAGCCTTGGCCGGGAGGAGAGCTCCGGCTCGCCATGCACCTGACGTACTCGCTGGAGAAGAGGGGGCCCGTCCTCTGCCCCAGTTGCTGTACGGCGCCGCGTGGCTGCGGGGGCACTGAAACATTAAAGCTAGGCGGCAGAATTGTGTTGGACCATCATCTTTTTGAGGGCACAGGCTTGGTGAAGAGGTTGAGGGGTCAGCGGCGAGCAGATGTCCATGGCATTTAATATAATCAAGCCACAGTGTGTATTGGAGCAGGAGACGGGAGCGTGGTAATGGCCGAGGCAAGGACAGAATGGCAGTTTAACGGATCGGGGAAGGTTTTACAAAAAATGCTTACATATAAAACAAAATAGAAGGAGCAGAATGCCTTAAGAGTAGAAACTCAAAAAAACATAACCTTCATATTCCTATCAAATTATATGAAGCAAGTTGACACAAAATTTACACCGGTTTCACCTGTGACAGGTGAACCCTAAATATCCTCTCGGTGGCTGGATTGCTTACTAACAACCTAACTGGCGTAAGAAAATCGAGAATGATACAAGGCCCATGAAATCTGGGGGCAAGCTTGCCCGCGGGAACAAAGTTCTTGACCATCACTTGGTCACCTACCTTCAAAGTGGTGGGTCTCCGTCCACGATCATACCTTTCCCTAACCTTTTCATGAGATACCTTAAGATTGGCTTTAGCCTTCTTCCAAAGATCTTTAATATTATCCGGATCTATTGTCTCGGGTAGAATGTCACTCAGAGACCAGAGGTTAGAGAGCGGCGAGTTGGGAACAAACTTGAACATCAAAGAAGCTGGAGTAAATTTATGTGATTCATGAACCGCCGAATTCAAAGCAAAAGCTAACCAATGCAGGGACGTGTCCCACCTGGAATGATCTTCATGATGATAGGCAATAAGTGCGGACCTGAGATTACGATTAACCCGTTCAGCCAGAGATGGTTGAGGGTAATAAGCAGAAGTAGTTACATGAGAGATGGATAAGTCAAAACAGAATTTACGAAAAAGATTTGATGTAAACGCCTTAGCATTATCGGACACAATATATTGGCACGGACCAAAAGAAGCAAAAATAGAATTTAGGCAAGTAATGGTGGACTGAGCGGTAGCCAGCTTAGTCGGAAATAACCAAGAAAATCTGGTAAAACCATCTACGCATACAAGGGTGAACTTGTTAGCATTACCCTTTGACTGGGGGAAGGGTCCTACATAATCAATGTACAGGCGTTCCATGGGGCGCGACGCTTGATGGGAAGACAAAAGGCCTACCTTGGTGGACATGGTTGGTTTACTAATCAAACAGGATTTACAAGCCTTTACTAGTTCACGGATTTCACCATCCATACCTTTCCAGATGAACATTTCACGAATCTTTTCACGGGTTTTAAAGATTCCAAGATGCCCCCCTAATGGGGTCTCATGGTAGTACTTGAAGATCATAGGCACAAGAACAGCTGGAACGACAACCTTCATCATCTTGTCATGCCTCGAAGGGCAACATAAAACACCATTCCTCAGAACATAAGGGACAACATGTTCCCCAGAAGAAAGGGTTTCCATTATCGGAGCCAGCGTCGGATCTTCATGTTGGTATTTCTCGATATCCCTAAAGAGCATGGGGGCATCCGTTAAGATGGCATTAATATCAGATGGTGTTGACTCGGGAGGTGATGAACTGTCGACCGGTTCATGGTTCTCAACGTCGTTTGAAAACATACGGCTGAGTCCATCAGCGACAATATTTTCGGTACCTTTGATATGTCTAACATCAAACTGGAAGGCAGAAATACGGATGGCCCAGCGGGCTATACGACCAGTACGACGCGGCCTACCTAAGACCCAGCTTAAGGCTTGATTATCTGTCTCCAGGTCGAATTTAACATGTTCCAGATAGAGACGGAACTTCTCTAAGGCGAATAAGACTGCCAAACCTTCGAGCTCATATATGGAATACTTGGCTTCTTGAGCCGACAATGTCCTAGATGCATAGGCGATGGGTCGCCTCCCTAGTTCAGTCTCTTGAAGAAGGACTGCCGCTACTGCTGACGACGGCGCGTCGGTTTGGACGATGAATTTCTTCGAGAAATCAGGCATAGCAAGTACAGGGGCATTACAAAGAGCTAATTTAAGGTCTTCGAAAGCGGCTTGTTGAGAAGGTCCCCACTCAAATTTGATGCCTTTCCTACGAAGAAGGTTTAAGGGCGCCGCTCTATTAGCGAAGTTAGGAATAAACTTCCTGAAGAAATTCACCATACCAATGAACCTGGCGATACCTTTAATGTCCTTGGGAGGTTTAAAATCACGGATGGCCTGTGTTCTAGAATGATCGACGGCTACACCATCAGGTGACACAATATGCCCTAGGAAAGACATAGAGGGCTTAGCGAAGGCAACCTTGGACAACTTAACAGTTAACCCAGCCTTACGAAGGCGATTGAGGACTTCTCGCAGATGATCTAGATGTTCTTCGAAGGTTTCCGAAAATACGACGACATCATCCAAGTAGTGGTACAAGTATTCAAATTTGATGTCGGAGAAGACCCTATCTAGCAGCCTAGTGAGTACAGCGGCTCCCGTGGGGAGCCCGAAAGGCACGCGGTTGTATTCATATAAATTCCAGTCCGTGGCAAACGCTGTAAGGTGTTTAGACTCTTCGGCAAGGGGAATTTGATTGTAGGCCTGATTCAAGTCCAAGATAGTAAAGAACTTGGCCTTACGAAACCATGAAAAACAAGAATGAAGGTCGGGAAGGGGCACAGATTGTAACACCACCTTCCGATTGAGAGCCCTATAATCAATGACAGGCCTGAAGCCTCCTTGGGGTTTCGGAACTAGAAAAATAGGCGAAGAATACGCCGACTTAGAGGGCCTAATAATACCATCCTTCAACATCTGATCGATAATTTCTTTCAGAGCCTTCATTTTAGGTGGAGATAGCCTATACGGTGGAAAACGGACAGGAATCGAATCAGTGACCTCAATTTTGTATTCAATAAGGTCAGTAACACCACGAGTATCAGAGAACACCTCTGGGAAGGACTGACACAGCTTACGAATACTATCAGCCTGCTCCTCAGGTAGATGTCTAAGGTCTAACAACATCTCATCCTGGGTAGGCGAAATAGAAGAACATGATGCAGAATTACACTTTAATAGAGGGATATTACAATTAGAGGCAAATTTGAAAGTGCAAGACCTACTCTGAAGATCGAGCACAAGACCAGTGTGAGAAATAAAGTCCGCTCCCAATATAATGGGGCAAGACAAGAGCTTGGCCACAAACAATTTAACTTTCCATGTGAATTTAAAAATACGAATTTTGACCAATAAGGAACCTAGAATTTCTAATGGGGATGAATTAGCCGAAACATATTGAACAGGAGATGAGACATAGTCAGGTAGTTTACAAACAGATTTCAATTTAGAATACCATTCAGCCGAAATAATCGAACAAACACTGCCTGAATCTAAGAGAGCTGTTATAGGCTCGTTATTTAACTCAATCTTAAGAAAAGGAACAGGTGCGGGGGAATCCGCCGCAATCCTAAGACACTCTTTGGGACCTTCAAAGGATAAATTTGAAAATTGCTCGTTCCCTGAATTTACAACCTGTTTACCAGGGGCTGAGTCTCGGGAAGATGGATTAGTCGACTCAGCCGATGCCACTAGTGACTTTTTATTATTGGCATAGGTGGAATTTGCACCAGAAGTTGAGCAGGAGGGGGTGCTATTCGAGTTTGGGCAATTCTTGGCAATATGTGAGAAAGCCCCACATTTAAAACAGCCTTGTGCTGAACCAGCTCCGTTATTTGCCCTACTAGACTTGATCAGTGGACACTTATTGCGCAGATGGTCAGGCGACCCACAAGCATAACATTTACGGGGTGTGACTGGTCGGCGAGGTGGAGGCCGAGTATTACTAAACGAAGGAGGGGGTTCTTTTGCCACACGCAAAGAATCGGCGTACCTAACTCCTTCCGCTGAGACGGCCAACGCTTCAAGTTCAGAGAAAGTTTGCGGGCACGCCGCGAAACACAAGTATGACCTATAAGATGGTGAAATGCCTTCTACAATCGCCTGTACAATCTGATCTTCAGGAAAATGAAGGGCAAATACCCTAGTATAAAACTTAATGACTTGTATGAAATCAGCCAAGTTCTCATCCAATCGCTGTACACGATAATAGTACTTCTGAATCAGAGAAGACCTCGCGCGGGCGGGAATAAAATTTGCAAGCAAGTGTGCATGAAAATCTTCAATAGATGACTGTTCGGCTATGGCTCTTACTATTTTGTCAGAAAGAATACCAATTGCATAAGGGTAGATGATTTGCAAAATTTGACATGGAGAAAGAGAAAACACAAGGGCATGATCCTGAAATTCAACAAGAAATCTTAAAAATGAAATTACTTCACTGGTGGTATTAACCGAAAACTTAGAGATGCCTCTGAGCAACATTGCCAATGGATGAGGCAAGCTGCTAAACCCGGGTGACATAGTAGGTAAAGGTTTCAATGGCAAGGTAGTTAATTCAGAACGGATGTTACTCAACGATGCACGGCGTTCAGACTCGTTGTCCAATGGGGCAGAGATAGTTTGGGCAGCCATGGTTTTCCTATTTACTTCTCCCTTAGGAGGTTCTTCCTCACTACCTACATTCACTATGGTGGGTTGATCAGATTTGGGAGGAACTTCCCCAGTTAACAATTGAGTGACCTTGCTAGATAATTCAGAAATATTTTCCAGGAGCGTACTAGCTTCCTTCCTCTGAACGTCATTCAGTTTTAGAGACAACAGATCGTTAACTCTATTTGAAAAGTGATATAGCCTGGCTTGCACACGCTTAATTTGATTAGGAGAAGGATCATTTTCATCAAAAAACTAACTACAGATGCTAGCCCAGTAATATTCTCGACGATCGTGGAAAGAGAGTCGTCAACTTCTTTCTCTCCCAGTGTGGGGATGGAAATGGGCAAATCAAGGGACTCTCTAAGCTTATTTGTGTCTACTGCAACCGTGCCTCCAGATTGCACATTTCTAATAGTCAATTCGTAAATCAACTCCTCCTTGCGCAAATAGTTAAGATGGAGAACATCGCGAGGGCCGGGCATGATGACAGAACAATTTTGAAAAACTCAAAAATTCCAGCAACTGAAAAAATGGTTAGGGTTCGGAACAAACAATGTTTAGCCGTCAAAAGGGGCTAAATTGAGACCCATTCAACCACGCTCTGCTACCACTTGTTACCGAGTTTTTGTGGTAGTTATGCGTGAAAGAAGGTGCGGGGTGGTGAACAGGTCTCAAGCTACTAAGGTAAAATTAATTTAAAATTTAACAAGGTTATATTTTCTTTTTGAAACAAAGAAATAACAAGCATGGCAGGTACAAAGTAGCAAGTCCAAAGGGTAGTTACAATATTTACAGGATTTGGGCTTCGCGCCCTGACTTCACAATGCTAGGGCAATCAGCTCACACAAGTTTCAACAGAGAGGCAGAAAACCCCATTCATGACTAGGAGCCCTTGCTCCAAATTACACTGAAAAGCCTCCACGAGGCATACAAAACTCAATTTTCAAAAGAGCCACTCGCTCTCAAATTTAAGCCTCTCCCAGGCCACACCAAACTCCACCTTGAAGCTGTCCTCAACGGACGTAAACACAGGGGTAAAATACCCAATCTACTGAGGTCTATTAAATGAAAAGGAGGTTAATTAAATGACCTCTAAAATAACAATTTGAGAGGAGGCGAACTTGCACTCCTAATACACTTTGATTAAGACCTACTTGGCACTAGGCCGTTAATACAAGGGCTAATCCCATACTAAAGAGGTGACTTAAGAAGAGAACAATTTGTTTTACGTTAACAAAGAATAGGTTGAGAAAAATAAGTTCACCTCAAAACAATATGAGTGGGAACTCGAGAGGGTTCCCAGTATGTAGCTTTAAAAGAGAATATATGAAAAGAGTAGTTACATTTAGGAAAAGGTTACATGGTGGAACGCTTCGAACCCGCCCCGAGAGTTAAACTGCTGAGCTAGCAAAGAAAGAAGTTATTAATCGGCCATTACCTTGTTGTTGACCACTGCCGAGGAAAGAGGCGCTTCCCGCCTCCTGCTATGTACTTTATACACTGAAAGATGGAACAGAAGTGGCCCGGAGACCCTAAAATCAGCAGTTTATATACTCTCGCGGAAGTTTCTAGGCGTTAGGGGAATGAGAACACCCTCCCACGAGGATTTTATTGGTTCATCCATAAACCCCCTACACAATACTAAGAAGAAACACATAATTGGTGGAAAATTAATTTAAGAAATTCGGGATAGGCTAGATTTAAAACAAGGGGAAAGAAGGGGTTAATATTGCCAACTTAACCAATGACTGAAAGAAATTTAGCAAAGAACGAACATTTGAAATAAAAATTTCTCCAACAAAATAGTTCTTTGACTCCGCACTAGGGTGCACTATTGTTGATCTTCAGTAGTGTCCTCTAGAAGAGAAAGTTCACACTTCTTACTTCAAGCAAAACAAAAACACATCAAAAATGACATTCAAAAACTCAAAATTTTCCACGTGGTGACATCTTCTGAGAAGGTAGAGAATTAATAGCGTAGATAAAGTTCAGACTTCCTCCAGCAGAGGAGTTTCACCTGGCGCAAATTTTAAATTAGCGGCGTGGAGGTGTACCGCCCGGTACACCATTCACGGTGCTCGTTTGATTTTGGACAAGCACCGAGCACCGTGAGAACACTAAACCCATCCATGTGACATTCCTTGACTTAGGTAAGGCCTTCGGTCACGTCCCACAAACACTCGTTTGACACACTTTACGGTCCCACAATGTTCCTGAAGCTTATGCCCAGTATATCCAGCTATTGTACCGCAACGTTTCCAGCACTGCCCGATGTGCTGCAGGATCTACGTCTCCCTTCGCCATCTATGTTGCAGTATTCGTATGTGAGGGTTCCACACTTTTGCCCCTATTGTTTATCCCCATCATGGACTTTATTACGAACGACCTACATTCACTCCACCTGCGGACACTCCTCTTCACTGTTGAAATTTATTAGCGAACGTGCGACGTAAAGACTTTCTGGAAAAGAAAAGAGCAATTGAAAGAACAGCTAGGCGAATTTGGGCATCGTCTTAAGAAAGTGGAGTAATTGAAGTATCCCACGTACCTCGTATGCAGCAACGGCAACAGCCTTCCAGAAGCCCATGCCCGAGTCAATGATACTTGGCTGGTGGCACCAGGTGCCTAGAGTTTGTGTGATCATCGGATGTCCCTACTCCAAAAGTCATAGGTACATAAGAGACGACAGTGTGCCCAGTCGCCCTCTACGGATCGGAGTGCTGGCCGGCAACAGCAAAGCATGAGCAGTTTATGCATTCTGTGGGAATAAGAATGATCCGACGGAGCCTTGGACTGACGCGATTCCACTGCGGAAGGAACGGTGATTTACGGCGACGACTTGGAGTCGCACCAGTCGTTAAGGAACTTCCGGAAGGTAGACTTAGGTGGTATGGACACGTCGTTCGCAGTAAGTGGAGCTCTGTAACGAGGGCAGCCATACGCCTGGAGCCTGAAGGCCAGCGACCAGATGGTGGACCGAAGAAACTGTGGGTGAATGGATCGGATCAAGGAGGACATGAAATAAAATTATAAACGCCACCCGATAAGATACGTCGGATCTGTCTAAATTCAGGCAGATATGCCGACAAGCGGATCGTTGTACACTGTGCCGGAATAATGCTAGAAATTAATTTAGGGCATATATTTTCCTACGTGACTAGCTGGAGTACAGTTTCGGATGAACAGTCAACCTTGTGAAGATGGTGTGATTACAAACAATGTCCTATTTTGATTCAATGAATAGGGCTACCGTTCGTTTTCTGAATCAACTTATTTTCTCGAGTGGATAGTAATATTTAACAAGAAGTTTCGGTGTACGTATAAATAGATTTTAAGAGGAGTTACGACTGATATTTGGAACTCCTTCAATTTACCACTTACAAGAACCAAATGTATAAAACAAGCACACATTAATAAAATGGAGCACCACACAAAATTTAAAGTTGATTATTTAATTTGTTGCAACGTTAATAACAAATAATTTTTTATATGGAATGGAAAATGCTCCTTGCGGAATAGTTTTCATTATTTTTGGGTTTAATTTAACATACTTGTGAAAAATGCTCATGTACTTAGTAATAACTCTGGGTTTTGCAGTCAGGTATGTACTGTTAGAGATATCAGTTTTCAATTTCTCATTATTCAAACAGTAAGAAAATTCTAGTTGAGTGATTTTTAGGAACACAAATATGAAGTTAATATTCAACTGATAATGAACATATTGGTACTTCATCAGAAAGTGTCAGGTGAGTCTGATAAGAAATCTGTCGCAAGGAGCATTTCATACACTGCAATGAGCTGATGGCATCTTAAGATAGAAAAATACAATTGAAAATGTTAAGAAGTATACTTGCAATGAAACTGCTTTGGACTGTAAGTTACTCCCTCAGACTTTTGTTTCCTCTTATGCACAGCCTTGGCGTACTGCAAGGTAAATACAACCTGTTACAATAAAGTTCGGTGAATATTCCGGTACTATAAACATAGACGAACAATGCACGACAGTGACCTTACTGTCCTTCGACATAGTCCCCTCCCATAACTATGCAATGCTGAGATCGGCTATACATGTCCTGGAAACTTTAGCAAGAAGGCTTCCTTTGGGATGGTGTTCGTTGGATGTGAGGAAAATCGTCAAATCTCTTTCCTTTCAAAGTGAGTTTGGTGCATGACTCTTCGGCTCTGACCTTTTTCCGACGCGGGGATCCCGGAGAATGCCAATGCATGCTGTGCCGTTTCGTTTCACGGTCGTACCAGAGACACCAGGTTTCATCCTCAGTGACAATACAGTTCAAGAAATTTGGTGTCGCATCCGCCGTTTCGACAAAATCCTGTGAAGCCTCTAAACTTGCCTGCTTCTGATCGTCAGTCAAATGATGTGGCACAAGACGAGAACACGTTTACCTCTTCCCTAACTTCTGGGTAACGATTTTTCGCACGGATTCACGGTTAATCTGCAATTCATCCGCTAGCATGCGCACAGTTAATCGCCGATCGTTCATGATTAATGTCCTCACCTTCTCAATGTTTTCGTCACTGACGGGAGTCGCCGGTCTTCCGCTACGGGGGTTGTCAGAAACCCTTTCCCGGCTTCCTCCCAAACGGGCGAACCACTCATACACACACTTCAAGGACAGTGCTTGATCTTCATAAACACGTACCAGCATCGCATGCATTTCTTTAGGTGTCTTTTCAAGCTTAAAACAAAACTGTACAGTGATCTTTTGGTTGTTCATATTCCTGTTCGCAGTTCAGCACCAACGCAGTAAACACGCACTGTGTCAAACAGGTCTTACACGGCACACACACGTTGGGAGCAGGTGGTCATAACCTGCTGCTACGCAGGTGCAGCGTTGTGTGTCGCCAGTGTTGCCGATCGACCGTTCTGACTTCATTCACCGAACTTTATTGTCACAGGTTGTATATACCAGGTGGATTATTGAAATGGTAGTCCAAAAGATGTTTGAAACCAATATTGTCTAACAACGTGAGAGAAAGGGGCGTATGCTTGCTCTACATACGTTGTGCCACTACCCTTTAAATCCTGCATTTAGAGATTTAAAAATGGCGTTAGGGCAAAAGCGATAACGGGATTTGGTAGAGGAAGAACTGGGAGATTTTCAAGGTTAAAATTAAAAATTCGATTTTTGGTAGAAAATTACAACATTTCGGTCATGACTCCCCTTAATGGAATGTTAGTGAAACATCGTGTTAAAATAGCCTACTCACCAAAGTCGAAATTGCGTAAACTTGCTCAGACCGATAGAGTGGATGAAGAAAGTGCTCCTCCCAGGTCCATTATGAGCATGGCTGAATGGAACAGAAAGTGCTGGGAACGACAGGAATCCGAGCGTCGAGGCTGCTCAAACAAGTACTGTACGAGCGCTGCCAGCTTTTCTACTACTCACATCTCCAACAATTATATATTTAAAAAAAACAATGATCTCGTGGAGAATTCAAAAAGGTGCCACTCACCAAAGCTGAGTGGCAAAGGAGGTACGGAGAAATTCCGAAACACGCGCGTGGAAAGGCGAGCGTGGCCACCTGTAATACTAACTACCATATAATGAACTTGTATCTTAAGAAGCTAGCTGTTGTTTGACTACACTTACAAACAACAGTCGTGCACTCAATGTCATCCCTAAATATCAATCATACCAAAGCAGCATTCGTGTTGTCTGTCTGCCTTTTTAAATGGTTTTATTGCTCTTTGTATTATCCAGAACTTCAAACATTAATTGAACTATCCTACCGGGAATAAATGTGACTCGTGCTATTTTTTGGATTTGCTGTATTTTGACACATCTTAAAATTGAAGACCAGTTCTAAATTAAAATATTTTAATTTGTACTGATGTGACTGTCTTCAATTTTAACAAATGTATCAAGCCATCAGCACTGTTTACAATGAGTTTCATTTTATAGTGATTTTGGCTCGTATTTTCTAAAGGCTGACTAAGGTAAAAGGTAGAAAATTCAAATGCTGGGCAGTGAGAAGTGTGGGCCTTCCTATGGATTTAAGGGCGAGGTGGCACGAACTTCATCGTCAGCTGCATTTCCATGATTTTTTGGTTTTTATATAATGTTATATTTCTCTTGATAACAAATATAAGAACACTAATCAAAGTAAAGAATATTCAATCCGAATTTGTATTAAGAAATTTCGTGCAATTGGACAATGATAACATTGTGGAGGAGGTTCGTAAAACATATAAGAATAATGGCGATTAAAATTAAGTACGAGAGTGCACTCCGTCAGCAAAATATTGCAAGAAGATGGCTGGATCACCGCCAAAGTAGTCTCCGATATTTTTGCCAAAATCATAACAATACTGAAACACCGGTACTCGGGATAAATATTTGTACAAGGAGTTATAGGTTCCCATAATACTTTAAGCATAGGGTTTCGGAAGTGATATTCAGTAAAATTAACCCGTTTCTTAGAATTCAGTAAAATGAAACACTTTCCTAGATACAGGTTAAATTTTTATGTTTATGTGCAAATTTGTACCCTTCGTTCATGTGAAAGGGCTAGATATATATATGGCGTTCTTATGAACTAATAACGAACTAATACATACATGCATACAATACATACATACATATATACTGTGTATGTTAAAATATACTTTAATTGCAGTAAGAATACGAAGTAGATTTCAGTTGCAAATAAATAAACATTGTTAGCTTTTGTTCTTTTAATTTAGGCCATATTACTATTCACTTCGTAACATGTTTGAGAAAAATAAGCAGAGTTATATAGTCTCATTCCCATGAAGAAAGTCAAGAATAGCGACCGCAATGATTCGTCGTGCTTACCGCACGACATCTAGAAATCTGCAGGCTTTCGGGCTGAGCAGCGGTCGCTTGGTATTCCAAGGCCCTTCGGGGCTGGTGTGCCATGGGGTTTGTTTATATAATCTCATGTTATTTGATGAGACAATTGTAATTATAATTAAAATAGGTATATACCACAAGTTCTTTTATACACATAATCACATGATGTTTTCTTTCTGCCAGATCGAAGTTGCCTGGAACAGTGACGTCGTCGTGCATCTTCTTTAAATATTCAATTAAGCAGCAGCCATGGGTAGCGCCTGGGTGGCATGTTGCCCGCGGGGCGGTTGTGCCCGTTAAGTTGCCGCACGGGCACCAGGGGCTAATGGAGCGCCAAGGAAGGTAATGGATTGGAAGCAGTTTCTTTCAGCACTCTCCCTCTTTAAATTTGTTTATTGTCCTTGTGCTCTCCCTTAATGGAACACGCTGCACATACACAAGCAGTTCCTATGTAAATCACTCCTCTTTCTCAATATGGCCTGTCCTGCATCAAAGATCTTATCATGGTAAAAGCCTCTTGCTTTCGGAGCTCCAGCTCTTGCAAATATCTGCGGATGAGTTCATTTGGAGCTCGTTTTAGAACTTTTGATTTACGTAGTGCTCTTCGTTGATTAGAATCAGGCTCATGTCACAGTAGTATTTTTTCCAGCATCGGCAGCTTATGTTTCAGACTGAACAATATATTTCTTGCTGTTTCATTCACAGGCTTGAGATATCGACACCACAGCTCTCTTAGATTTTGTTACATGAACGAAATCTGATTGAATATTTGTGTTGGAGTTGGGTATGAGTTGTACTAACTGAATGCATTCATATAATTCTCTTCCCATCATGGATAGCAGCCACTGAAGAGGTAATATTTATTATCATTACTATTACACGCTGTCAGTTGTTTCGAGTACAAAATGCTTAAGATATTCCAAATAAAATGTTTCAAAATAAACAATGAATAACATATATACACTACAAATCCTTCTTGGACGTGTCTTTAATAAATTAGAGAAACGTTGATTTGAGATAACTGCCATAATTCAACCGAGTTATGGAGTTAATGATACCTCCTCATGTATATCTTTACTAATAGCTATATGCATCTTCTCTGCTTTAACCTTGCTTAGTTTAATTTCCCCTTCATTATCTTGAAAATATCACACTGTTTTACTGTCCTTCCTGCTTCTTCCGTTCTCTGTTTAACAACTTGATAAGAGTGTAAAGTTTGCTTTCTATTTCACATATATATATTTCTCTGTTTTTCTTTGTAGACTTATTATTATTATTATTATTATTATTATTATTATTATTATTATTATTATTATTATTATTATTATTATTTATTTTACACAAATTTAGATATAATGCAGGGATTGTGAATGGTGAAAGGGCATAGCCGGTGTCTCTATCCTCACTTAAAATTACAATTATAGGCTACGGAATGTGCTTATGTACAATTACTGAAGTTATATAAACGTACTATTTACCTAATATTCTCTCTCTCTCTCTCACACACACACACACACACATTTGAATCCGACATGTGCTTCAGCTAGACCGGCTCATTCATACCCACATAGGCCTACAGTCTCACTCACTCTCATTCGTCCTTCTACCCATACTGAACATTCAAACAGTAGAAAATAATGCAGAAAGTCTCAGTATATATACATTATTTTTACCTCTTTACAAAAATGTTCAGTAGGACGTTCCTTTGTTTGTGGCGAGAGTTCATTTCATAGCCGAGCGGAACGAATAAGGAATCCACTATGATAAATGTTGTTCTTGCAAGCGAAGAGAAAATGGACACACCTCGACCTCTTTTAATGGAGGGTTGATGTAAATCTTACCTGCGAGGGATTTTCTCAGAAAAGCAATTCTTTGTTTACAGAGAGCTGTTACGGGGTAGTGACCTGACTATTTAAATGACCGTCTTGAGCAATTAGTCGTTCTGCTTGGCGTTGAACTCCCTCTAGTTTCACCATGCTCTCTATTGCAGAAGGATACCAGGAGGACTTTTCCTAGGTGTGCCGCTTCCATATTATTTTTATAATTCTTTATTTTCTTGTTTATGGCCTTATTCTTTTATAGTGATACAAACTATACAATCAGTACAGTATTTGGGGAGGTTGTAGTCAAAGCCTACAGGGGACTGTTAGGATTTCACGTAAAACTGAGGGTCCTGTGACTGTGAACACTGTATCAACAGTCACACAAACTAGAAGCTTGCTCGCATTTATTAGTTCCTCAATGTATACAAAGACGTTAGAGGATAATATGTAAAAGGACCGGGCGAGTTGGCCGTGCGTGTAGAGGCGCGCGGCTGTGAGCTTGCATCCGGGAGATAGTAGGTTCGAATCCCACTATCGGCAGCCCTGAAAATGGTTTTCCGTGGTTTCCCATTTTCACACCAGGCAAATGCTGGGGCTGTACCTTAATTAAGGCCACGGCCGCTTCCTTCCAACTCCTAGGCCTTTCCTATTCCATCGTCGCCATAAGACCTATCTGTGTCGGTGCGACGTAAAGCCCCTAGCAAAAAAAAAAATATGTAAAAGGAAAACTGCGAAACTAACGAAAATATTAATGACTTAAATGTAGGAACTGCAATAAAATTAAAACGATCTTCTGAATTTTTTTACGCTGTAAAAATGGAATTATCCATAGGGCTATCTGAAAGTCCGGTCACTATTTAACTCTACATTAAATTTAAGTAATAAATAAATAAATAAATAAATAAATAAATAAATAAATAAATAAATAAATAAATAAATACTCTTGTAGCCGATAACAATAAATTAAATTTGTAACATTTAATCACAAAAATGCAGGCTGACTTTTATTCCTTACTTTTCATTCTTTCTTCGTTTGGTTGATAGAAATCATCCACAGTAGCCTACTTCCTGTCCTCGTGAGAGTCTACTGGAAGGGATGAATCCCCAAAGACTATTAACCTCGGAGGGGGGGGGGAGCAGGAGGAGGAGGACGACGACGCAGCCGTGACCATTGAAAACTAACTGAGGCTTCCGCTTACTTGTGGCTGGTTACTCACTTTCACATATACTATCCGGCTTCCCTTGGCCAAATCTTGTTTTCTTTCGTATCTAGCAATATTAGGTATGCCAAGCCTAGGAAGTCTTTCATTTTAACGCTTTTAGTGACACTTCCTCTTATTCATTCTTATTTATTCTAAAGATCTGGCTTCTTTCTCTTTCTCGTCTGATTAGGGTTAAGAGGGAATGACAATCCAGTGTTATTTTTATCTTCAAACAATAATGAACGGCACCTGGACACAATCCCAAGTCTTAAAAACATCAACATTTATATTTAGTTGCCTAGCTAAAAAGTTCCTGTTACTTTGTCAAATAATTGCATCATATAAGTCGTTATCAAAACGTTTCCGTCTGAGGGCTTTGCTGCAGCGGACATGCAACGTAGCCTAACTCCAATGCGGGTATATAAGCATGGACATGTAGGCAAAGGGATTAGTGTGACAGTCGTGTCGTGCCGAGGTGCGTGCGTTAAATGCGGCCACGTGAACTATAGTGACGTTATTACCAAATGCGTCCAAACAGGACCAACGTGCTGTTATTCTGTTCTTGGCTGCCGAAAGACAAACACCGGTGGACATCCATGAGGCAGCATGTCTGTCGAAATCCATTGTTGTGGAATGGTGCACCAAGTTCCGTGCAGGTCGCGGTTCGACACAAGACGCCGGTCTATCTGCGAGGGCAACTTCACCCATTATGGTCAACAACAAGTGGGCGGTGGGAATGTAGGAGACCCTCGAGCACCCGCCCTGTACTTCTCATCTCTCCCCATGTGATGATAACGTCTTCGGTTCCCTCAAAGAGGCCACGAAGGGTCGGACGAGGACGTGCAGCAGGACACGGTGTATTACCACACAGGGATCTTCAAACTTGTGCTTCTGTGGGATGAGTGCCTCAATGCTTACGGAGATCTTTCCTGACTGGCATCCCTATTCACGACTGTACGGACGTCGAACTGAAACCTTTTGATCGTTCCTTATACATAAAAGGGGCTGCCTGGTCGAGGCGTGCTCGGTTCGCCCGGAAGGACGTGGGTTCGAATCCCCATCAGGAAGTTGTAAAATTTAAGAAACGAGATTTCCACTTCCGGAGGTGCATATGGCCCTGAGGTTCACTCAGCCTACACCAAAAATGAGTACCAGGTTAATTCCTGGGGGCAAAGGCGGCTGGGCTAACCACTCTACCCCATCACGTGCCGAGGTTAACAATGGTGGAAGCCTTTACCTTCCACTCCTCCAAGGGCCTTCATGGCCTGTACGGAGTTGAATTTTTCTTTGTCTTGCCTTATACATAAAGCTAATGATAATATAGATGTTCTCACTTCAATTTCTACAGCACAATTCATACTTTTAGGAATGTCAAGATTCACTTCTGGATGACAAGTGTGTTCATCTCCATCGTCATTTCCGTAACTCTTTCCCTGTTCCAACATACGCTCTTCAGGCATTCATTTTATTTATTTAAGTTAAAGTTAGGAAGAAATGAGTAAAATCCTATGTTTGGAGTGTTATTATCTACATATGGAAGTAAAGTAAACTCACGTCCTCACCCCGAGGTGGTACAGTTCTTTTCAGGCACATCCCCCGATGGAGGTGAGCTGCATGTAGCATTTCAACCACATACCAGCTCTCCTGCCATTCTTAAATTTCTGGCAGTACCGGGAATCGAACCCGGGCCCTCGAGGATGGCAGCTAATAAGAGTAACCGTTACGCTACGGAGGCGGACACATATGGAAGTGAGACGTGGATATTAAGTGTGGAAGAAAAGAAGCTGGAAGCAGCAGAAGTGTGGTGTGGGAGGAGAATGACTAGAACACGTTGGACTGGTAGGAAAATGAATGAAGTGTTGTTGAAAGGCATACACGAGATTAGTGAAATCGGGAAAATGAAGTCCAAATTAAAATGGCACATAATAACGCACACTAATTTCCTCTCTGTGCAAAAAAGGAAAGAGGACAGCCAAGACTCTCGTACACGAAGCAACTTCGAGAGACAATGAAGAGGTAAAGTCTTATCTTGTAACAGCGAACTATGACTGTAGCGACAAGGCTTCACTTTCAGATATTGTTGATGTTGATGATGTACTGAACCATTCCGAGTTTCATTCTCTTACTAGTATTTTGTGGATAATGATTCTTCTCCATAGTTACTCCCTTCTTACTGATAAACTGCTCTCTAAGGACAGAGTATAATCTATCGTTACCTTAGGGTATTTTGGTATAGTGATCCGTGGCATACTGATAACTCTGCACAGACTGTACATTCTCGGTAGAGATGGAAAGAACACAATTGAGCTGTTGCTTCTATAGTTCGTTATCTGATTCTTACTCAGTATGTTCAAATGCATAGTTCATAGAATGAGAAAAATAAACTGGCATTTTATGTATGGGAGTAGGGACTCCCTGGAAATTTTTGGTTGTTTGCTATGGTTTTTAAAATCACACGCACGCGCTGTCCCTTGAATCTTTTCTTGTGTTGAAACATACACTTAAGAATTTGTTCTACCACGCTGGTAGGAATCTATCATTGCAGATATAAGGTTATTTGGTTAATCACCCAGTGATGCTCAGGACAGAAACATATAACCAACCAAGATCCATGTCTATGGGAGAATGCCAACAATAACATGCAAAGAAGAAGAACATCAACAATATACAGTATAACACCTCTACCCTAAACCAATTTCACAGCCACGGGATCCCCTGTTTTACGTGGAATCTGAATAACTGGGATATGGGTTTTCACCTCAAACATCCCCCATTAAGTTGCCGAAAATGGGGCAGGGGCTGGGTTCCTCAAATACGACTCGATAAAATCTAAAATTTAACTTGAAATTAAGTAAGTTTTAAAATTGGTGCCAGTTTTTCTTTCTTTTAAACTTCTTCAACACTGATTTATGAAAAGGACCTTGTATCCGTAACTTTACTGGGAGACTGTACCACGGTATAAAAACGTTAGCAGTGTCGTAATGTTCCTGTCACTTAATGGATGTAACAGTTTAGCGTTAGTTTCGCTCCACGGAGCCCAAAGGGGTGTGTGTAAGTGACGGGGTGACACCGGCCTGACAAATGAAGCCGCCCGGTACTGTCGGCGCCAGCTGAGTTCCAAGGGCATTACACTGCAGCTCTAAGTGAATAATACCGTGATGGGCTCTCAACTAAGCTAATAAGAATTAATTCGTACTGCTATGATTTCCAGTTGGCCAACGGGAACTATTTCCACATTTATCTCACACAATATAATAAAGGCTTTGCCAGAAATATAATTTCGTTGAAGGACTCGTCGTTGGAAGACCACTGGAAATATTTTTTTAAATATCGCTTAAGAGGTAGGTAGGGATCTTACGTGTTATGGAATACTTTAAATGGCAATGTCGAGGACTAGAGAGAATGTACCCAATTCTGCTAAATGAGATTTAGTTGAGTATGTTTCAGAGTAAACTTGTAGTTTTACGCGACTGGTGATGCCAATATCGCAGCCACGGGACCCTCTGTTTTACGTGGAATCTGAATAACTGGGATATGGGTTTTCACTTCAAAACTCCCCCATTCATTTGCCGAAAATGGGGCAGGGGCTGGATTGCTCAAACGCCAGTGACGATACGACTTGACTATCACGCCCATCCTCCCATACTTTAGACAGATCACTGAGCCTATGTATACAGTCTTGAAGAGCAAGAAACCAACCGAATGCGTGTTGATCAGTCTACAGTGCATACTGAATGTTTCAAATCTAAGAGACTTCAACAGTGTTTAAGACTGTAATGGAAGCATAGTAGTCTGTTATTTTTCTCCATTTAGGCACTCCAGCAATGCAAAAGACAAAACTGTCGATAGTAAGAGGGTGGTGTTGGTTATTATTGTTTTAAGAGGAAGTACAACTTACCAATCATTCTTCCTTAATAATAATCAGATAGGAAAAAAATTAAGGCTCGACATTTCGAAAGATGAAATTATCGGGCCAGGATGGGAGCGAACATGAAATAGTCCCTACACCGCGCCATTGGGGTTGGTGAAGAACACGAGTTCACCCAGGGAGGTCAGACACAACTAGGAGAACTCAGCTAGAAGATAGACAGTGGATGAAAATGAAAACCTTCAACCTGTTTTCCAGTCATTGACCGAGTCAGGGATGTAATGAGTGTATCATACATAGGGTTAGTACGATGGGGTCCCCACTCCCAAAGTGACTTATTAATGCTTGATAAATGCTACGAAATGAGAATGGAGAGTGTTGCTGGAATGAAAGATGACAGGAGAACCGTAGTACCCTGAGAAAAATCTGTCCCGCCTCCGCTTTGTCCAGCACAAATCTCACATGGAGTGACCGGGATTTGAACCACGGTATCCAGAGGTGAGAGACCGACGCGCTGCTGTCTGAGCCACGGAGGCTCGTTAGACAGAGGATATTGTGGGTATATTCTACCACCCGCGCCCACAGAGGGAAATTAGAGAGTGCTCAACACACGCAACTTGCCACGAATGTTCACAAAGTGACCATACACTGTCCCTAGAATTACACTTTACATCTACTTTCAAGAAAATGCACTTGAAAAAGCCCTAGATATTCATTGCAAAGCCCATGAATTCTTATCATTCTTTCACCTACAGTTATACGCATTACTTGGAACAAATATTCCAGTCTTTCTAAAGTAATATACACCTTCTGATTTGGATTATGATCTTAAATTACGATTTACACTGACTGACAGTGACAATGCAACACCAAGGAGGAGTGGTTCGAAAGGGATGAAAGTTGGGGAAAAAACAGAGACGGCACGGATGAATAATTGATGTTTATTTCAAACCGATATGCAGGTTACACAATGCGCACGGCATCGACTCAGTAGGATGTAGGACCACCGCGAGCGGCGATGCACGCAGAAACACGTCGAGGTACAGAGTCAATAAGAGTGCGGATGGTGTCCTGAGGGATGGTTCTCCATTCTCTGTCAACCATTTGCCACAGTTGGTCGTCCGTACGAGGCTGGGGCAGAGTTTGCAAACGGCGTCCAATGAGATCCCACACGTGTTCGATTGGTGAGAGATCCGGAGAGTACGCTGGCCACGGAAGCATCTGTACACCTCGTAGAGCCTGTTGGGAGATGCGAGCAGTGTGTGGGCGGGCATTATCCTGCTGAAACAAAGCATTGGGCAGCCCCTGAAGGTACGGGAGTGTCACCGGCCGCAGCACATGCTGCACGTAGCGGTGGGCATTTAACGTGCCTTGAATACGCACTAGAGGTGACGTGGAATCATACGCAATAGCGCCCCAAACCATGATGCCGCGTTGTCTAGCGGTAGGGCGCTCCACAGTTACTGCCGGATTTGACCTTTCTCCACGCCGACGCCACACTCGTCTGCGGTGACTATCACTGACAGAACAGAAGCGTGACTCATCGGAGAACACGACGTTCCGCCATTCCCTCATCCAAGTCGCTCTAGCCCGGCACCATGCCAGGCGTGCACGTCTATGCTGTGGAGTCAATGGTAGTCTTCTGAGCGGCCGCCGGGAGTGCAGGCCTCCTTCAACCAATCGACGGGAAATTGTTCTGGTCGATTCTTGCACATGCTGAAGAATGGCGGTTGACGTGGCGTGCGGGGCTGCCACCGCTTGGCGGCGGATGCGCCGATCCTCGCGTGCTGACGTCACTCGGGCTGCGCCTGGACCCCTCGCACGTGCCACATGTCCCTGCGCCAACCATCTTCGCCACAGGCGCTGCACCGTGGACACATCCCTATGGGTATCGGCTGCGATTTGACGAAGCGACCAACCTGCCCTTCTCAGCCCGATCACCATACCCCTCGTAAAGTCATCTGTCTGCTGAAAATGCCTCCGTTGACGGCGGCCTGGCATTCTTAGCTTTACACGTGTCCTGTGGCACACGACAACACGTTCTACAATGACTGTCGGCTGAGAAATCACGGTACGAAGTGGGCCATTCGCCAACGCCGTGTCCCATTTATCGTTCGCTACGTGCGCAGCACAGCGGCGCATTTCACATCATGAGCATACCTCAGTGACGTCAGTCTACTCTGCAATTGGCATAAAGTTCTGACCACTCCTTCTTGGTGTTGCATTTGCTCTGTCAGTCAGTGTACTTTTCTTTACTATAACATTTTATTGTTCGGGTGTCCGGTATATTATGATAGTGGCCGTGTGTTGACACTTAGTTGATTTATGTAGGATTTACACAAGGAATGCGGCTTCGATTCGTCAGCTCTTAATATACGTTATTCACATTATTTATGTGAGACGATGATCTACCGATCATTTGTAGTTTGGTTTACTGGGACAAGTGTAGGTAGACAGATTTGTAATTGTTGTCGTGGTTATAGAAAATTAGAACGATTTCCTTTAATTTGTGCTATATTGTGGACTAATTTTATTTTAACAAATTTAACGACGTAACTGTTTCCTAACCTAAAAGTTGGTTTAGTAAGAACATTTTCAAGTGACGTATCACCTTTCTTTAACGTCGGTGTTTGACATTTCTTCTAAATGCATAATGAATTGATGTTTTCCTGCATTTCACAGTTTTGTTCCTTCAGGACGACGTAAGGTAATATCCCCTCGGATCAAGTGCTGTTGGCTCAGTCTCACCATCTGTTTAGAGTGACGCATATTTCAGCATCGGGATTCCACTTTAACTTAAGGATGTCACGAGATGACAATACATGGTGGAATTTTGTTTTCAATTGTGACAATTGCTGTTAACTTGTAATGAACACCATGCTTTCTAATAATATTTCACAACCTATCCAAAGCAAGTGATAGTTAATTTGGTTCTATTAAGGATCCATTCGGGGAATGTTCCAATATCTGATAGGATAGTCGACTGTTGGATAACCTTAATTAAATGTAAATCGGGAATTCTACTTGTTGAAGGTCATATTTTCCAAGGATTGTGTGATTAATTCTCAGTTATCGTTTGGATCAATGGTGCCCGATTTTCAGGATTAATTCTCTTATTCTGGATTTTGCTGTCCACGAATTTTGCACTACGTTTACATTCTTTGAGAGACAATAATAAACAATTTTAATAAAACTTTACTACCTACGTTATGCATTGTGACTGTTAAAAATGTGAAAGTTGTAAGTGACTTTACTTGCCTATTTAATAAATAAATTATCGTAATTTAAATTGAATAAATATTTGAGTAAGCACATTTTGCTCCCCATTTGAAGTAGATATGCTCTCCTCTGAGCCCTATCCGTTGGTCGATGAAGCGACAGAAAAAAAACTCGCAACGACCCCAAGATCCAAGAGTACAATATTGCTCCACTGAAGCAGCCGAGACAGATGACCAACGGTGGAACGGTAATTTCAAGGCTTCAGTATGTACTTCGAACACAGAACACATTTGCTAGTGTATGAAGAGGATGAATATTAGTTAATTCACCGTTGTTTATATGAGAACAGAGTGCATTTTATCATGAAAATATCAACCTATAAATTTATTTTATGTATTTCGTGGAGAGACTACTGGTCAGGTGATCATATGAGTTGTTGACCAATAAGCGATTGGTTACCAAAAAAAAATTTTGCGTTCGGACTTCATGCATTTGGAAGAAAGCAGCAGAGATGTAGCTGCCCTCGCATGTGGGTAGCGGTGATTGATTGTCCAGCATAGCAATATCCCACACTAAGTGCCTGGGTGTGACTCCAACCATGTAACAATTTCAAGCAAAGAAATAATGTTATTAAAGGAAGAAGCCATTGCGTAAATACCGAGACTTTAATATGCCACATCATTGCCTTGCCTTATCGTGCAATAATCGTCTCGATAATAACATGGCGAGACCTACGTTCTTTTAATAAATTCAGTTGAGACGTACCCCAGTAGGTAAGAGGGCGTAGGAAGGTCTTCTGGTTGAATTATTGCACTTCACTGTGGGAGTCACCAGCTACAACAGTATCCTATGTTTCAACAAATGGCCAGATTAAGAGGATGTATCAGAACTGAAAGTGTAGAAGGTAGAAGAGTACACAGGTGATCAACACGCCCGCCAGCCTCACATGGACATCTGCCTCGTACGTGGAGGAGTATAAATGATAGAGTGCTCCTTGCCGTAACGTTTATTTAAACAGGGCTGAGTAGCTCAATCGGCATTCTGAACTTAAGTTGGCAGGTTCGAACCTGGCTCAGTCCAGCGATATTTTAAAGTGTTCAAATATGTCAGTCTCGTGTCGGTAGATTTACTTGCACATAAATGAATTCCTGTGGAACAAAAATTCTGACCCCAGGGCGTCTCCGAATACCATGAAAGTAGTTGGTGGGACGAATAACCTATAACATTAATTAATACAGTCACTTCAGTCGTCGAAAACTATCGATTTCGAAGAAGGGAACTGCCTATCATTGGCATAGACCAAACCAAATGAATCCCTCACTGCCCTTTTATACCTGTAGGTAAACGATCTATGTAGCCTATACTATGAATAAAGGTAAAATATTACAGCCTTGTCTAACTCCTTTAGTTATTTTCAACCTGTTGCTCATTCTACCACAATTCTTGAACTCTACAATCATTTGTTTCGTTCTATTATCTTCTTTTTGTCATGTAGACCTATGTACAATTTCCTATCTATATCAGTTCTTGTTTGGAAATGTTTTAGACGCCTTTTTTTCATGCGTAAGCTGCCCTGATTTCATCATTCCACGAATATGTTTGCTTTCTCCCATCTTGACACACTGCTGTTTTTAGACATTCCCTTGCTGATTGTGTTACAGTATCGCTGTATGTCACACATTCTCTTTATGTGTCTTAAGCCTGTTGACTGTCTATTCTTTCAAACTTGCCAGTAATCATATCCATGTGCTTCTGTATAATTTCCTCGACCTAAGATTTCTTACCCTTACCCGTCTGCAGACAGACTTAATTTTTCTCTATCCTAGGCATGGCGATACTTAGTTCACTGCAGATCAGATCGAAACATCCCCGCAACACCCGTCCATTCCTAACAGACTTTCTGAATTCAGAGTCAGTTATGATGGTCTGTTATGTATCTGATGCCCCACATCTCTCAAGTGTAGAGGTGAATAGCCCTATGCTTGAAGTATGAATTAGCAACTGCTAATCCCATAGTAGCACAGAAGTCTTCTAAATGATTCCCATTCCAAACCAAATTAAAACCAAATAAAACCAGAACATACAAAATAAAACAAAGTGACCACTGCTCAGCCTAAAATCCTGCAGATTATGAGAATGACGTGTGGTCAGTGCGACAAATCCTTTCGGCTGTTATATTTGACTTTCTAAACCGGGACCACTATATCACAGTCAGATAGGTCTTCAGTTGTTCTCTTGTAGGTTGAGTAGATCCGAAACAGCCGTCAGTTCTTGGTAAATATCCCTGACATGGCTGGGAATTAAACCCCGATCCTACAGGTAAAAGATAGGTAGTCTAAATCTAGACCGCGAGACCGACCATCTACCGCCCCAGTACAGGAATATGAATTTGAACTCATGGTCTTGAAGATGTGTAAATTTGTTTAGAATTAACAAATAAAATGCCAACAGTAAAATTTCAAACACGGTACGTATTTCACGTCAAAACTTGCGGCTTTGACCCCGAGACTTCGATACTCATGTGTTGTGTTATGATCCTGTAGTAGGTGTTTCCTTTCCGAGAACTTTCGAACTGTGAGATGAATCCTTTCTGTAGTGACTGTATGTATAGCTGAGGGGGTTCAGGTTACTGCATACTAATACTATCTCGACGGTGATTATTTTCTTGATTCGCCACATCGCTTTGATTTTAATTGACAAATCGGTGCACTAGATGTTCTTCCTGGTGCATGTCGCCTTCAGGTTGTGCGAAGTAGGTCATGCAGTATCACTGATAAAGTAGGTTTCCATGCTCTAGCCAAACAGCACAGTTTTCTGATCTGTTAGAACTTGTTATTGTTATTATTCCCGATTTTCTCCGATGTTCAGTTGCATTAGGCAGTCTTGCTGTTCAAAGGTGTGTTTGTCTATCCCTTAGTACACTGAAGTGAAGTGAATTATGCACTTACCACGCGTCATCTCCTAATGGCGTGCTTTCACGACCCGATGCTCTTCCTGACAACAGACTCTGCGAAGTAGAAGGAATTGGCTGTGGCCTGCGAATAGGAACTGTCCCGGCATTTTTCAGGAAGTGAAACCACAGAGAACAATTCTCAGGACAGGCTTCGAACCCACGCGCGTCTCGAATGCAGAGCTTGGTTCCATAGCCGCAGTGCGTTATCTCGCGCGGTTACTCCGCTCGGTAGCTTCTGAAATTACATTGAATAGATTTTTTTGTATTACAGGTCCTTTAAATCAACTAATTTATCATAAAATTTCTTCGCTATGCGCATTCAAAGGGCGCGTTTGAACTTGTTCTTTGGCCTGATGGTTTGCGCCTTCTTATCCTCCCAAAATCTCTTCATGAATGCACTGTGTTGCATCTTGCGTTCAGTGGACCACTTCCTACCAGTTTTCTTCTTAGATTTCTCCACGAATTTGTGCTTGACTACTATTATGCTAAAAGCTCCACGATGTTCTATGATTTCGCCCGTAATGTTCATTTTTTGGAGGTCGGCGTTAGTTTCTTCTATCCAATTTATTTTTACCTTCTCTGAGTTGGTTACTTTAAATAATCTGTTGGCGAGTCTATCGCTGTCCACTCTGTAGATATGGCCATAGAATTTCACGCGTCTCTTGCGTACGGCATCAGTGAACTTGTCAATTAATGAGTAGAAGTCCGCTGTTCTCCTCTTAATCCACACTCTATTTACTCTCGCGGGACCATACATTTTCCGGAGGACTTTCTGTCCTTGTTTTCCAATTTCTATAATTTTAGAGTGACCTCCAAGGGATATGGTTTCTGGGGCGTATAAAGCTTCCGGCAAAACAGCCGTCTTGTAATGTAATGTAATTCCAAGTTAGTCTGTACGCCTCATAGAGTTTAGTGGCTCTTTCTACTGTCTAGTCCCGATGGTTGTATGATTTCTCCAAGTTATTTGAAGGAGGACACTTGCGAAATAGTGCCGTTTTCTACCTCTACCAGAGTTGTTTTGCTATGCTGATATATATATTCCATCAACTGGGTTTTTCTTACGATATCTGGAAGCCTGCCTTTCATGCTATATTGTATAATATATGTACGACGTATCTGGTTTCATCTCTGGTCTTAGTAATGATTGCTAAGTCATCAGCAAAGACTTAATGTTTTACTCAACTTTGCTTCCGAAATTTTCGATGCTCACACCTTTGGCGTCCCTTTCCCATTCTCTAATAACTTTGTCTAGGACTAAGCTAAACAAAATAGGGGAGATGCAGTCACCTTGACAAACGACTGTACATATTTCAAAAGGTTCAGAAATTTTCCCAAGGAATTTCACTCTAGAAGTCGTATTTGTGAGAGTTTGCCGGATTATTTCTCTGATCTTCCTGTCCACTCTGAGTTATTCTGGAGTATCAAACACGGTCTGTCTGTCCACAGAATCATACGCCTTCTTAAAGTCCACAAAAGTGACGATCGAGCTGGTAGCTTGACGGGTCCTTAATACAGTCTTCTAATTCCATATTTTTTTCAGCACATGATCGACCTTTCTTGAAACCCACTTGGTACTCGCAGATCAGGTGATCTGTCTGTTTTCTAAACGGTTTAAGAGAGATTTAGAAATAATTTTGTATGTGATCGGTAGTTGGGATGTGCCCTGTAGTTGTTTGGATCCGCCTTGTGCAATAGGTGTATTAATGCGCACTTCCCATCCTGCGGGACCGTTTCAGTTTCCCACATGTATACTAGGATTGTATGAATTCTGCTTACGACGTCATGTCCTAGTTTCCACATCTCCGCGGTGATGCCATCCTCTCCAGGGGCTTTATTACTTTTAAGCAATCGGATGATCTCTGATGTTTCCTGTATTGTTGGGGGTTGAGAATCTGGGTTCAGCATGGGCTTTTCGAAGTTCAGTCTTTCTTTTGGTGGATCGCAGTTGTGCAGTTCTCTTTGGTCTTCGTTTCTAATTTTAATTGGATAAATTCTCACGGAAGGTTTTGTAGAAATTCCTATGTCTTTTTGAGGAATTCTTGCTGGATTTCTACGAGCCTGTTTATGCCATACGCTCGTTTTTCCTGGAGGATTATTTTTGAGGTAATTTTTTTGCACCTTTAAGAAGGCCTCCCCTTTTCAGTTGTTTGATGTCCATTCCACTGATTCCATACTTTCATCCGGTCATCAGTGGCTTTATCTCAGGACATGTTCCACCATCTATGTTTTCGTTTCCTTGGAGGCTGTCCTAAATTCTGGGCTGAAGTTAGAGGTGTTTTACGTAGGTCCGGCCATCCCTTAGGATCCTGCTCTCGTATGTCCGGTAAGAAGGTGCTGATGTTCTGTTTAAGACATTCTGGGTCAACTCTTCGAGATATATTGTGTTTAGTTCTGGATCGGTTGGGTTGGAATCTCACATTGATCTGTGATAGATAGTGGTCTGAATCGACAAGTCCCGTCCCTACTCTGACATTTTGGATCTCGCAAAGATTTTTTATGGAGATTTAAACGTGATCAATCTGGAATTACCCTAATAGCGGGTTCGGTGATTTCCACGTTTTCTTCTTATGGAAGTTTCACAAAATACGTAGACATGAGTTTCAAGGCGAAAATTTTACAAAATTCTATAAGGCGTTCTCCATTTTTATTCGTCCCCCGATGTACCGAGTGGTGGCCTACATTCCATTTGTGTTTTCTCTCTCTGCCAAAGTCACCTTCTAAAATGTTCACATGATGTTTTGGAATCTTGCTAGTGGTTTCTTCTAAGAGTTCTTAGAAGACTTCGACTTTCTGTGGGTTTTTATTGTTGTCGTTATTTGTGGGAGCGTGGGTGTTGACCAAGGAGTAAGATTTGTTGCTCGATTTCACAGTAAGTACTGAGATTCTTTCAAATGGCGTTTTAAAGCCAATTACTGAATTGATGACTGTTTTTTCGTACTACAAAGGCTGTCCCTAGTTGTGGTAGCTTCCCGTATATTATGATGGCAGCTTTACCTTTAAATATCCTCTACTCTTCAGAGTCAAAATATTCATCTCCGAAACGCGTTTCCTGGTGTGCGGCTATTTGAATATCAAACTTGTCCAGGGTGTACGTGAGCTGTTTCGTGTTGGCATTAATTGTACCTAAGGAGGTCCTTTTCTTTGGATGAAGAGATTTTGAGAAGCTCCGACTCTTCCCTGCATGATGCTCCCGACTCCCCAGAATTCGATGATCGGGAGAAACCGGACTAGGTGTGTCCGGAGCTTGGGGTAGTTGCTGTGATGACGTGTTATCCATCATGCCAATGTTGCAAGTTGAAGATACATGCAGGGATGAAATGAAATGAAATGAAATGGCGTATGGATTTTAGTGCCGGGGTGTCCGAGGATAGGCCTATGTCGGCTCGCTTGGTGAAGGTCTTTTGATTTGACACCTGTGGGCGACCTGCGCTTCGTAATGAGGATGAAATAAGGATTAAGACGACACGTACGCCCAGCCCCGTGCCAGCGGAATTAACCAATGATGGTCAAAATTCCCGACCCTGCCTACATTCGAACCCGGCACCCCTCTAACCAAAGGCCAGCATGCTAACCATTTAGCCATAGAGCCGAACGCATAGATAATCATAATGGTATGATCACAAGATTACAACTCGAATGTTGAGATCGAGAGGTGTCTCATGGTGTTTTCTGGCTAAATTATCTTTTACGGTTGGCCAAATATGTAGTCAAAACCAACCCTCTTCCTTTACGCGGCTTGGGACCTGTAACAGCAACCACTGAACTACTCAGTCCATCCAGTGACTGCTGCAGGCGGAGTTTATTATTATTATTATTATTATTATTATTATTATTATTATTAGAATTGAATATTGATGAATGAAAAATATTCAAAAGAGAATGGTGGCAAAGATTTCTAGTAGCATTACATTCTGCTAGATGGGGCTTGAAATCTGTTTTGCATGTAAGAAACAATATTAATTACAGATCTTCTTGATATTTAATGCATATCAGTACTGTAAATACAATACGTCTATATATGCTTGTATAGTTACCTTCCTGAAAGTGATTGGCTCGATTTAAGAGCTCATTAACTGGTGATACAGACTGAGCAGGTAGGGGACAGTCGGGGCGGTGAAACAAAGCCGGTTGGAGCATTCCGACCGTGGCGTGTGTATTTGTAATGTAGGCCGCCTCCTGCAGAGTGTCTCCTCTATATTCAAAGGCTAGCTCTCCAGGAGGTACCCACGAAGGGCGCAGTGTTGCCACATCCACCTACTGTATACCGCATGTAATTTATAGGATTTTATAACATCTTCCATGGCTTTCACACCGGCGCCAATAGGTTAGTGGTTGGCATGTTCGCTTGTTGGGTTTGTTTCCTTTCGAGCTTGGTAGCAGGAAAACTCATGCACTAGCAGTTTATGTTAGTAATGTGGCAGTGGTTGGAATCATTAGGCGATCATTCGGCTAAATTCTTTCAATGCTCTAGTTTGCTGGTTGTTGGGTTTATTATTATTATTATTATTATTATTATTATTATTATTATTATTATTATTATTATTATTATTATTATTATTATTATTATTATTAGACTATTATTATGGTGTGACTCGTTGGCTGAATGGTCAGAGTACTAGCCTTCGGTTCAGAGGGTCCCAGGTTCGATTCCCGGCCAGGTCGGAGATTTTAATCGCTTCTGATTAATTCTTCTGGCTCGGGGACTGGGTGTTTGTGTCCGTCCCAACACTCTCCTCTTCATATTCACACAACAAAGTACACTACCAACCACCACACGCAATAGTGATTACATCCCTCCGTATAGGGTAGGCGTCAAAAAGGGCATCCTGCCGTAAAACAGGACCAAATCCAAATGCGCCACGCAGTTCGCACCCGCGACCCCACAGGTGCGGGAAAGGCGGTAGAAAAAGAGAAAATTATTATTATTATTATTATCATTAATATTATTAATGGTGGAGTTATGGCTCCTGGCCCTATTTTATACTTAATCATAATATATAAACATGATTATGATATATTACAAACAAATATTTTAACTTAACTACGATTATAATCTTATGTTCCAGATCGTCGTTGCGCCTAGAAAAGCCACTTGGAACTCTGACCAGAAAGATTCTGTCATCTAAGGCTCAGTATTGCATGAACACAATCACGAATTATTTTAGTTGTGATACGTGTGCTGCGGGTTACTATTTCTTCTCCCAGCATTGTCAAAAAACAGTATTTCGAGGCGCAACGACGAAAAAATTTAATTAATTAATTAATTAATTTAATTAACTGCTGTAAGTATACATGTGTAGTGGTTAGTGTGATTAACTGTCACCCCCGAAGGCCCGGGTTCTGTTCACGGCTCTGCCACGAAATTTGAAAAGTGGTACGGGGGCTGGAACGGGGTCCACTCAGCCCCGGGAAGTCAACTGAGTAGCGGGTAGTTCGATTACCACCTCAGTCATCCTAGACGTGGTTTCCCGTGGTTTTCCACTTCTCCTCCAAGCAAATGCCGAGATGGACTTAAGGCCACGGTTGCTTCCTTCCCTATTCCTTGACTGACCCTTCCAATCTTCCCATCCTCCCACAAGGGCCCTGTTCATCTTAGCAGGTGACGACGCCTGGGAGAGGTACTGGTTCTCCTCCCCAGTTTTATTGTCCCGAACCAAAGCCTCACGCTCCAGCACACTGCCCTTTAGGCGGTAGAGGTGTGATCCCTCGTTGAGGGAGGGTAAACAGATTAAAATACAGAAAATACAGGAAATAAAGTTTACCTATGTTGTCTAGCTTAAAATCTTTAGGTCGGGCTGAGTGGCTAGACGGTTGAGGCGCTGCTCTTCTGACCCCAACGTGGCAGGTTCGATTCTGGCTCAGTCCGGTGGTATTTGAAGGTACTCAAATACGTCAGTCTCGTGTCGGTAAATTTATTGGCACGTAATGGAACTCCTGCGGGACTAAATTCCGGCACCACGGCGTCTCCAAGAAACTGTAAAAGTAGTTAGTG
Organism: Anabrus simplex; assembly: GCF_040414725.1. Lineage (NCBI taxonomy): Eukaryota > Metazoa > Arthropoda > Insecta > Orthoptera > Tettigoniidae > Anabrus > Anabrus simplex. Next base: position 1,505,373,332 of record NC_090265.1, on the reverse strand, counting down.
TGACGTAAAGCAAATACCATTATTATTATTATTATTAAAATCTTAAGAACAAATATAGCTATATACTTTTAAGGAGAACATGTAGTTACCATCGCTTCTTAATTCTAATTAGAAGTGAAAAACAAAGATTCCAGCACTTTAAGAAATGAAGGTATCGGTAAAAAAGAGGAGGATAACGTAGGGTAAGAAAATATAGTCCTTCTAGGCTTCGCAAGCCTTATACCGTCACGGTCGGAAGAGGGAAAAGAAGATCAGATGGGAGATATTACAGTAAGGTGCTAGGCACAAGCAAAGTCATACTCAATAAAGTATCCCGTGGTCATCAACCCACGTTATCAAGCTGAGAGCCCTTGGGGCCTCCCTTTTAGTAATCTCTTCGACAGGCAGGGAGTACCGTGATAGCTTCCCGTACGATAGGCCAGGTTCAGTTCTCGCTCCTGCTATGAATTTAAGTCTGGTTAGTGATTTGGAAGAGAATGCTTTCAGCTTCGCGACACGAAGTGAAAAAACAGGTAGTTTAATATAATTTTAGAAGTAGTTTTACCTATTACTCCCATATCTCGAAGCCAACACCGGGATGATACTTGTGTGTTTAGCCAGGAAGGATTCTTGTTTTCCTGTTGGTTATGAATACAATCACCTCTACAGACATAGTCCACACGCGCATTACAATGTTCTCCGAAGCATCTAAAATGAAAAACAAGTCCTTGATTGATGGCTGGTACATGGGGAAGACTGTACAGGGAGCTGTGCGCAGCGCACTAAGGACTTGAATAGCAGCGGGCGCGACAGAATAACAGCAGGTCGCGAATACGAGCATCTCGTCTCATTTTCATTTGAAATTCATTAATCTCGTGCCCGTTGTGTAGTGTCGCTCATTAGTCGCATTGGAGCCGGCCAAGGCCGCGTATTGACCACCCAGCGTGCGGCCACCATCAATCTGTAATCACTGCTGACATCCCTTGGTCCGCACTGACGGACATGTATAGGCTGGTCGCTTTGTGCTGCCGACGGCATACCAGCTAGCGACAACTCCTAATGATTGATAACAGACCGAGCTCAAATAATTATAAGTCGTCCATAATGAAGCATTGAACAGCTGGAACAGAGGATAAGCTTCCAACCAGACTTTCAAAGAGGATCCTCAGTTACATGCAGTAATTCATCGCTAGAGCCCGGGTTTTTATGCATTAATAGGTTAGAATGCAAACTTACCGAAGCGAGTAGCAAGTGTAGTCTACCTTCACAACGATTATGCTATGGGGTTTACATAAAACTTAGGGGTACGGGCCATCAGAACCCCTACAGTTTATGTTACTCTTATTACATTATGGAAGAGCGGGTGGCGGACACTTCCTACTAACCAAATTAGTTTGCAATCTAACCTGTTAGTGCATAAAAATCCGGGCTTTATTAATCACAAAGTACTCTCCAACGACGGGAGGTGTAGGCTGTCCATTAGATCTTGGTTGCATTGAGCACAGATGATCTAATACTGAAATTGGTGATGGTGACTGTAGTTTTAAGGGTAAGTACGAGGTAATCATCCCTTTATAACACCAATCAGAACAGAAAATGTGAGAGTTCCAACCACTTGAAGGAATGAGGGTGTCGGTAATAAATAGGACAGCCAACGAAGGACCATGAAGGGTAAGAAAGTAAAGACACTCTAGGCCTCTCAAACCTAGTACCGTTGGGATAGGAAGAAAAGTATTTAAACAAAATTAGAGAAAATGATTAATATTTATCTGGTTACTTAGTGAAGTAAATAATTAGGATATCAATACCCCTGTGAAGCCTCCGTGGCTCAGGTGGCAGCGCGCCGCCCTCTCGCTGCTGGGTTGCGTGGTTCAATTCACGGTCAGTCCATGTGAGATTTGTGCTGGACAAAGCGGAGCCAGGACAGGTTTTTCTCCGGGTACTCCGGCGTTCACTGTCAGCTTTCAGTCTTTATCATTTCATTTCATATCCCAGTCATTAGTCATTGCTCAAAAGGAGTGCGACAAGCTTCGGCAGCTGGCACGATTCCTATCCTTCCCACTGGAGGGGCTTCACTCATTCCATTCCTGACCCGGTCGAATGATTGGAAACAGGCTGTAGGTTTTCATTTTTATTTTTTTCATTAATACCTCTCTCTTTCTCTCCCTCTTTCTACAGAGAGTAGAATATATGCTCGCGCGATTCGTTACGAATACCAGGAGTGATGAACACATAATCCTACATCACAGAATAGATGGCATGCAGAAAGCATTCTTCACTCCAATCCGTGCGCTAAATTCTACTGCGCATGAACAGTGTGCGCCAGAGTAAACTGCCGTATAACTAGTTTCCAGTAAACGCTTGTTTAATACCTTGCGACCGGTAGTAGTAGTAGTAGTAGTAGTAGTAGTAGTAGTACCGGGCGAGTTGGCCGTGCGCGTAGAGGCGCGCGGCTGTGAGCTTGCATCCGGGAGATAGTAGGTTCGAATCCCACTATCGGCAGCCCTGAAGATGGTTTTCCGTGGTTTCCCATTTTCACACCAGGCAAATGCTGGGGCTGTACCTTAATTAAGGCCACGGCCGCTTCCTTCCAACTCCTAGGCCTTTCCTATCCCATCGTCGCCATAAGACCTATCTGTCTCGGTGCGACGTAAAGCCCCTAGCAAAAAAGAAATAATACCTTGCGAGTTTAAAAAAAATAGTAAACGGCTTTGGTAGGTCTATGTACAATCAAGTGAAGACTTGTTTCGTACATTCTGAACGTTACACTTGTAAATATTTATAATTGTGCACGCTTGATACTGAGTGTTTGTAAGCAGAAATTCAGTCGACGGTGCTTAACACGATCAGTAATTGCAAAAATAATTCCAACACAAATAAATACGAGTTCTTTTCAGCTTTCAAAAAGACTAATAACGGCAAGTAACAAAATAAATCCAAAAGTATCCTATATATTTATATAAAACTGGCTGTAGTACCCGGCGTTGCCCGGATAGTTTCTGAATATTTACTTTTAAGATTTGCATTACCAGTTAGTTATGTGAGAAGTGAATTTTTATAGAATTTCCTTTTGACTTGCAGATTGATATGTTACGACCTATTATCTAGTTTTTAGAATTATTTAGATGTGTTTCATTTCAAGTTTTAGATTATTTAATTTTCGAGTAAAACTTTGAATCGACTGGGAAGTATTTGATCCTGTCAAAAATTAATAGTGATAACCAAATGCATTTAGCCGTCGCACTATAGATACGATGTAGAGGATTTCAGCTGTCAATGAGACTGTCCCTCCTCTCGTCCCCCATCCCTAAGAGATAAAAAATCTGGATTGTCACCATTCATCTTAGTGACCCCGAAAACTGTAGATTCGACACTGTTTTCGATTACTTTCATACCTCACTCCCCCCTCACCTTCACCCCAAATGGGGATGAACATGAACTTTAAAAATTCGGAGTGTCATATAAAATGTGCATAATATATCGTCACTCCTATGCCAAAACAGCGAATGTGACAGTGCTCCTCCTATCCAGTACTTCCGTTAAGACTGGTCACTCCTCCCAGCCACATATTGATATGCAGTCCTTCAGAACAATTTCCGTTGAGTTCATTTTCCTATGCGTGCGTGTGAAAGAAAATGAACCTTAAATACATCATACTCTAGAAGTGGATAAATACGTCATGCACACATTACATTCCTACAGTATGGAACAGTAACGTTCACTTTCCTTTGCACGTTGCTATCAATAGCCACGCGAAATTAAATTAATATTATTACATTCTCCGTTTCACAAGTAGTTTACTGCAAACTGTAACCTACTAAAACAATCTTTAACAGCTCACTTCCTGAAAGTGTACACGAAGTATTTTCGTTTTTTTTTTACAATCAGATAATCGGATACCTTAAAACAGTCGCTGTAATTAATAATGGCATATTTACAATTCTCGTAGTTCAAAAATAATTTAAATAATATTATAGTTTCAAACTTTGTGAATAATGTTTGTTTTAATTTATCTGGAGATGGTATCTGTACAAGCCTGTCTTAAGATTAATGTTTAACGAACTAAAGTTTATATTAATTTAGCGGTATATTCTTAGACTTGTAGGCCACCTGACTTTACGTAAACACTGCATAAGGGAATTTTCAGTCTCAGTGGTATGTAAACTATCAATAACTTAAATTCAAATACAATTTAAAAAAATCCTTTGTCCGTTGTTTTGCAGGGACTTTATTCTCATCTGATTAAGAAATACTGAAAACTCTATGCTCCTAAAATTATACATCATATAACCGAGCATGCTGGTCACACGGTTTGTGTCGTGTAGCTGTGGGATTTTATTCGGTAGATGGTGTGTTCGAACCCCATTGCCGACAGCCCTCAAGATGACTTTCGGTGGTTTCCCATCTGCACGCCAGACAAATGCTGGTGCTGTACCTTAATTAAGACCACGGTCACTTCCTCATCAGTCTTAGCCCTTTCCTATCCCATATTGCCATAATAACTGTCTGTGTCAATGTGACCTAAAACAAATAGCATATTCATTAATTTTATTGGCAATCTAGGCAATTGAAGCATATAATTGTTTTATTTTCTAATGCATAATAATAATTATTATTATCATAGTATTTTATGTCCCACTACCTACTTTTATGGTTTTGAAAACGCCGAGGTGATGGAATTTTGTCCCACAGGAGTTCTTTCACGGGCCAGTTTATCGTCTATGTTGGGCGAAGGGTAATATCTCCCAGTGCTCTTCCTATCTATTATTTTCCTTCAGAGTGGTCACGCCTCCCAGCCACATGTAGACATTTTGTCCATCAGACAATATTCGTTGTCTTCATTTTCCTATGCTTGCGTGTAAAAGAAAATGAACCTTACTGTATTACATTCTAGGAATGTAGGGTATATATTTACATAGCTTATTTACGTACTCCTACAGTATAATGCACTTAAGGTTCATTTTCCTTTACAGGGTAGCATTCGAAAATGAACATAACAAAAATTGTTCTGATGGACTGCAAATCCATACGTAGCTGGGAGGCGTGCCCAGTCTTATGGAAAATAATGAATAAGAAGAGCGTTGTGAGATATGGCCTTTTGCTCGAACAACGACGATATCTACTTCAATCAGGCAGACGTATTCGAGCACATTCAAATATTACCGGGTCGAGCCCGCCAAATTGGGCTCAGAAGGTTAGCGCTCTATCGTCTGAGTCTCTCAGCTTGGAAAACGTATAAATTATCTCCATATATCAGTTTAGTTTTTTTTTGTAGTACATGACTGGTATAAAGGCACAGTAAGTTGAAATTATTGTGAAATGAAATATGTGGTTTTTTTTGTTAATTGTTTAACTTCACACAAACTCATAGAGGATTCTTGTGACGCTGGGTTGAGAATGGCGCAGGATTTGGAAAATGACGACCGTGCTCTTAATTATCATGTGTTTTTAATGAAAATGAGACACAATGGAAAAGCTAATTCAGCGTAGCCTACGGAGAAGTTTGAACCCTTGATCGCAAATTCCAAAGCGATGACCCATATTTTTCTTGGGCTTAAAAGTTTCCTTAAAGTCCAAATTAATTTTTAACATCAATCCCCGAGAAAGTGTTGAGGGAAATTTTCGAGATATTGAAGAAAGTATATGGAAGTTGAGAGGGAAGGAATTCGAAGTGCAGAGAGCATAACAGCACGAAAGTACATCAATGTTTTCATCCAGTTATATTTTTAATTCCAAAGCGACGACCCATATTTTTCTTGGGCTTAAAAGTGTCCTTAAAGTCCAAATTCATTTTAACGTCAATTCCCCGAGAAAGGGTTGAGGGAAATTTTCGAGATATTGAAGAAAGTAAATGGATGTTGTGAGGGAAGAAATTCGAAGTGCAGAGAGCATAAGGCGGGGCGCACATTGGGACGCAGGCGAAGCAGCTAAAGCAGTGCAGCGCAGAGCAGATTTTTGTAATCCACACAAATCATTGCACCATCGCAAGTTGACAGACAGGGCAGGACAGAGCAGAGCAGGCCGGTTCTGCACCTACTTCCGCGCAGTCTTCGAAACACAGTTTCCTGCGCACGTGTCACGCAGTTAGTTCAGAAATGGAGGAGAAAATTACCACAGCCATTCAGTCTCACCATGTTTTGTAGGTACTATGTGAATCATGTGGACTGCAATGCAGTATGTATGTATGTATGTATGTATGTATGTATGTATGTATGTATGTATGCATGTATGTATGTATGTATGTATGTATGTATGTATGTATGTATGTATGTATGTATGTATGTATGTATGTATGTATGTTCGTGAGAAAATGGCTGAACAGAATTTAATGAAAATCGGTATGTAAATTCGGGGAATAAGGCACTACAGTCTAGGCTATAAATCATTTTATTCACGCTGCGTAACAAGGTAGTTTAGAGAAAGGCCTAAAATGTAATCCACCGAGCAAGTGGCCGTGCGATTAGGGTCGCGCATCTGTGAGCTTGCATTCGGGAGATAGTGGGTTCGAACCCCACTGTCGGCAGCCCTGAAGATGGCTTTCCGTGGTTTCCCATGTTCACACTAGGCAAATGCTGGGGCTGTACCTTAATTAAGGCCACGCCCGCTACCTTCCCAATCTTCCACCCTTCCGTCGCCGAAAGCCTTCGATATGTTAGTGCGGCGTTAAACAAACAGCAAACAAAAGAATGTAATCCTCATATATCTGAAACAATCCGTGACCCAAGTTCTCGCAACATATAGAATTTAAGACAAAGATCTAATGCTGATTATGGAGTGCATCATCGCCGACTCCGTCGCCGTCATCCATCATCACATTTATGTGAAGAGATAAATACGGAAAATCATTTATCATGTCTTGTCAAATATAAATGCAAACGCGTTCACAACAGATTGTCAATATTGATTGATTTTAGTATCTTGTGTCTTGTGACAACTAGATGAAAATCTAGCAGTACATTTGTAAATACATATTTTTCCCTCTCCCCCACTGTGATCCTATTAATGAATTTACCATGCAAGTTGGTCATGCGGTTAGGATCGCCTTGCTATGAGCTTGCATTCGGGAGATAGGGGGTTCGAACCCCACTGTCGGCAACCGTGAAGATAGTTTTCCGTGGTTTCCCATTTTCACAACAGGCTAATGCTGGGGGGGGGGGCTGTACCTTAATTAAGGCCACGGTCGCTTCCTTCCCATTCCTAGCCCTTTCCTATTCCATCGTTGCCATAACCTATCTGTGTCGGTGCGACGTAAAAAATATAAAAAATAATCATGAATTAAATTCTTTGCTTAGTCCATATGAAAGCCGAACATCGGTAACATAGAAATATTGCTCAGTCTTGTAAACTGGCGAAGGTGGTTGTTTTTATTGCGATTGTCTTAAGCTGAATAATCGCGTTGCCATCAGCACAAGGGAAATTGTGAAGATGACTAACAAAATGAGAAAAATCGCGAATGCTTGAAGAAAAAGAAAAAAGAGCCTCTTTATACTGGATGCCCCAGTATCACAGAGTCTAAAGAAAACATGTTATTTCTGAAAACCGACGAGACCCTGCGTGGCAATGTGCGCTCACGTCCACTTCGCAGTTTCGTAAGCTTCGCGCTGTTCGGCTCTGCACTTCCCTGCTCTGAGGCCAACTGCTTCTCAATGTGTGCCCGGCCTAACAGCACGAAAGTACAACAATGTATTCATCCAGTTATATTTTTAATTCCAAAGCGACGACCCATATTTTTCTTGGGCTTAAAAGTTTCCTTAAAGTGCAAATTAATGTTTAACGTCAATCCCCGAGAAAGTGTTGAGGGAAATTTTCGAGATATTAATTACTCACTAATTACTCACAATACAGGCCAATACATTCAACTGGTGAAAATATTCTTGAATCAGTTACTTTTAAACACCTGCACTGCCATTGTAACCGTGTTATGTGTATTTTATATTGAGCGGAAAAATCTTAACCTAAAAGCAGCCTTTAAACGTGATTAGTGGGCGCGAATTTCAGTGTTCCGGCTGTTCGTTCACGTTCCCTGCAGCATTATGCTGGACCATGGCCATAAATACACACAGGCACACACCACACAGCACGTTCCGTACAGGCACATTCCCAGTTCCCACTGGCGCGGAGCATGTAATGTTGCCTCTCGAAGTTCTCTCTACACTGCGCAGTTACAGTCCCGCATCCCGTGCGCCCGCTGCACAGTTCAGCTAGTAGGCGAAGGGCGGTGCATAGTGGCGCTTCTGATGGGACAGCGAGTCAGTGTCTCCGGCTCGCTTGAGAATGTTTCGGAACAATTGACACTCGGTGTTCTGGAACAGCGGAACATAAATGTGCACCGGCACATTGTGCCGAAACAGGGTCATAGTGCCCAACCCTAATCCTCGGACACTCCCGGCACTAAAAGCCATACGCCCTTTCATTTCATTTCAACGGCTGCTAATTTCGGATGATCGTCAGCCATAAGACATAGCCTGCACCGTTGCTAGGTAACATTGCCTGTCCATCCATACCTTATATCCGATCTTTCATGGTTACTAGGGTTACACTTCCGTTACACATTTTGTGAGGCTAACTTCCGTAACGCAAATTTTCAGACGAATCCCAACCATAAGACATATTTATGACACTATACCTTAGAAGTAGTTTACCACAATAATAGTTTCAAGGTAATCACATAGCCTATTTATTTCCAATGCCTTAACACTACGATCTACAGTAGATTGAGGGATACGATGACTTACTGGTAGCTTAATGTTGTAAATGCAAGATCATCACATAGAAATTCACACACAGCTTAAATATCTCCAGTAACTTAACACTACGATTTACAGTAGATAGAATGGCACATAAATTGGATAGGACACAATCACACAGAAATCTGAACAATATTTACCGGTGACGGGAGTCTTTCCCTAAACATCCTACATTTTTTGGAAAAGATTGTTAAGACCACTTCCTTCTGACAAGAAAGGAACGCATTTAAATTAAATTTTGAATTATTTAATTTATTCGAAAGATTAGTTCTTAGCGTCCAATGATTATTTCATAAAGCATGAAGTCACTATATTATCGTTGGTATCTCTGCAGACACTCAAACTGCTGATAGAGATTTACTTTAAACTCAGCAACTACACGTAATGAAGTACTATCAGAAATAATAACAATGTGATGGACGAATGATTCACCTGTCATCAGCTCATACATTATAGCCTAATCTCTAGTTTAACTAATTTTAAGAAGTGGTAAATTAGTACTTTATGAACTACTTAACTTCAGAATGTTTCCTACCTATTGAAAAATATATCCCTTGGTGTCGTGTAATCATGGAGGCATTTCATTCACTATGAGCCTTTGAATCTGATTATCCTGGAATTTAGGTGACTTCTAAAGAACCTATAGCGCGCAGCAAATTTTGTAAGTCAAGTTCTTATAACATTCATTTGCTTTCTAAAGTAGAAGACCGCTTCAAAATATCAACAAAGTTTTATTTTAAGTGGCGGGCCTTGTGGACTGTCTCATAATCTGTTGAAGCGCCTCAAGGTTGAGCGTGTAACGACTGAGGAGATTAGAATACGCGGTGCCATGCTGGTCATGAAGAGGTAATTAGTCTCCGAGAAGATGATTAATACGTGTTGACTTCGGTCGCTTTGAACTGTCCCGAATCATTAGCGACTGCTTATTCAACGCATCGAGTTCAGCGACCGCATTAAAACGCCATCTTGAGTCTAGGCGAGTCGTATTGTGCCAACCTATGGTTTTAATGTCTGTAGCAAGCACACGGTAGCTTGAGAACTGAGACATTATCCCACACCTCGTTGCAGAATCTGAAAGATCGTATTAGGCCTATATTCTAGAAACAAGACAGTAGATTGCGCCAAATGTAATCGTAGGTAACAATATAACGAATAACTTTTATAGAATATCGTCGTTGCCGGGACAAAACCTCCTATGTGATAATATTTTTGGAAATATACTGCTCCGCAGCACATACATTATGAAGAGCGAGAATGCCTTGAAAACATTCACACAATATTGCACCTTAGATGACAGAACCTTACCGGCCAAAGTTCTAAGCTAAAATATTTCACATAGGAAATTTTGTCCTAGCAGCGACGATATATTGCAAATATTAATCATAAGTTATAGATATTATTTTTATTAACGAAGTATTCTTATTGTTGCCCATTTGTTGTGCTATAATTAAGATGAATACATTTTGATATGATTATCCTGTGGCATGTGTTACAAACACATCCGCTCAATAAATTCAATACAGTGGTCGTCCGTAATCCATAAAGATTGATAACTTGTGACAAACGGACAGACTGAGCCGTCATTCGGAGCGAAACATGAAGTAAATATCGATGGCTTTCTTTAAAAACCTCGTAAGTCCGAATACTCTTCCTATCCATTATATTCCTTAAGACTGGTCACGCCTCTCAGTCTCATATTTTTATGCAGTCCAAAAGAACAATTTTCGTTATGGTCATTTTCCTCTGCCAATTTGTAAAGGAAAATGAACCTTAAATACATTATACTGTAGGAGTGTGTAAATTTGCCATGCAATCAACATCCCTACAATACGGTACGGTAAGGTCCATTTTCCTTTAGACGTTAGCAAGGAAAATGAACACAGCGGAAATTATTCTGATTAACTGCATACAAATATATGACCGGGAGGCGTGACCAGTCTTAAGGTATATAATGGGAAAAAGAACATTTGGACATACGAGGTTTTAAAAGAAAGCCATCGATATGCTATGAGATATTTCACAGCAGGCTGGCCATTTTTCACGTCTAAGAAGGTACAACTGAAGATAAAAATATTTATGAAATTCTTAACATTAAATACTGTACTGTAGGTGTAGGTGCAAATGTTGCTTCGTGAAACATACGCAACTGTTGTTTGGACAAATATATAATATTCAGTATAGAAATAGCTGTCAGTAAATAAAACCGGACATTAATAATCACGTATTCCGAGCCATAGCACATTCTGTTCTTCCATAACTCTAGTAGCTTCAAACACACCAGCTGGTTCCTTAGCTGTTTGTTAAGTCCTCAGCCCAGAGGCAGTTTGCATCCTCAAATAGAACCAGCAAAGTTTATGAGAGTATGGAGAAATCTAAATGAAAAAGAAGGTGATGGCCCCGTAATGGGGAAAACGGTGAAGAGTGAAATAGTTGACACTGACTCTTTTGCTGGGTCGGAAAGTGATATTTCAGCACGACGAGCTTATGAGTAACGCTTTCGATAACATTCAGACACGCTACTCGTGCTCTGAACAGGATTAATTATTATCTCTCACATACATCAATAACTTTTATACCGTCACAGCTATGAACGATACTGAGACTTCGGTAGAAGCTGTAAATTACTCTAACCGGTACCAAGAGATAAATGCATACGAACGGCCTCTGTCAAGAAACAGGAACAGGCGGGTTGCTTAGCTATAGGATGTAAAATCAAGACTTGATGGAATATAATTTGAAATTGACATTTCGAAGGCTTTTTAAAAATCACTATCAGTCTATTATAAATAAACGTTAAAGAATCTAAAATTTTTAGAGTTTATTACATAGGCTAAAAATTCGATCACCTGGATATTTCTATTCTCTCTCATTTCTTGAATGTCTGGGTCCGTGGTTCCCCGAGTTCGTTTCCTTTCAATTCTTTTACGCCGTTATTATAATTCTTTTGTATATAAAGTCTGCGAACGGAGGTTCGGAATGTTACTATGGTTTCAAAACTATGCTAACTGGACAGAGTAGCTCAGACGGCAGGTTGCTGACTTTATAACCGCAAGCTGGCGGGTTTGATCTCAGTTCAATGCAGTGATATTTGAAAGTGCTCAGATAGAATACAAGGGACAGAATTCTGGCACCTCGGCGTTTGCGCAAACCATAAAATCGTTAAGTTAGTGGAGCGTAAAATCAATAGCATTATTATATAATTTCTGAACAATTCTATTAAATAAAATATGAATTCATCTACACCTGCAATTAACGATAGAGAAGATTATAAATGATACGGACGTTATTGTGCTGGCTGCTTTACATGAAGAAATAACGAATTCTTCAGCATGGAAATAGAAAAGTGCCGATGATTGTAGTATATCGTCCCTTAAGCAACAAAACATTTGAGGCCTGACAGTGCCATTCCTGCCCATTAGTTTCTCAAACCTGGTCGCGCCTCCGATCCACGTATGAGAGAGAAAAATTCCACAAGGGATAGCTGCCCTAGAACGAGGGGTACCGTACGGTAACAGCATCAAATAGATAGTGATTTTCACACTATTTCTGATTTGAAAAGTATGTTCCAACAAAGGACTCAATAAAAGGAAGTTTACATAGCAGCCACAACAATTTGTAATAACATTTTAGGACTGAAATGATGACTTGACACTTGGCAGGATTTCTTCAGCACCGTCACAATATCGCAAAAACAGGATGGCAAACCAAATCTTCTACCCTCCAACGATTTCTTCTAGTCAATAGAAGACTAAACGTCTCCATGAATCAAATTATGCCCAGTAAGAAGATTTTTTTCAGCTCTCGAGTTGTCGCAGCAACTTTCATGCACTTCCATGAAACGCTTGCTCTATAACTTAACTGTAGTCAATCTAATGCAATGCTCACCTTTAATATCTGGCATACGTCTATAAAATCGCGAACTGAAACATTTTCAGTCGTTATAAACCCAGCTATCACAGTCTCTTCTACTGAAATGACCACTGCACTGCAGGCTCGTTTCATATCTAATAATCCAAATTACGATCGTTTACAAAAGTTTAACGTGCTGGCTATTTTACTGACATTAGTTTTTAACAGTTAAACGTCCTCATACACCAAGAATGTATGGTGGGGCTCGGAGTTCAGTCCCATAATTTTGAAAATGAGGATGATAATCAAGTAGTTTTACCCCGCAAATGATAAAATTTACCTTCATTATCACCAATTTTGACCAGTTGTGATGCTTAGCCTCACTCATCCTTTATAAATAATTCCTTTCAGTGGAAATCAGATTTAAATGCACAGTAAATTAATTTCAAGATAACGAATGGAAGAAGTATGCGCGAAGAATCGTAACACACGAATAATACAATTCAGTTAAAATGTCATTAATAAAATAAAATACTTTAAAACATAATTTGTAAATTTTATTTTGAATGTTTTCTTGTGTATGAGAGGACTTTAATAATTCCTCACGACACTACGGATTTTCCTTGTCACTGTCTTTGTAATCAAAATCTTGTTGACTCGTATATACTATTCAACCAACATGTCGCAACACTGTAACGCGGTCCTATTGCTCACAGCCACACCGCGGTCGCAATTCGTAACACTTTCCTTCCTTCCTTCCTTCCTTCCTTCCTTCCTTCCTTTGTGGCTTTTAGCAGTGTATATCATGTCTTCGTCAGTCATGTATTCGAGATCGGGTTAAAAAGTGTCCATTCCTCGATACTGAGGTTTCGACTTTTTTCAATCCTCCCAGATATAAAGCGATGTTCATTATGGTCGACTTGCTCATGTCTTGTTTTTTGCAGCCTAAGAAGTAATTTTCTACATCTGGCAATATTTTGCACCACGTTGACATAAAGTTGTTAGGCTTAAGATGTAAAGAGAGGAATAAAATTAATTTGATATATATATCGTCCCTTTAGAATTGATACCGTGTATCTGACAATGCTTTTCCTATCCATTATGTTCCTTAGGACTGGTCACGCCTCGCAGCCACTTGAGGATATGCAGAACATCGGAGCAATTTACGTTGTGTTCATTTTCCTATACTGTAGTATATACATTTTAGGGAAAAAAATGGAAGAGTTTTATAGGTACTTCAAGGCAGAAACAGGTTCCAGGAAAGACATTCCAGGGATCATTAATGAACAAGGGGAAATATACGTGCGAGGAATTATAGAAGGCAAAATTATTCGGTCATCTGTATGTAAATAAATGAAATGGGGTATGGCTTTTAGTGCCGGGAGATCACAGGACGGGTTCAGCTCGTAGGCGACCACGCATCGTGATGAGGATGAAATGAATATGAAGAAAACACATACACCCATCCCCCGTTTTAGGAAAATTAACCAATGATGGTTAAAATTCCAGACCCTGCCGGGAATCGAACCCGGGACCTATGTGACCAAAGGCCAGCACGCTAACCATTTATCCACGGAGCCGGAAATTTGTATGTAAAGATAGTTGGATATCAATAGAATATCATGGTAAATCCACAAATAATCACGAAGTACTTTATCGTAATTGACCTATTTCAGAATTTTGATAGGGTTGATAAATGGAAGACTAATGACGACAATGAGGGTTATTGGATTAGACAAAAGCGCGACTGAATGTATGGCTAAATTTCTAGAAATTAGAACTCACAGAATTAGAGTTGGAGAAGGTAATCCTGTAATTTTTCCAGCGGGGGAAGGGGGGTGGGAGGGGAGTGTCCGCGAAGCATGATTATAGGATATTTATACTTTCTTATATATACCATATAAATAATATGAGTAAAGATCTCGATAATGTTGTGAGGTGGACAGCAGACAATGGCATGATGGTAAACGGGATGAAAAGTCAGGCTTTAAGTACCACCAAAAGGAAAAGATCTCTCAGTTTTAATTACTGTATAGATGGGGTGAACGTATCTCCCGGATATAGGTGTTAATATACAGTAAATAAAGATCTTCAATGGCGTAATCACATTAACGATGTTGTAAATGAAGGTTGCTGACCTCTTCGTATGGTTGTGAACGTATTTAGCGGTTAACGTGAGGAATTAAAGGAGATGGCGTGTAAATCTCCGGTAAGACCCCGATTAGAGGATGGTTCCAGGATATCGTCCCTTAAGAACCAATACCGCGTATCTTCCTTTCTAATACTTTCCTAAAGGCTGGTCACGCCTCCCAGTCACATACGGGCATGCAGTCCATCAGAACAATGTGTGTTATGTTCATTTTCTTTCACCGTCATGTAAAGGAAAATCAACCGTACCGTATATTTGGATGACGTATATGCGCAGTTCTACAGTATAATGTATTCAAGGCTCAATTTCCTTTACACTCTAGTATAGGAAAATGAACACAACGTAAATTGCTCTGATGGTCTGCATATCCACAAGTGGCTGGGAGGCGTGACCAGTCCTAAGGAACATAATGGATAGGAAGAGCATTGTCAGATACGCGGTATCAATTCTTAAGGGACGATTATGGGACCAATACCACGATTACTTGATACGAAAACTGGGAAGAATCCGAAGTAATATAGTTCGAGGTGGTGGATTGGATTGCGACAAAAGAACTGTATTACGAAAATGTTGCAACTTTTGTGTTGGGAAGACCTAGGAGTAAGGAGACGAGCTGCACCACAAGTGCTATGTTCCGAGGTGTCAATGGAGAGATGGCATGTAATGACAGAAGTAGACCAATAAGCTTGAATTTAAATTTTAAGGGTAAGTTGATAAAGTTGGAATTCTAAAGGACAAACTCAGGAAAATAATCATTACGGAATGGAATAACATATCGATGTAAATGTTCGATTCATTTCCGTGTTCTATGAAATAATTTAAGGCCACACCCCGCAGATAAAAATCGATATTTTCGTTATTTTGGTGAAATTTTTTAATGACTGAAATCGAAAGGATTGAGTTTTTTCTTGTCACGAAGTTATTCCGCTAAAGTCAAACAATTTGTTTGTCAATCGTAATTTTACATTTAAATCCCATTTTTCTCCCATAATATTCTGCCAAATATAACAAAATTTATATGGTAATATATATAGGCCTAGCTATATTAAGAACCCTGCGCATGGAATTTTTGTTTGCAAAATTTTTTCAAGTAGTAGGGATTTTTTAGTCCTAAATTTTAGAACGTAAAAATTACACAAACTTTAGTACAATATATCTCCTTATATAAATTATGTAGAGAAAAATCGATACGTAGTGCTTTTAAAAGAAGTATTATCTACCTAATTATGAATTTACATTAACATGTTAATTACATTTCATGAAAAAAAGGGAATTAAAAATTTAAAAAAGAATTATTTTGGAAAAACTATGAATTGTATATGAATGAAATGTTCGTGATATCTCTACTTTTATGTAGGAGACATTCCCATAAAGTTTAGTGAAAATCCATGCATTACGTAAAAATATATTTTTATCTCCGGACTGTCGCCTTAATGACAAGGTAAACAAGTGGTAGGGAATCTGCCACAGGGGTAACAGTCCTAAATGCAGATCAGTGATGACTGATGATGGTGATGATGGTTATGATTTTTATTATGATCATGATATTTTGTGTCTTGATATGCTCCCAATATTTGCCAACGTTGACTATATTGCATTTACTTATTAATGTATTAATGTATTTCATTTATTTATTTTCACGTTGCACTAGTACCCCGCAAACTGGATAACTCTACACAATCTGGATTTTGAATGCAGCATAAAATACATTCAGATGGTATTCCGGTCCTCTTCTGGGCAAAAAACTGCAATCGGACAAAGAAACAGCCAAGCACTACTTTAAATGTTCCCAATCATAATCAGGAATCATTAGGAAATCGTGTCTTCTTGCACGGTCGAGATTTATTGATAGAACGAAAGAAATCGTTGTTAGCTTAATTTTTAGGTTACTGTGTTTGCTAAACTGAAGGGCTTATCTTGCCGTCGGCTCGCACCCCAGGCAAGTGTAGCAACAGTTAAAGATCTCCCCACCTCTATAATAACCTCGTTACCGCCAAATAACGGTCTATGAACAGGTGGATTAGCCTGAACTTGGTTCCTGCAGATCACAAGAACAGAATTTATCGCACCATTATCGAGATGTCTGACGAAGATAGATAGGTATGTTTGGAGTTTGTTAACTGAAGAGATGTCACGAGCCAACTGGAATAGCCTATATAGGCTTACTGTATATGTGTTTGTGTTATAATTTCGTCATATTCTCGTCCCCAATGTATTTTATTACCAACTTGATTCAGTGCTTAGAGTTTAAGGTGCTGATTTCTGAGCCCTTGGTGCAGGATTCGATTCCGACTCAGTCCGGTGGCATTTGCTTAAATATTCCAGCATGGTGTCTATAGTTTTACCAGAGCCTTATAGAACTCCTGTGAGACAAATTTCAACATCTTGCCTCCTCCGAAATCCGTAAAAGTAGATAATGGGACGTATAACTATTATTATTATTATTATTGTTATTATTATTATTATTATTATTATTATTATTTCTTTTCAATTTAGTTTTTGGTTTACTTTTTCATTATAATTGCGTGTGGCTATTTCTAGCCGAGTGCAGCCCTTGTAAGGCAGACCCTCCGATGAGGGTGGGCGGCATCTGCCTCGTGTAGGTAACTGCGTGTTATTGTGGTGGAGGATAGTGTTATGTGTGGTGTGTGAGTTGCAGGGATGTTGGGGACAGCACAAACACCCAGCCTCCGGGCCAATGGAATTAACCAATGAAGGTTAGAATCCCAGAACCGGCCGGGAATCGAACCCGGGACCCTCTGAACCGAAGGCCAGTACGCTGACCATTCAGCCAACGAGTCGGACACTTTTTCATTAATATCACTATTATATTATTTCCATTCTTCTTCTTTCTGTTGTCTCACTAGTTACTTTCTTTTGCCTGCAGTCGACAGTACCGTACAATCTACACAGTTATATTAAAATCACTCAGCAACTTTTGAAACAACAACAGCAACAACAACAACAACACTAACAAGAACACGGAGCGAGTTGACTTCAACGCTCGAGTCACGTAGTTTCGAGCTTGCATTGGGGAAATTCTGGGTTCGAATCTCGCATCGGTAGTTCTGAAAATATTTTTCCTTGGGTTCCCATTTTCAAACCGAACAAATACTGGAACTATACCTTAATTAATACCTTAATTAATCATTACGTCGTCGAAAACATTATGTCTGTTGGTGTTAACAAATTCTTTCGTGAAGAAATTCTTCTCTTATTTTTTAAAAGCCTTCCATTCTCTTATTCATTGTTTCGAACATCACTTATAATTTTGAAAAGTGGTTCATTTGGCCTCCTTCTTTTCAACATAACCTAACTCTAGTGCGCATTTGATGATCGTCGTTGCCTTCATTGATATTACTGGGCTAAATTCCATTACATTCTACTAATATTAAATGCGATATGCCCTTTTTCCAGGACTTGATGCAGATAATCAAATTCATTTTTAACTCATAATTTACTCAGAACTAGAATTAAGAACTACTCGATATGAAGTTCGAATCTTAGTGGCTACCGTAAGTGTGTTCCTGCATTCCTTTCCTCCCACAACTGACTTTTGGCTGATGCTTTGGTAGTAGCCTATTTAGTTTTAGCCGTGGAGCTACAATCTCAATTAAAAAAGGTAAGTTTATAGTTCTACGTAAGTGCTGATATCGTGAGTGATCATAGCTATCTGACCATCCGTGTTGTGGAATCCGAACCACCGGGAGGAGACGCTTCATTTCAATTCTACTTTACATTGGCTGGGAATCAGCCTTGATGAAAAGCTAGTGGGGATGCCATTCGCACCTGCAATATTTCAGTTTTAGTTCTAACCAGCTCTGTTTAAAGACAATAGCACAGACTCCACAGTATTAGATGTATGCATATATTTGGCTATGTAGAATTAAACACGGGGTAGAAAATCAAACATGTTCCCATATCTCCCTCAAGAAGACGGTAGTTACAGTTCTTCTGAATCTCCTACGATATGAACAAAATTGACAATATTAGTTGAGAATCTTTTCGCTTTGAAGTAATAATAATAATAATAATAATAATAATAATAATAATAATAATAATAATAATAATAATAATAATAATAATAAAACCTTCTAGTGCGGTATATGGCCCTGAGATTCACTCAGCCTACACCAAAAATGAACACCGGGTAAATTCCTGGACGTGTAGAGCTAATCTTGCAAATAATAATAATAATAATAATAATAATAATAATAATAATAATAATAATAATAATAATAAAACCTTCTAGTGCGGTATATGGCCCTGAGATTCACTCAGCCTACACCAAAAATGAACACCGGGTAAATTCCTGGAGGTGTAGAGCTAATCTTGCAAATAATAATAATAATAATAATAATAATAATAATAATAATAATAATAATAATAATAATAATTTGGCATTGTATTTTGATTTAAATCCATTTAGGCTGCCTGGGTCGAAGTTCTGTTTTAATCTACAAGATGGCAGAGAAACGTATCTCTGTTGGACGATCTGTGGCTGGGCTTTAATTAACTTTGTCGGTGAAAAATCAATTGTGTTGGAAGAAACGGAGATGAATGTAACGGTATATAGCTGGTACAAACAGGTGGAAACAATGGCAGGAGGTTACTCAGAATGAGGAGATAAATGCTGCTTGGTAAGGAATAAACTCGATGGATACATAAACCTGCTTCGGTGGAGCGATCAGTGAGAGGGATGGGGAAGGATATGTTATGTAGTAGAATAATGGACTTTGCCATGGACCGTAGGAGAAGTAGAGGGAGACAAAGGCGAGGACGGTTATACTCAGTTTTTAACAATTTGTAGATGTAAGATGTCTGGAACTAAACAAAGCCTTAGAGCTAAAATAGAGGATGTTGTGCTTATTTAATTCACAGAGGCTTGCAAAATGAACCCTGAAAGTCTAAACAGTCTATAATGAATGTGCATGTAGCCTATGTATGAAAAATCCACAGCCTGTTTTCAGTCGTTAGACCAGGTCAGGAATGGAATGAATGAAGCCCCCATCTAGCAGCACGGATAGGAATTGTGCCGGCTGCCGAAGTCCGTCGTACTCTTCTGCGGCAATGATTAAAGGCTGAGAGATGAAATATTATATTGAAGAGTGTTGCTGGAATGAAAGATGACTGGAAAAACCGGGAAACCTGGAGGAAAACCTCTCTTGCCTCCGCTTTGTCCAGCACAAATCTCACATGGAGTAACCGGGATTTGAACCACGGAACTCCACTGGTGGAAGGCCAGCGCACTGCCGCCTGAGCAACGGAGGCTCTAGAGAAGGGGTTTCCAATTTGTAAGGGATCGAGGGCCTTATTGGAAACCTTAGTCATGTTCGCGGGCCGCACTTGAATAATAGGCAAATTTTCGCAAAATTCTGCATATAGTAGGCCTACAGAAGTACCATTATGAAAAAATAATATGTATAATTCAATTGAAATAAAGGTTTGATAATTTTAATTACTTAGGTAAAACATTATTTTACAATTGCATAGAAGTGTTAAATTTGGAGCCAGGCTGAGTGGCTCAGTAGGTTGAGGCGTTGGCCTTCTGAAGCCAGCTTGGCATGTTCGATGTTAGATCATTCCTAAGGTGCTCAAATACGTCAGCCTCGTGTCGACTGATTTACTGGCACGTAAAAGAACTCCTGCGCGACAAAATTCCGGCATCTCGGCGTCTCCGAAAAACATCAAAAGTAGTTAGTGGGTCGTAAAAAACAATCATTATTATCTGAAATTTGGATTTTAAATTTTTAAAATGAAAAATAATCAATTCATATCAAGTGATTTTTAAAAAAAGGAATGAACTAGTTCGGACTTGGGTCTATAACGACTATAAAAATTAATACATTTTTGAACGACGTATAAAATATTATTTTGTAACTATTCTTCACTGGCCTCCTCTGTGGTGTAGTGGTTAGCGTGATTAGCTGCCACCCCCGGAGGCCCGGGTTCGATTCCCGGCTCTGCCACGAAATTTGAAAAGTGGTACGAGGGCTGGAACGGGGTTCACTCAGCCTCGGGTGGTCAACTGAGTAGAGGTGGGTTCGATTCCCACCTCAGCCATCCTGGAAGTAGTTTTCCGTGGTTTCCCACTTCTCCTCCACGCGAATGCCGGGATGGTACCTAACATAAGGCCAAGGCCGCTTCCTTCCCTCTTCCTGGCCTATCCCTTCCAATCTTCTCATCCTTCCACAAGGCCCCTGCTCAGCATAGGAGGTGAGGCCACCTGGGCGAGGTACTGGTCATTCTCCCCAGTTGTATCCCCGACCAAGAGTCTGAAGCTCCAGGACACTGCCCTTGAGGCGGTAGAGGTGGTATCCCTCGCTGTGTCCGAGGGAAAAGCCGACCCTGGAGGGTAAACAGATGATGATGATGATGAACTATTCTTCACATTATTTATTAAGAAGCTCTCGCGGGCTGCATTACATGGCTTCACGGGCCATATGTGGCCCGTGGGCCGCCATTTGGAAACCCCTGCTCTACAGTATGTATAATGCGGTCACTTCTTCAGTACACATAAGCTGTTCGAACGTCACAGATTGCTCACAGAGGTAGGCCTAATAATATTGTGGCCACCGCAGAGGTCTGGTCGAGGTATTCAGATTTGACATCTATGGATGACGTGTGCGTGTGTGAAGATAGGGCTCTGCGTAGAGTGCCATCTAATGCTGAGGACGGCACAAACCTCAGTTCCCGAACCAGAGGAAATAGGCATGAAATTATATTCCCCGACCCTTTCGGGCAAAAACCAGGAATTCCTTGGACTACGCATACTCGCCAGTTAGGCATGGTGCCGAGGTTTCTCTACTGCACGGCCTCTCAAACGCCCAAAATCTCACGCGTGCAAAACGAGGCGCAAGGGCTCCGTGCGCTGTGCATCGCTCCCGCTCGGCACGGCTCAGACCAACGCTTCATCTCTGGGCTACTCGGCTAAGTTCGGCTCAACTCGCCTCAATTCGGCTCGGATTTAGAGCGCTACGCAGCAAGTGAGAAAGAGGGAGACAGGGGGAGCGAGGGAGACAGGCGTGGGGAAAGAGGGAGACCGCGCTATTGCTCCAAATCGAGGAGTGTGGGGTCTCCACTCTGGTCAACCAAGCGAAGTCGTCTTTTGCACCGTGCACAGTGCATGCACCGTGAGAAGCCCTGCTCTACTGCCACATAAAACGTTAGATAAAACTTCTGTAATAACTTTATCCTTGTATTTATGAAACATTTATTACTATCCTTTTAATAGGCTACCCAATTATAGATTAAAACATCAAGTGAGTGGCTGCGTGGTTTGGATCTCGTAGCTGTCATCTTCATTTGGGAGATAGTGAGTTTAAACCCCATCTGTAGCCCTGAAGATGGTCTTCCGTGGTTTCAAATTTTCACACCAGACAAATGCTGGGGCTGTATCTTACATAAGGGTATGGTCACTTCCTTCCCATTCCTAGCTTTCCCGTCACATCGTCGCCATAAGACCTATCTGTACAATAAATAAATAAATAAATAAATAAATAAATAAATAAATAAATAAATAAATAAATAAATAAATAAATAAATAAATAAATAAATAAATAGGCCTAAACCGGAAAATATTTCAACAGAAGTTCTACTTTGGAGAACCAATCAAGGAGCCTTTAGCTTTTGGTATATTAAAAGGCTTCCATTAGCTATAATCTTGTTCGGCTCCGTGGCAACGTGTATTTCTTCCATTTCCAACATTAGATTTTATCCTCACAGGTGCGCAGGGCACCCATGGTCGACTACCCTGTAGACCTGCGCTACGCCTCTCCGGTGGCCACACCCCATTATTTATTATGTATAATCTCCACCCTGAGCGAGATAGTTCTATGCCCAGTCGTCTTTCCCCGATAAATACGGATAGTGTAACCTTCTAAAACTTCAGAGATTCAGAGACGACATTGTTTTAGGGAGAAGAAAATCACTCTTTCGATGGATAATTTGAACTCTTCATCTGAGTTACACCGATAAAATACATTTTTAGTGTTACATCGAAGCGAACAGCTTTGATTTTCTCGTACAGAAGAATTGGATATAGTAATAATGGCATTAAATCCACTAACAACGAATAGTACCAGACATACGATCGTGAGAGCAGCTACGTATATGTGAGGAACGTCCAGAAACTGTGTGGGATAGAGAACATGTTTCATTAACAAAGGCTACACTCCATAGCTGGTAGGTCTAACGTGTCAGTATTCACAGTAAGGCTAGGTAGCTATGGGACTACTGAAGCCAGCAGGAGGTTCTCTTTGAATAGCTTGTGGACTGTATTTTGTCCAGGTCAGCGGAAGGGTCAACCTCTTTCTCTCACCAATTATCAGCAGCAGCATTCCAACACGACACGACACATCTCCTAGCAAATGATTTATTAGTCAACAGATGTAATCACACTGTGGTTTCTGCTTACACTTCAGAGCGTTTAGAACATATTGCCTCGGTACAGTCCGCGTGCGTGTGGAGGAGGTGAAACCCGCACATCAGCTGCTAAGATCATTTGTCTCATCAAATTACTCCGTACAGAAGATTATGACTCCCTTGTTTCATGGGCTAGGACAACCCAACCTGTTATTTACAGCACACGGTTAATTTTGAAAAGAAAAAAGAACTCGTTGTAACAAGTAGAAAATCTCACAAAAATATAAACATTATGAAACGGCCAACAAGTGCATTCAATCGGTTTATAACGTTTTAAAGTAATAGTTCTGTCATTCATAAAGAAATGTTAAAAGATCTCAATTTAGATACGCGTCTTCTTTATAAACGATAAGTCGATAGCTTATAAAAGGCCATTCATAATTCCAGTATAATTGCAGAATATAACTCACGGATATTTCTCATCTCTTCAGCCAGAGACGAATTAAGTGGGACGGATCTTCTGCTTATGTAGCAATTATAGAGAGGAGTACACGTTGTCCACATGGTATGTACGATAATATGGACGACGCTTTGCTAACTCAAAGACAATTCATCCGCCGACAATGGGATCCGAAAAGGATAGTACTAGGAAAGTAACACCATAGCCGTAATTCAGGCAGAGCTCCAACCTGGTGTGGAAAAAATAGGAAATCACAAAAATAACTTTGCGGGATGCCATCGTTGAAGTCAGTACCGACTACCTCCTTAATGTATCTGTTCTATAACGATAACTAACATCTCATAAAATTGAAAAAGGGGTGCCTTACACAGTGATCGTTCAACCAGGCTTGTAAACTGTCGCACTGTTTCCAGTCCTGGAATATGGAACTAAGTCACTAAGGATCAGGGAAGTCCATAAACAAGTATAAACCATTTCAAAATAGTGTATATACATTGATATAAATAATTAGATAAGAAATTAAAAACTGTGTGCATTACTACGTGATCTTTGTCGAAATGGTTTAAATAATGTTTCGGGAACATCACTCGAATTTTCCACTTTCAGGTAGTTGTTGACTAATTTCTCTACCACTATGTAAGTACAGAAAAAACGAGGCACTCCAAATCCAAAAGGGTTTATTATAAATAAACAGAAAAGTCACAAACGGACTAATTCATTGGGGAAAAAGTGTAGGACAAATCAACATTAGAATCAAATTGATATTACATGGACTGTGTAGAATTCTATATCTAGCTGCTGTTACATAAATATTTACTGACTCGAAATGAATAATATATAGACCATATGAAGGAATTCTGTTGGAGTTTAATAGCTTCTACTCACCACGGAAGGTAATTTTCGTATCCTTATGGCTCTCAAACTAATTCCCTTACTAAATAATTCCTGTTACGTGTTCCGCCCAAGGCGAGAAATTATATGACTCACTGGCGTCCACCGTAGAAACTCGAGCAGAAGATGTTTCCCATTTTATGGGTAGGTGACCCCTGACTGGCATTATATGGCTCCCATCTGGTGGAAGCCCATGCCATATCAGAGGAAGGCATCTCGGAAGAAAGTGAGGATATTTGCATCTAGCAGGCAGGTCGACCAACTGGCCTGCGTGTCTGGGACAGATGGACACCGAGCTCTACCCTAGAGGGTTACACTCCACAGGAATCTTCATCAAAACGGGGAAATTAGGATGAGCCTGAGTTCAGACTCCAGTGACACCAGTCAGTAAGTGACCTGGACTGCGAGGAGGCGTCAACCGATCAGCTGTCCTTACATAAAAGGTCTTAAACTGACATAATTCACATGTATAGGGCCTACATTTTCTGTTTAGCAAATGTACCCCCATACAACTTGAAATAACCGTTGGTCACTAGAAAGAGAGATTCTACAGGACTGAGTGGATCAAACGCTATAGAGATGGTCTTCTTTGCCCGAACTAAAGGGATCAATCATGGCTCAGTCCGGTAGTAGCCTATCTGAAGGTTCTAAAATAAGCCAGTCTCATGTTGGTAGATTTAACAGCATGTAAAAGAAACCCCGCGGGACAATATTCCGGCACCTTGACATCTCTGGAAACTGTAAGTAGTTACTTTGGCGTAGAGCCAACAACCTATAGCCTATTTGTTTCCATTTGTTTTACGTTACACCAACTCGCACAGATCTCGTGGTGTCAGTGGGAGAGGTAATGAGAATCAATCGACCGTGGTCGTAATTAGGCGTGGTATGAAAATAAGAAATCACGGAAAACCATCTTCTGGACTGCTGACAGCGGGGTTCAAACACACTATCTCCCGAATGCAAAGTAAGAGCTACACGTTACCCGAACCGCATGGCTAACTTGCTCAGTAACTTCTTCTTCTTCTTCTTCTTAGCTGTACCCACCCGTATTGACGGGTTAATCACAAAGAAGGTAGAGTTACATTAAGAGATATATTCCAAAAGAGAATGTTTGTTTTGTGTTGTCAACTGTAGAGGCTAAAGGCAATATGGTCCCCTCGCATTATTCTTTGCTCTTACTTCCCTGCCCGAAGCAGCGGCGGCCGGGGGTGGGGGGTGTCGACCCACACTTTGTGAAGAAAACGTTACATTTTTATTCCATTTTAGCCGCCTGAAACTGGGAATTATTAAACAAAATCACTGTATTAGCTAACTCGTCCGTTCCTTTATTTTCTTTAATTATTAACAAACTCGGTTACTTTTTTTTTTTGCTAGGGGCTTTACGTCGCACCGACACAGATAGGTCTTATGGCGACGATGGGATAGGAAAGGCCTAGGAGTTGGAAGGAAGCGGCCGTGGCCTTAATTAAGGTACAGCCCCAGCATTTGCCTGGTGTGAAAATGGGAAACCACGGAAAACCATTTTCAGGGCTGCCGATAGTGGGATTCGAACCTACTATCTCCCGGATGCAAGCTCACAGCCGCGCGCCTCTACGCGCACGGCCAACTCGCCCGGTCGGTTACTTTTTGTCTGTAATTTTTGTCCCCCTCCGCCTCAACCCCACAGTTCTAATTCCCAGTCGCCACTACTGGCCGGAAACAATGTAACATATGATACTGATACATGCAAAGGATATGTAACATCTTCGTTGGCTGACATGCTGCATTTTAGGCGTTTACATGTGAGGCCAATCCTATATTAGTGACACTTGAAGCCCGTAATTTAATCTAATACTTCTTTGTACATCATATTGTAGTTCTGATGCCTAACTGAAAGAATTTGGGCTTCTTTCAGGAACCATTGCTAGTTTTAAACCTTAGGACAACGTCTACCTAAACAACGTCTAAATTACGCACAGTGTTCCATTGCATAAAAATTGTGCAGCGTGTGTTTAGCTAGACGTCGTTTAAGTTTCAAAATTGGTTCGAAAATGGAAAGAGAAGTATCTTCCATACAACTCTTTGCTTGTCGCAAGCAATGAAATTCGTCAGTGAGTGAGCCAAAGGGTAGTCAGCTGTCCTTTTCCTACACACTACACGAATATGGCTGAACATGAGCATGACTTGCCCACAGATAATAATGTCACTTTCGCTGAAAATTAAATATCATAATATTGTCACCGTACGAGGAAGTTTAGCTGTTATTATAGTGTTGGTATTGTGAGTATAATCTAAATAGCATCGGCCAAGGGAAGATGAAACAATAGCCCTACAGTAGTACTGTGTAACCAAACGAGTTATACGGGCCATACAGATGTAGCTTGCATTTGGAAATCGTAGATTCGAAACGCTCCATCGCCAGCCGTGAAGACTGTTTTCCGTAGTTTCCTCATTTTTATACCAGGCAAATGCTGGAGTTATTATTATGGACACAGCCCTTCCTTCCCAGTCCTTGCATTTTCCTATCTCATAGTTGCCGAAATATTTTCTGAATTAGCGCGACGAGTATCCACCAAAAACCCACACATACAACCTACTTTGTAGTGTCACTGTTACGTGGTGGTGGTGATGATTATTGCTTTAAGAGGAAGTAAAACTGGGCAACCATTCTATATATAACACTAATCAGAGAGAAAAAAGCAGAAGGGATCCGACACTTCGAAAAATGAAGGTATCAGCCAAAGGAAGATAAGGGCCACGAAGGGAGTGAAACTGTAAGACTCCCTAGGCCTCGTAAACCTAATGCCATCGGGGTGGGACAAAAACAAGAGTTGACGAGGGAGGTCGTATAGGAAAAATGAAAGTTAGGAGCCTGGCACAAGTAAGTGGTACCGGGCGAGTTGGCCGTGCGGTTAGGGGCGCGCGGCTGTGAGTTTACATCCGGGAGATAGTGGGTTCGAATGTCACTGTCGGCAGCCCTGAAGATGGCTTTTCATGGTTGCCCATTTTCACACCAGGCAAATGCTGGGGCTGTACCGTAATTAAGGCCTCTACCGCTTCTTTCCAACTCCTAGGCCTTTCCTATCCCATCGTCGACATAAGACCTATCTGTGTAGGCGCGACGTAAAGCCACTAGCAATAAAAGTAAGTGGAAACAATGTTAGGACTTAGCTAAGAGCCCCGTGGTCACCAACCCATGTTCCCAAGTTGAGAACACCCGGGGTCCCATTCAGCCACCTCTTACGACAGGCAAGGTGTGCCGTGGGTGTTATTCTATCGCCCCCACCCACAGAGGGATCACTGTTGTGTATTCTTACTTGGAAGTAAATATAATATCGTCCTAGTAGAATCCTTCGCAGTTTATATATATGACAGTCCTTTGGCAATCAAGAGAAGTTATTCTGATATGGATGTAATAATAATAATAATAATAATAATAATAATAATAATAATAATAATAATAATAATAATAATAATAATAATAATAATAATAATAATAATAATGTTATTTGTTTTACGTCCCGCTAACTACTCTTTTACGGTTTTCGGAGACGCCGAGGTGCCGGAATTTAGTCCCGCAGGAGTTCTTTTACGTGCCAGTAAATCTACCGACACGAGGTTGACGTATTTGAGCACCTTCAAATACCACCGGACTGAGCCAGGATCGAACCTGCCAGGTTAGGGTCAGAAGGCCAGCGCCTTAACAATCTGAGCCACTCATCCCGGCCTGATATGGATGTAGTCGATGTGAGTTATTATTCCAGGAAAATTATCCCAAGAAAAATCAAATAATCGGTGCTTAAACTGTAGTCAAGTTGACAGTTACCGGAGTGTCCTTTGTGTCAGGCTCAAGAAACAAGTCCCTTATATTATTTCTTGAAAAGCAAAATCGTATTTTAAACTGTACCTCCCCGTACGTTTCAAATGAATTGCTGCTGTTCGGCAGCAGACGACCCACAGGATACTGTCGGACTAACCTTTCTTCCTAGAATCATTCAACATGATAACAGAAAGTATATAGTCGTTGCCGGGACGAAACCTCCCATGTGATAATATTTTTGGAGATATGCTGACCCGCAGCACATACATTATGAAGAGCGAGAATGCCTTGACATTTGTCACACAATATTGCACCTTAGATGACAGAATCTTACCGGCCAAAGTTCTAAGCTAAAATATTTCACATAGGAGGTTTTGTCCTGGCAACGACGATATGTTTCATAGTAACTTACATAACATTCGATTATGATTCACTCCTAAGGTTTGAGGTTAAACAGTGTCCTCGGCAGTGCTTAAACATGGTCTGTTGACCATCGGCTTTAGACGGTGTCTATGTGATAAATAACGTATGTACAATGCGGCAGCCATACTTAGACATTGTTTAACATTAACCATTGCGAAGCGCTGACTAATGGGGAAATGGAAATAAAAACTGCTAGGCAACCCAGTTTATTGTTGTGTGTGTGGAAGTGTGTGCTGTTGTTATTACTTGAGTGTGGAACTAGGATAGGTGCTTTGATACTCAAATAAGGTATTGCCTAAACATTTCCTTGGAATATGGTTGTAGCCACGTGGAATTACCATACCGACAACGGCGACTGCAGGCATCCAGATTCGAACTCCAGGCTTCCCAACAGTACGGCGTATAAAGACGTAGGAGAAAACGCTCAGTAGCTTTCCAGTTATAACAGATCACCATTATGCACACCCACTGCTGGGAAATATCTGTTACGACTTAGACTGTGAACCATTCTGTTAATAATACCTCCCTGATTAGGCCTGTTTCTCTTATCGAAACATTGTACATGAGAAAATAGTTTTAAAAATATATTTCCAATATCGTTGGTCTTGGATATTTT
This sequence comes from Anabrus simplex, assembly GCF_040414725.1. Classification (NCBI taxonomy): domain Eukaryota; kingdom Metazoa; phylum Arthropoda; class Insecta; order Orthoptera; family Tettigoniidae; genus Anabrus; species Anabrus simplex. The sequence continues at coordinate 1,505,344,055 of NC_090265.1, read as the reverse complement.
GTGGAAGAGTAAATTCATTGTTTCGGCCTTTCTGTAAACCTCTAGCCAATTAAGGGAAACAGACAGACATCAAAGATAAAGTACATCATAAATTTTAGTTCTGACATCCGTATATCTAACTTCACTTTAGAATTTTCATTTAATTTACTTGGGAATCTATCCTAATAATAATAATAATAATAATAATAATAATAATAATAATAATAATAATAATAAGCATGATAATTATAATTATTAATTATATTATTAATTATATTATTAATTATATTATTAATTATAGTATTAATTATATTAATTATAATAATTATTATATATTAGTATCTATATAAAATCGTAATGCTTTACTATTTTGACGACATTTTCTTATAGTTGGCTATTTCAGGTGTAATAATGACAATGCACTCTATGATCTAACGTCGTGTGTGGTGATTCTGGAAACCACTATTGATGGTAAGTATAACATCATTGATATTATTAAACATAGTTTCATGACAGGAAAAACTGGTACTTTATTATTATAACATAATAACATGTGGCCTACGGAGTGACCTGGTGCACGCCTTCCGAGCTGACGCTGTATATGCGACCAGCACATCTGTGACGATGGGGCACTATCTAAGATTAATATTGTAATGCTGAAAACAGCATAAACACCCAGCCCCGACCCATAGGAATTAACCAGTGAAAGTTAAATTCCCCGACCCGGCCGTGAATCGAATCCGAGGCCTCTTGAATCAAAGGTCAGCATGCTAACTATTTAGCCATTGGGCCGGTATTTTATTGTGTGAGTACAATATTAGAATATCTTCTCTACTTGAATACGTCTGAAGCCTGTATGTGTTACTATGACGTCAATCCTCTCTACTTTAATATGAATTACTTCCTTCAGTGACGACGGCATCAACTTATCAACGGTATTTATTGAGTCAGATGCTTCATCTATAAGTTGTTATATTATCAATTAGAAGAATGAGATGTCGTCACTCCTATGCGAAACCGCGAAAGTAGCATTGCTCTTGCTAAACATTATTTCCCTTAAGACTGTTCACGCCTCCTAGATATGCAGGAAGAGCATTTTGAGATATGACCTTTTGCTCGAACAGCAACGATTTATAGTTTATAGTAAGGATATAAATGATCCTGCGCGGATATATAAAATAATATCCGCATCCACTCCGCATCCGCACTTACTTCATCCGCACCCGCATCCGCATCCGCGAATGGTTATCCGCATCCGCGAATGGTTATCCGCATCCGCGAATGGTTATCCGCGGGTATTGTAAATATTTAACTACAGTATATTACACTCAAGGTATTGAAACGGATAGATCTATCAACATAATACAATAGGCCTGAAACCTGGCACCAAAACTCCTACAATCACAGGTTTATGAGGGATTTTATCTTGCGACATCTGCCGACGTATTGACCTTCGTTCCTTGCTTTCATTAATTGTGGGAAAGAGCCAGTTAGGCCTAGGTCAGTTTTATGGCTTTATGGTCTCAAGGCTCTTTATATATCACCATTCTCCCACACCACTGCCAAAGGTCGCCTAACTGTAAGCAAAAAATAAGAGTATACCTGAGTGAAAATCGATAAACATTATTTATAAATTATCAGATAAATTATCCCCACAGACGTACAGTTTGTATCCGCTAAGACACTATCCGCGGATTTACCCGTGCAGGGCTCTAATGATAGGGCGAATAAGTCACTGGCGAGGACCCTGTTAGAGTGGGGTTCTAGTGTATGGATCCGCCACCAGAATTACCGTACATGAAACGAGAACTTGAAAAAATCCTAAGGAAAGCAGTGCGTTTTCTTCTGTGTGATTTCCGACAAAAGCGTAGCGTTAAGAAAGTGTAAGACAAATTGGGCTGGGAAGACTTGGGAGTAAGGAGAGGAGCTGCTCGATTAAGTGGAATGATATCAGCTGTCAGCGGAGAGATGATCAACTAGAAAACACAATGTAAATACGCAATTCATTTGCAAGCAGCCTAAGTAGTGTCAAAGCTCAATGCCTGCCCACCGTCCCTCATGCCATACTATTATTATTATTATTATTATTATTATTATTATTATTATTATTATTATTATTGTTATTCTTTATACCCGTTTACAGAGAGCGTTGGAACTTGTTAGCTTGATGATGGTTTTCCTTTCTTCTTCTCCTCCCAAAATTTCTTCATGAACTCGATATGGTGTTTCTTGCGTTCTTCCGTCCATTGCTTCCCTGTGGTTCTTTTAGCCTTTACCATGAACGTGTGCTTTGCAACCAGATTCCCAAATCCTTGCGATCCATAATGATATCTTCTGTGATATTCATTTCTTTTAAGTCGTGCTTTATTTCCTCCAACCAGCTTATTTTGACCTTCTTTGATTTAAGTATAACAAGCAGTTTTTTTTTGCATATCTAGTGTCGTCCATTCTACAGATGTGGCCATAGAATTTCAATCGTCTCCTGCGTACGGTATCGGTGAACCTGTCGATTGCTTTGTACAAATCTACAGTTTTCCTTTTCATGCATATACCGTTTACATGGACGGGGCCATATATTTTCCTAAGAATTTTTCGTTCTTGTTTTTCAATTTCATCAATTTTAGAGTGGCCTCCTAGGGGTGTGGTTTCTGAGGCATACAAGGCTTCCGAAAGGACAATAGTCTTGTAATGCCGAAGTTTTGCATTTCGTGACATCACTCTTTTATTGTAATGAATTCGTGTTATTCGGTATGCTTTCAGGAGTTTGGTGGCTCTTTCTAAATTAGATTTCCTGCCCAATCCGGATGGTACAATGATTTCTCTTAGATATTTGAAAGGAGGGACCTGTGTGATTATTCCATAACTTGTATGTAGTGGGGATCTTTGGATATTCTGGTGTCCATTAACCATGATATGAGTCTTCTCATACGATATTTGGAGGCCTGTCTTTGATGCTATCTCATACAACTTCTCTATGGCATACCTGGTTTCTTCACTAGTCTTGGTAAAGATAGCTAGATCATCGGCAAAAGCTAGGCACTTCACGTTTTCTTTGTCCCCGAATACCAATGTTTATACCTTCGATTTATTTTCCCCATTTCCTGATGACTTTGTCTAACACTAAGTTAAAAAGGATTGGGGATAGGCCATCTCCTTGTCGAACTCCTGTACGCACTGCAAAAGGCTCTGATATAGTTCACCTAGAAACTTCACTTGAGATATTGTGTCTGTGAGAGTCTGGCGGATTAATTCTGTGGTCTTCTTGTCCAAACTGAGCTCTCCTACGATGTCCACAACAGTTTGTCTGTCGATAGAGTCATACGCCTTCTTAAAGTCCACAAAGGTGACAAAAGTGGTGGTACTGCGGCGTGTCCTTAATATCGTCTTCAGACTCCAAATTTGCTCAGAACACGATCTACCTTTTTTGAAGCCTGCTTGGTATTCACCAATCAAATGATTATTATTATTATTATTATTATTATTATTATTATTATTATTATTATTATTATTGTTAATGTTTCGAATACAGATTTAATGGCTAAAATGCCTTTATACTCGTACATATGTCTTGTAATCGGCAGGATCATTGGTTGTATGAGAGTTACTTATCCATATTTGAAAAGCCTGACTGTCCATCTGGACTTATTTGCCGCAATTCAACTTGTCATGTTTCATGAACAAAATTATTTGTTCTTTTTTACATGGACAGTTGTGTCCTCAAAAGCGACACTCTGTTCCTGGAACTTAATTCTGTATCTGGTAAAGTGCGTTCAGTTCCTCCTAAGGACTAGCGTCCTCTTTGGTGAGGGTGCATATCGTCAAAACTAGTTATATTACAGAATTACGTATATTCCCGTATCTTTGTAATTATTTGCCTTCTTTAAAATTTAAAAATATAGTGGAAATTACTAACTCATTTATAATTTAGTTTTAGTGGGTGCTTCTATTGTTGGCCTATTATTTGAATGATATTTCGCTAGTAATTCGTCTGTTGCTATTCTTTGTTCTTCCTTAGTGGGATAAGATATTTGGAGCTCTTCTAGAAATGGCCATGTTTTAGTACCGGATGCCATTCTTGACGCCGGTCCTATTTAGGGGGAAAATATTCACTATTGTACACTTCTGTGGTGGTTGGTAGTTTGTTATGTTGTCTGACTGAAAAAGAGTGTGTAGGGAGATTTCCAAACACCCGGTTCCGGAGTCAGAGGAATTAATCAGATGCGATTATTAAAGTCGCCGACCCTTCTGAATATCGAACGCGAAACTCCCCGATCCGAAGTCCTCAATGATGGTCACTCAACTAATGAGGCAAATTCCTCTCTTGTTATTATAGGTACGGAAAGAACTACTGTTTAAGCAATGAAACAATTATCTGATAGGTCTCTGCAAAGATGAATCAAGGTATCTCAAATCCCGGTTTTAAACTAGGTATGATAAGTTATTTTATAATCGTAAAGAGAGAAATTTTCTTTTGAACTCACCTTCGTAAGGATTTTAACACATTCCAAGTTTAAGGTAAAAGATATACTTTTTAACTGAAGACATACCACTGTAATTATGTATTCACTTGATTATCTTTTGGAACTTCGTCTCTTGTAATCCGCTGACACGAAACTGAACAAGCCTTCCTCTCCCCATTATGGTGAGAATGTATTGACCTCCGAGTGAGGCTCTGCAGATCAGATCTTGATAATTACGGCTACCTGTACTACAACTGTCGCTTGGAATTATATATATAAATGGTTCCTTGATTTCCATTTATGCATGCATATAAAATTATATACGGCTTAACTTTGCGTCTAAATCGCGTGAGGGATTCATAGATAGCAACTTATGTAAATTAAAATTTCGTCAGATATTAGTATAATTTTATCGCCGAGTACATAAAAGGTGACTCTGAACCTGTAGAAGAAGAGCCTGACATTCTTCCTCTAACCACAACTTCCTAAAGATCCTAGATGTTAATCTTTTACATTGTAATTTATCGAGAGGTCCGCCTCTGTGGTGTAGTGGTTAGCGTGATTAGCTGCCACCCCCGGAGGTCCGGGTTCGATTCCCGGCTCTGCCACGAAATTTGAAAAGTGGTACGAGGGCTGGAACGGGGTCCACTCAGCCTCGGGAGGTCAACTGAGTAGAGGTGGGTTCGATTCCCACCTCAGCCATCCTCGAAGTGGTTTTCCGTGGTTTCCCACTTCTCCCCCAGGCGAATGCCGGGATGGTACCTAACTTAAGGCCACGGCCGCTTCCTTCCCTCTTCCTTGCCTATCCCTTCCAATCTTCCCATCCCTCCACAAGGCCCCTGTTCAGCATAGCAGGTGAGGCCGCCTGGGCGAGGTACTGGTCATACTCCCCAGTTGTATCCGCCGACCAAGAGTCTGAAGCTCCAGGACACTGCCCTTGAGGCGGTAGAGGTGGGATCCCTCGCAAAGTCCGAGGGAAAAACCGAACCTGGAGGGTAAACAGATGATGAATGATGAATTTATCGAGAGAACTGAAAGTCTCAACAAGTTACTTCTATGTAATTATAATCGATCTCACTCACTATCGACTAACAATCTTGGTATGACTGAAATTTCACACGAACTCTTCAACACCGTGCTTCAAACAGAGTCGTCTTATGCATGAATTTACGTCTGTCAGCATGGCATTTGAGTTACTGAACGGATGACCGGAGCTGAGAAGGTAAGCACATATGAACTGAAATGATAATCGTATGCATGTAGCAAGTCACCAAGCTCAAAAGAGAGACTCTCGGATGCAGACGGTCACCATGATTACAGCATGGTGCCATAACACCCTTACGTAGGGTTGGGCTGAGAGAGAGTATGTGTCGGAGAAAATTTGAAATTACTTCTATTTATGCATCATGCGCATGCAGAACTTCATTGAAAAATACTAATTGCGATAAATTCATACACGCGCGTTCATTATATACTGTTATTCCATTCAACGTTCATCCTGCAAGATTCTGAAAATTCACACCCTGTTTCCAGTCATTCGACCGGGTCAGGAATAGAATGAATGAAGCCCCATCTAGCGGCGAGGATAGGAATTGTACCGGCTGCCGAAGCCTGTCGCACTCCTCTGGGGCAATGATTAATGAATGACAGGTGAAATGAAATGTTATTGGAGAGTGTTGCTGGAATGAATTATGACAGGGAAAGCTGGAGTACCCGGAGGAAATCCTGTCTCGCCTCCGCTTTGTCCAGCACAAATCTCACATGGAGTGACCGGGATTTGAACTGCGGAACCCAGCGGTGAGAGGCCGACGTGCTGCCGCCTGAGCCACGGAGGCTCCTGCAAGCTTCTGTGCATTAATTATTCCACAATTCTCTATTCGTAACTACTGTAGCTCTGTGGTCCTCACTTTGTACCACGCCCGTTAACTTAATTAAAAATCGAGTCATACCTTGATTTCACCCTGTTTCTCTAAGCCTCCATGCCCGAGTCCATTCTTCTTCTAGGTAGCTTATTCGGTGGTTGTGAGCTGTCTGTCTGCCGGGCTGACTGGCTCAGACGGTTGAGGCGCTGGCCTTCTGACTCCAACTTGGCAGGTTCGATCCTGGCTCAGTCCGGTGGTATTTGAAGGTGCTCAAATACGTCAGACTCGTGTCGGTAGATTTACTGGCATGTAACAGATCTCCTGCGGGACTAAATTTCGGCACCTCGGCGTCTCCGAAAACCGTAAAAGCGTAGTTAGTGGGACGTAAAGCAAATAACATTATTAGCTGTCTATCTCAGTAAATACCCTTTTCTTGGACAGTGCGTCGGATAATTACCTATTTTCTATCATCAAAAATAGAAATGAAATGCTGTATCAAATTGATGGAAAATTTTCAGGTGCTCATAATTTGTGCTAAATATTCAATATCAATCAATTTAAGCATTTTTCCTACAAGACATATATCCTTCTATCAATCGACTAACAACATCTTGAAAATGGCTTATGATTTTAAATGACAGCTACAGTTTAAGAAACTCTAAAAACTATATTTCAAACAGCGTAAAGCTGAGCGCCTAAAACGTGGCATATTTGTAAATAGGGGGAGTCAGAAATAAGCTGGGAACTTTCTTAAGTAATATAGACCATCCCTATTACTTCAGAAAACGATGGGGGCATATTACGTTTTAATCAATGACATTGGAGAAGAATGAGAAATGTAGCATTCGAAATTTCATATTACGAAAACAGGTGGCTCAAATGTACTTTTCTTTGTGCCGAAAATAGTTTAATATGGAAGAGTTTTAATAAATTAATAAATATCCAGACGTTAAAAAGTAGGCAACTTCTTAAAACGTTCTTGCGACATGTTACTATCACTTTACAATTCAAACTGAGCATACCAACAGCGGTCATCAAGAATAATTGTATGAAAAATTTATAATTATTAGTGTCCAACATAAAATTTTATTGTGTTAATTCATTTACGTTCAATTTTTAAAAACATTTTAGCAGTTCAGGATCGACACTTAAAATCCAGACAAAAATTAATCCTTAAAGTATTGTAAATATTTGTAAATAATACATTGAAGAGTCAGTTTACTCAGTATGATTGCTTTACCATCCAAACACGTAAACCACTACACCTGAACAGAAGATTGTATCGAATATCTTCTCATAGATATGCCCTCCTCTTTGATGCACTTACACATTTTATAATTTGCAGTAAGTATTTCGTATATTTTGTAATAATAATAATAATAATAATAATAATAATAATAATAATAATAATAATAATAATAATAATAATAATAATAATAATAATAATAATAATAATAATAATGTTTTACGTCCCAGTATCTACTTTCATGGGTTTGGATTGTGGAGCCACTTACAGTAGTTCACTCTATCTAAGGAGTGTTTCATACAATTCATCGTCAACTCAAATTAATTTTTTATCACGCTTTACGAAGTGGAAAGCCAAGTCTCTCATTTTAATATGCGAATTATTCATAACAACGGCACGTGATTAGCCGTACTTTCAGGGAAGATATCGCTTTCTTCTGGAATCTGTGTACTCATCATAGCGTTGAATGGAATGCAGGCAACCAATATTCGTTCACTCCACAGAATGCCAACGTAAAGTCACTCCACAATGGACTAAAATGATAAACCACGGATACCCTACATTATTAATTTGCTTCCCCTACAATCATGAATATTAATAGGCCTAATAATAATAATAATAATAATAATAATAATAATAATAATAATAATAATAATAATAATAATAATAATAATAATAATAATAATAATAATTAGACTACCATGTGCAGACTTTTTGATTTATCGCTATTTAGGCTACCACCATGCAAATTTGTATTTTCCGTTTCAGCTTACCAGATGACAGAGAAATCGGAATTCTCCAGAGCGACCAGCGGCTAAGTTTAAATTAATTTTGTTGGGTAAGCACCAAATGAGTCACGGAGATCTTTTAGGTGCCGACATTGTACGATGTACACTTTTTGGTTGGGCTACTTTTCGCCCTTTAAAAATCCTCTAACGGATTTGAATCCGTAATCTTGGAATCCGGACTTCGACACTCTAGCGCTTACCTAAGGGAGGAGATCTTACGATCATTATCACATGACACTACTCAACCCAACGTCTTAGAATGTACATTTTTGATAGGTCCATTCACGTTTCATTGCACGATTCATCCCCTCCTTATAAGGCATGTGTGTGTGTTAAATCAGAGTGGACGAGCTTATCTGTTAGGTTCACCCAACCAAATAACATTGTGTACAGAATATTCCATGCTCGTTGCTCAACGGCTCGTCTGATAGGCATTCTTTGCGTACTTAATAAAACTACTGCGATTTATGACGCACTCCTGTACAACTCAAATTTTATAAATTTCCCTGTTCCACGACGTGACGGTGTTCCTCTCTCCACATCTATTACAAGCAATGAAAGTTTCAATGCGATATTCTTCGATCAGTCCACAGTCTTCCCTTTGTCCCTGAACTTCGCAACTAAACCTTCCTCTGCTTTAACTGGCAGTGCAATGGAGTTCACACATTTATCAAGAATACAAGTGATTACTCAATATTCGTCTTCATGGCCTACTGGTTAGCGTCTTACTCTTCGGGTCTCAGAGGCTTGGGTTCAATTCTCGTTCAGATAATGGCACTTTAATTTCCTTGACTTGGGATCTGTGTCCTTGTGCTGTCCTGCAAATCACGCAACGCACTGCCCGCCACACCAACACATTTTCATTTCGATACGTCTTACATTACAGGGACTGTAAATAACTGTATCAACAGCTCCCTCAATAGATCTGTAGTAAAGTGTTGACCTCTGGATACGAAGACAGAGGGTTCAAACCTGGCAGAGGTAGTCGGATTCTTGAGGGATTGTAAAAGTCCATTCGATACTCGATGTCGTAGGATGCGAATGTAAATTATTTATGATGATACATTTCATGTTTTCCCAACAAAATTAATGTTAAAATTCAAGACATAATGAACCCTTGAACTTACCATTCCATCGTTGGTCGGCCACGGCTGCTACAGTAGAACAATCTAGAACTCTTAAATCATGGGTCGTTGCGGGAATAAATTCGGTCACGATCTTAACCAAACGATGGGGTTCAGAAGAGAGCCTAACTATTTGAAATGAGGAGCAAAAATGTGCTTACTAACTTTTATTAAATTGAAATAGCGCGATAACATCATTAATTTAATATGCATTCTTGCAAAATAAAAAAAATATAAATTATTGATTTTTGAATGTTCCAAACACAGTCACATTACATAACGTCAATTTGTTTCTTACACTATCGAAGAATTGCTTCGGAGAAGTTAATATGTTAGTGGACAGCGAAACTGAAAAACTGAAAAGGGGAAGACCTGAAAACCGGGCACCTATTATTCCAAACGAGAACTGAGAGTTAATCCACACGATCCGTGGAAAATCTGACTTTCAACAAGTAGAACGCCTGACTTTCTCTCAATTAAGGTTATCCACCAGTCGAATACCCTTCACGGATACGGAACACCCGCCGAATGGACCCTTAATCGAACCAAACTGACTATCAGTTGCTTTGGATAGGTTGCGAAATATTATGTGAAAGCATGGTGTTCACTACAATTAACAATTGAAATAAAATTCCACCATGTATTTGTCATTCATGACACCCTTAAGTGATAAGGTAATCCCGATGCTAAATGTGCATCACCCAAAACAGCTGTTCGGAAGGAACCAACAACAACAGGATCCGTGAGGATCTTACGTTATGTCGTTCTAAAGGAACAAAACTGCGAAATGCAGGAAACACTTACTAATCATGCATTTAGAAGAAATGCCAAACACTGAAGTTAATTAAAAAGTGGAAAGTCACTTGAAAAGTATTATTATTGAACCGATTTTCAGGTTAGGAATGGTTTTGTTACGCTAAATAAAATTACCAGTCCACGTTAAAAATTACTACAACTTTAAGGAATTCTTTCCCTTGAAAAAAACAATGCTACCCGTACAGATCTATCTATTTATTGTCTGTCCCAACACACTACTTATAAAGTGATTACCTAATTACTTCAACTATGAATAAAAATGAAAGTACGACAAGATTGAAAATAAAATATTGTCACTGGCTGACGAATCGAAACCGCATTCGCAACTCAAGTCTCACATTAATACACTAAGTGTCAATATGCACACTATCAAACGAAACGGACGTCAAAACGAGAAAACAATAAAGTCCGTAAAAATAAATTAACATCTCGAAGTCATTACAGCTCAACGCGCGCGGAGAATCACAGTAAAAATATTAAATCTCCATCAGGTCGAGGTCCAATATTTGGGCAACCCTCATTCACTGATAGCGGTCCCGTTATCTCAAGGATACGCACAGACCCTCTTCATAAATCATATCATACTGTAGATGCTACCTTCGTCCAGGCTACTTCAACAAAAAAACAAAAGAAACATCTAATCTGAGACTTGAGTGTGTACAGCTGCCATCCCAGACCTATCGTCGGGCTCACTTGAAATCTGTACATCCAAACACTAATCACTATGTACATGATACCTTCCAAATTCTATCGTCGGGCGTGAACTAGGACGTCTCATCACCAGTGACACCAAGGATAACATGTGACGTCCTAAATCTATCGTCGGGCGTCACAGTGGGTCGTACTACGCAACCCTTAACATATCAGGCGAACTAGCAATTTAAAACAACTCCGACATTTAATACTAAATCTGGTCAGACAAATAACGCACGACGGAACCAACGTCTCTTACTATCAAATGAATGCAAGTCGAAAAAATACAGTAAGTCTCTACCTCATTACAATACGTGAACTCAAAAATAAATATACGTGACGAACGATTCTCCACCTCGAACACAATCTCAGCCTGTGCATTGAAGTTTTAGGGAAGCAAATGAAAATTCTCAACACACGTCTACCATTTAGTGGATGTCTACAAAATAATAATCATCACTACCGCATTCGAAACTCACAAATCGCCTATCGTCAATTCCAACTATTTTTATCAATGACCTATCCAGTGAACAAATTCAGTACAACACCAACCGTGTGTCCAAAGTGCTCTTTTTATCCTTGAGGTCGCATCATTTTTATATACATACAGGCTTTACGTAACAAAATCACTGGACGTTTACTACCAAGATTTTAACCTTTTACTAGAATCGTTTTCACTTGGGATCTTTCTATAAATTTACGGTGCTTCACACAGTAGTCGTCTCAAATTCGGATTGATTGCGGAAACCAATACAGCCTGCCTCAACACAGCCTGTTTCCTAAATACTTCCTCTGCAAAAATATAGCTTGTCTCAAACTCCTTCTCCTCGCTTTATTCCAGCGGTATCACTTAAAATCCAAGCTTCATTTCATCCATCTCTCTCATCTCCACATACATATAAATTCGTCGCTCTCAATCCCTTTCTCTTATATTTCCAAGACCCTTTTTCATAAATCAATCCGCTGGTGAAAACAACCATTACTAAACACATCTCTTACTTTACTATTATTACGACTTTCAGACCTCGAGAATCCAAGAGCACACAGCGACTTTTCGTATCATTGATATACACGATGTCTCAAAATTTCCTTCCCATTAATAACGGCAATTCTATCAAATTTTACTGAAATTATCTAAATATGCCTGCGATCCTTGTAAAAAAAATATACTGGTAAAATGCACTTTAACATAGAAAAATTTCCTTATCCCGCGGTAGACATTATTATTATTATTATTATTATTATTATTATTATTATTATTATTATGATTATTATTATTATTATTATTATTATTATTATTATTATTATTATTATCGACCAACATTTCTGAATTCAACTGACATTTGAAATTAAGATATTCGCCACGATTAATTTACACTTATAACTTTCCGAAAAAAACCACGCTTTGGACACTATCTCATCGAACATTTAACACCCAAATTTAAACGTCGCATTTTACCGTTCTTGACATGAAATTTACACACTGAAATTTTCACACGCTGACCCAAAATTACAACACCTTTCGCCTGATAATTACGAATATCCACCCGACAATCATCTGGAAAATTTTGTTGGGACAGAACAATTTAAACTAACTACAACATAATATAAATATAGACAGACCTGCACATGGTACCATTCCCAGCATTCTGGTCACATCGTCACCAGCAGACCTCGTGCTTAGCCGTACATTTTCACAGATAACATTTTCATTTCCAAAATCTCACTCTTACAAACACTACCCTTCTCACACACGATATTAAAATTACCACATAAATCAGGCACTTTCTCTGTAATTTGCACCACGACTTCCCTCGTTCTGCAGTCGGCTATGACTGTCTGACTCGTTCCCAGAGTTGTCTCTCTCCGTCACTCCAATAAAACAGGTGTTCAACAGATAAAGGGAGCAGAACTACTCTGAATAGCTTCCCCAAACCCTCTTCACTCTCAAGCGTACATGAGATGATATAAATAAAACCTGCTGTGTATATTTCAACCAGCCTACACTTTCCTAGTTCGTCGGCAAACGTTCAGAACTTTTCCAATCACTTTCTCTTCTTACCCGAGTATGTGGACCTTAGCCAAGGACATGTATTTAATTATTTGTCGATCAATCTGGCGCGAATTTCCAATGACGACGGGCACAAGCTCCCGCGGCTTCAAGTTCCAGATCGACACTGGAAAATCTACGGTGGGGGGTTTCTTTTATAATCTCAGAAGGGACGCTATCCCCACTATGAGGCTTGATTGTGTAATATGCTAATTTTGCGTCTAATAGACCGATTTTGATGAGACTTGTCCCAGAACTCCGGACAGACTTGCACTTATTTTAGACGTTAATCTTATAATTTTACTACACTCACAACAGGGGAAATAAATTATTTCTGCCCGTGCGTTTTGCGCGTTTTCTTCATCCCCTGACCTTGGCACGTGTAGCTAGTTCACTGATCTGATACTGACATGTACTTAGGCTTAACTGCATTTAAGTTTTTCCCTGGGGGCTCTGTCTTCACGTAGGGTGTACGAATAATTTTACTTATTTATTTCTTTATTTACTGTGTTGCCAAAATCCCTCGTTGTATAGAATTCCATGAATTTAAAGAATTGTCGGGCACTCGAGTTCCGCCGAGGTGTCCCGGTATTTCACGAGCTTGCCGTGAATGAGATCCTTCCCACGCGACATCGGGGCTCTTAGGAGCGCAACATGGCTGCCCTCAAACATAAAAGTAGTTTCTTGATATCAAATAAATATTGAGAAATTTTTTTTCTCTCCGTAGAATTATGGGTTCAATAAATCACACAGCAAAGATCCTATTTCTCTACCATATGAGAGAGTCGGAATTGTGTAGAAAATATTGGCGTGTGGCCTCCGAAGAGGCCCGGTGCAGGTAATTAGAGTTGACGCCTTTAGACGACCTGCGTGTCTGTGTGAATGGGGCCCTACCTGTGATGAATTGTACTGATTTTATTGATTTATTTATCATCATCATCATCATCATCATCATCATCATCTGTTTACCCTCCAGATTCGGTTTTTCCCTCGGACTCGGCGAGGGATCCCACCTCTACCGCCTCAAGGGCAGTGTCCTGGAGCTTCAGACTCTTGGTCGGGGGATACAACTGGGGAGAATGACCAGTACCTTGCCCAGGCGGCCTCACCTGCTAAGCTGAACAGGGGCCTTGTGGAGGGATGGGAAGATTGGAAGGGGTAGGCAAGGAGGAGGGAAGGAAGCGGCCGTGGCCTTAAGTTAGGAACCATCCCGGCATTCGCCTGGAGGAGAAGTGGGAAACCACGGAAAACCACTTCCAGGATGGCTGAGGTGGGAATCGAACCCACCTCTACTCAGTTGACCTCACGAGGCTGAGTGGACCCCGTTCCAGCCCTCGTACACTTTTCAAATTTCGTGGCAGAGCCGGGAATCGAACCCGGACCTCCGGGGGTGGCAGCTAATCACGCTAACCACTACACCACAGAGGCGGACTTTATTTATCGTATGGTTTAAAATCACATCACAATAAAAGTATTTTAAAACTGTTTACACGTCTGAATACATTGTCACAATGTCAGATTGGTATCTCTCATATAATTAACACCATTTTGAGTAGCCATCAGGAACTCGGTTGGATCTCGTGAGAAGGCTGTTAGAGGGCATTCTTGGATAATATGCTGAACAGTTTGTCTTTCAGCACCACAACTACACCCGGGAGATGGAATTTTCTTCCATTTATAAAAGGAGTCTGCACATCTGCCACAATTAGTACTGATTCGGTTTAGAGAACACCAAATTTATCTGGCGAGCTCAAAACCTGGTGGCTTAGATATGATGCATGGCATAGTTTGCTGTTCTGATGTTGCGGGGACAACGTTACTCAAAGTCCGTAGCTTTTACCTGAAAAGCCGAGAATCGAACCCGGGACCCACTGGGCCAAAGGCCAGCACGCTAACCATTTAGACATGGAGCCGAACATTGTGCAGATAAAATTGTTTCAAATGAAAATGCCTGTACATGGTAGCTAAGGCCATATATTATTATTATTATTATTATTATTATTATTATTATTATTATTATTATTATTATTATTATTATATCAATATTAAGGTCCAGACATATAGACTGTTAGGATAAAACGGGGTCTTCTGGTGACATGAAATGAAACGGGTTGAACAGCAAGTGATCGAGGCCCCTGACGGAAACATTATCTCAGCAACTGAAAGAGAACACCGTGAAAAATCATTCCAAGGATGTTCGATGTTGAAGTAGAACCCAATATGAATTAACAGCTAGTGATCATTTTCCAACTCTGTAAATCACTGAGCAATATTGCTCATATAAATCTCAAGTTTGTCAATCTATTCGCGAATATTATTTAAATCAGAATGAATTTTATGATCTTCGTAATATTCCATACGGTGACCTACAGCCATTGAGAAAAAAGTGCCCCAAATGAGGAGATTCAATGTGACTCTGCATTAGGAGAGAACAAGTATAAAGTTATTAAAAAGTGTTCCACAGTGTTTCGAATCCACTGTACCCAGAACCTTATGGCAGATTGTGTGCCGGAGATTGGCTGGCCTGGACCTTCCTTTTTTGTGGTAACTTACATCGAGGAAGATAAAAATTCCGCAGCCAAAGTGGACTTATCAAGTGTATTGCAGGGGCGTGCCTCTCCTTCGTTCAGCGTGACATGTCCGAATCCGGCGAGAGTCATAGGGTGCATCATAATGATGGTTCCTCACTGGGAGTACCTCAAATTGTATACTTCATCTCCTTAGTAATTAGACGAGCCACATGGTACATTACAATGGGAAAATAAAATTTTACTGCAGAAGAACTCTTTAAATATCCCATCTTCTATCAGCAGATTCGCAAAGTACGCTATACAGAAGAGACCTGCACGAGTAAGTAAAAATGTAATCGATTAATAATCGCTGAATACCTTACGCCACTATATGAGTAGGCTACATAATTGTAAATTCAGCATCGTAGCACCGTCGTATCGTTGGATCATAATGATATGAGTAGAGAGGATAGATTTTTCGCAATTGCCATAAATGCGAAATGTGGTCAAATGCAGTAGAAAAGTGTATTCGACACTGTATCATTGCGGTTTTACAAACCGTTACAATGCGAAATGTGCGTATTTTAGCGAAATATGTGTGAAATCCCCTTTTTACGAGATATTCTCTTCTATAAGAATAAATAGGCCGTGATAAGTGTGTGCACTGTCTGTAGAATACTTTCAATTAAATTGAAATCAGATAGCTAGCACAGATTTTGACTCTTCTTCGAGTATTTTGGTCACTCCTTGCTTTAACATGAATAGTGAATTTCCACTGAATGTTGCGCTAAAACGGTAAATGAAACTATAATTGAAATAATTTGTGTTAGCCTAAACTTTCCACGGGTGTGATCAAATGACAAAATAAAATGATTTATTCCCTTGATAAAGATTTCTAAAATTATGTCGATATACTTTTTTGAATAAGCAGGTCCATATAAATTTATATGTTTGTCAATGATTATAACGTCACTTCAATTTTGTATATGCCTTTAAGTTTTAAAAAAATCCAGCAAATGATACTTTAATAACAGATTCTCCATTTGGAAATAAAACTTCCTCTACTAAACGCTGTGGGCAGCCCTGAAGAGGGTTTTCCGTGGTTTCCCATTTTCACACCAGGCAAATGCCCGGGATGTGCCTTAATTAAGGCCACGGCTGCTTCCTTTCCACATCTAGCCCTTTCCTATCCTATCGTCGCCATGAGACCTGCCTGTATCGGTGCGACGTAAAGCCACTAGCAAAGCAAGCAAGAGAAATAATTAATAGTTTTCATAAAACTAGAAAATACTACATTTGATATTTATGTGCAACATTCGTAGCTTTAAAATGCTAAAATTTACCACATTTACTCATGAGTAATTGTTTAGGCTACGGTCTCATATTTACCTATGGGTTGGGCAGCACAATCGGAATGTAAAATTTGGTAGATAAGCTCCCTACAGCACATGTGGTCACGTAAGAAATTCTGTAACTCGATAGCCGAGACCATGCGACTATTATTATTATTATTATTATTATTATTATTATTATTATTATTATTATTATTATATACCTACTACAATATCGGATGTAGTGATCGTCAAACGAGTATCTGTACCGATAAGTACTCGCACGATATCGAGCAATTCTCTAACTATACAGCACTCTGACCGGGATTTATGCAATACAAGAATTGTTTCAAATTCCTCAGCCTTAATGTCTTATTACTTAATAATGTCCGTCAGGTCACCAGCCGGTACGATAGTTGAATCGTCAATTAGCACCGGGCAAAAATTATGCTATTATAAGGAAGCCGAACAAACGGTGACTGTGCCATAATGAGTTGAAGTAGGTGAAATGAAGAGCGATTTAGTTTACCAATTGCTTTTCTCACGCGACTGACACTACGAAAAACACCTTTAACAACGTCGACACGCACTAGTCGTGCTCTGAATGCCATTGCTCAGCGCCACACATACCTCAGTAGATCCCATGCTGTCGCAGCAATAAATGGGACTAATACTTAGGTGAAAACTAGGTCCTTCTCTGGCCTCTCCCAAGAGCCAAATGAAAAAATACTGCATCCATCAGGAAGCAGCAACAGGCAGAAAAGTAAAACTATATCTTCTTTGTCTACTGCTTATCCTCCTCCTACTGTTTCTCCCACACCTTGGTTGTGTTGTAGGTGCGAAACTGTGGCGCACCATGTTGATCGGCCCTGTTTTAAAGAAGAATGTCCTTCCTGACCAACCCTACATCAAGGGAAGTGAGATTGTAAGTCGACTAGGTTTGTGTTATCAGAAGTATGAGAGCATTTTAAGGGAAATCTTGAAGGATTCTGTTCATATATTGAACAACTATATACTGAACCCTTTAAGGTCCTTCGTTACCTATCAGCTAGTCGAAATGAGGTCTTTCTCTTGGATCGTCTATAGGTTCTTCGTTACTTGCTTAGATAAGAGGCAGGTTTCAATAATTTAAATTATTAGTTACAATGAGAAAACTCCAGTTAAAAGAAATTGATATTTCATTATTTATCATTGGCGAAGAAGTCGAAGATTGTGACATTTTACTACGTCTAAACAACGAACTCAGTCTTGTCCGCTTAAAATAATAATAACAATAATAACTAACGATGATCAGAGACGCTGCATTTGGAGACCTTAATTCAATTGTCTGAGGGACATCCTTACTAGAAACCTTAATTTAAGAATGAAATAAAGAATGTCTGGAGATCTCTAAGATCGGTTTCCATGTGAGACTACATGTACCACACAATGATTCGTGATGATCCAAACCCCGTAATACGAACTCTTGGTTTTAAGCTAATTCTCAAAATACGGTTCCAGTGAATTTAATAATTTTAATGAAGTAATCTCATAATCCTACTTAACAACATATTTTATCATTCCCGGACGAATGGTTTCTTTAAATTCCCTAACTATTTAATTACATTTTTCTTATCACTCGGACCTGTTTGTCAGAAACATCCTTTGACGAATATATTGATCTAATATTGTTTATGCTCAACGTTTTCTTCACCGCAGCTAAACAGCAGAATACTTTTTATAATTACCAGTACCATTCATTTATTTCATGGCGTCACTCAACAAGTTTACATTATAACACTAATAACAATTAAGAAACTAGCTTGGACAAACCTAACCCCAAATCCTATAATCTGCAACAATTTACACACAACGCAAAATAAAACAACCCATATCAAATCGCTTATAACGCCTACGGTTATCCCTTGGACAATTTCCGGCACCTCCTTCGATATGATTTCAGGCCAATGAGACTCGAGTGTCGTAATACACCTCACCAAACTCTAGGGTGGATGTGCTACTGCACCCCATGTGCTCCACAAGCAGGACCTCATATCACATGAACCTAAATTTGTGCCTTGGAAACCAACAACAACACAACACAATCATCCATCACGAACTCTATGGATTGACAGCTATCGTGATATTAAAATAAAATAGTCGCAAAACTTTGTACAACCCTCAACAACACCAAAGAAAAACACTACCGATTGTCAAATTTTGACACCCCTAAAATGGTTATTTCTAATGTATAATGTACCATCGTGTCATTTCCGTCGCTTCGATAATGAATTCAAGTCTCTACTAAAACGACTCTTCTAAAATAATGAAATCTAATTTCAAACATATACTACAAGTGACAAATCTCAGTGACAGTTTCTTTCTAACAATAAACTGGTTCGACCGCCCAACAGCTGGCTTGATAACGGGAACACGACCCCTTCTTCGTTATCACTTAAGAAAACACACATGATATCTTAACCTGCTTCAAATAAAAACCTCGCCTCGCTGGCAATTCGGATGAAATACAATTCTTGATCAACACAGAATATGCAAAGAGATTTAATTTAAAACGTGATTTGAGATATTCTTATCCATCATGGTCCTACGGTTTCACGTTGAATCCTAAGTATGGAACGACCCTATTCCCATACCATTAAATTACCCAAAATAAATCCTTGGGTTCCCTACAATGAAAATCCCGGCATTCGTCTCTTCAACACTACAGGATTTCAACAACTTGATCCACATTCCTTCCGATCTTCCAAAGACTTATACCACTTGCTATCACAAATTCTCTACACGACAATAATATGGAATATCTCTTTTGGGTGACCCACTATGTTGTTACATAAAACAAACTATGACGAACTAACCATCTCTCCTCGCATATCTGAGATTGACAACACAATATCTCCAAAACCGAAACTTACAACTTAAAAAAATCACTGTTATTTTTCTCTCATCAATTCTACACAGATTTTAACAGAGTTTTGGAATAGCACTGCCCTTAAACAAATCACACCGGTCTCGCCTCGTAACTTCTCTTGGCTAAATTTACGGCGCTGGACACACGAAGGTGTGCGTTCCACATCAGATGACATTCCATCATTATCGCGCACATGCTTTAAATGTTAAACCATGGATTACACTTACATAAATTTCATCTTTACACTCAACAGAATTTTATGATAAATTAATGTCTTAACTTTGGCAAACAACAAATATAGAAAATAAACGTACGGAAATGATACTTTGCTTTAGACATTATATTCGTTTAACAACCATCAATATACTACTATACAACACTTCAAACGCTAGTTTCGCGACTTTCGCGATTATCCAAGAAACATAGAAAAATAACCCTTTTGTCATATTCCTCTGATATTTTTACAATAAAAGGGTGACCAATATACGTCACAGATACACAAATAAAATGGTGACATCATGAAATAAATAAATACAGTTTATAACAGGGCCTCTCAAACGCCCAAAATTTCACGCGTGCAAATCGAGGTGCAAGAGCTTCGTGCAATGTGCATCGGTTCTGCTCGGCTAGGTTCGGACCAACGCTTCGTCTCTGGGCTACTCGGCTCAACTCGGCTCGAATTTGGAGCGCTACGGAGCAAGTGAAGAAGAGAGAGACAGGGGAAGCGAGCGAGACAGGCGTGGGGAAAGAGAGAGACAGCGCTCTTGCTCCAAATCGAGGAGTGGGGGTTTGCACTCTGGTCAACCAAGTGAAGTCGTCTTTTGCACCGTGCACAGTTCATGCACCAGGCGCATGTGCACTGAGAGGCCCTGCTTTATAACAAAGGTAATTTACATACCTGGAAGTAGTCCGTGGTTTCACATCTTAACAGGCCCACCAGCCTTTCTCATTCTTTATCTAGCCATATCGACAGATAGTGGCTTTACAGACATATTCTTCCATTCGTTTAATTTTAACATCATTCATCTAAAATAATGACATAAACAAAAAATGCCCTTCACACGTTCGCGAGGCAAACACGTTCATCAAATGACCGATCCGCACAGACAATAAAGTTAAATAAATGTTATTAGCTAATATAACTGCCGGAATTCGGCATTATATTGACGGTCTGTTGCCTGGACGTAAATTTACATGACAGTTCCACAAGGGAATAGCGTTAATTTGCCTGACAATCTCTCTCCACTTGGTGATGGCGTTAGATAGCCACCTTTTGCCAAACTGTCTTCCCTTCTGTGGACTTATTCCACACAACAGGTTCTGAATAACATGCGTTCGCTTCAAATTCACTGACAATAATGCGGGTTTGCAAAATGTCGCATCGTTCTTTTATAACATTTACTCCCACTCTCATGCCATCTGCATTTACCGCCAAAAACTTACAGACACTTTTTCCACTCCATAGAAATGTACTTATGACTGATCACGATATAACACATAGTTGCTTATTTTAGTAGCGGTGTTGATGATAAGCATTTAAGGGTTTCTCTTAACCAACGGCAGTTTAGTCGCCATTTCTTCTTAAAATCTACTTTTACTAGAAAAAAAGTTCCACCAAATTTATTCGTATCCCTGCACAGTCTACACGTGCGGGTGATGTAATTTCTCTAGCATGAGAATGAGAATCACCACCTGTTCTCCACGCTCCGTCTTTGGATAGAGATAAAAAATGCAAGTAGAGCTCATGACTTGTAATTTATATGGGACCTCATGTAAAGAATTTTGGATTCTGGCTCCTTATGAATAAGAGGTCATGGGTTCGGTATATAATAATAGATGAGTATCAACCTCTATTTCTTATTCGCTGTGTCACTTTGGGCCAACTGAAGCTCTAAAGGCTGTTGCGGATCCCGTACATTCCACCACAGCCATGCGGTGAATACGGCGGTCTTCCATCTCCGTAGTAGGTCTTCTTCATACAGCACATTACGGTGATTATGGTTGCCAACCCCAGTGCACTGTGGTTACATCTCTGCCAAGTCTTTCTTCAATATCGTGGAAAGAACATTCATCTTCTCGTAGCCCTATTACGCGACCTCGTTCAAACTCAGTAAGCTGCTCCTTGAAGGCATGTTTGACTTACACCTGCCTCACAACGTCAACACCGGACGATGAGTTATGCTGACGAAGTGTACATCGCTTATTTAAAGCAAACTTGCTTTGCAGGGTTAAAGAGTCGTTTCTAGTACCACTCTTCGTCGACTAACGTGCTGATTTGAATAGGTTTCACCTTTATGATGTGCTCCCGAATTTCGTTTTTCTAGCATAACTCCTCCTTTATATTGGGATTTCATTTTGCGCCAGTGTATTTCACATTAGGGTAGCTGACGATAGTACAAGACATTAATCATCTCTCTCATTCCGGAGACTTAGCGTACCTATAATAATATAAAAGGATTTGAATTCGTACCAAATTGGATTGTACTGAGATATGAATTGCGCATTTTCCAGTTACCGTAACTATTTCTTGCCAGGCATGGCTTCAGTTTACCACATGTAATTATACTTTGTAATTATTGTAATAACTGATGGTTCATTTCACTTAATATTTGATTAGGATTATTTGCTTATACATTTCATGGGGCATTTTAACCATTAGCACAATTTAAAAACTCTATGTTTTTGAAATTTGTTTCATTAACTTTCCAAATATGGTGGTAATGATGCATTTTTGTGAGCAAACCATTCTGATTGTGTATTTAGAACGCACTCTCATAATTACAGCAGTTAATTATGCGTTGTAAATATTGATTGCACGATATAGGTTCATTATGATCACATGACTCGGCTTGATGCAAGGCAATGGAGAAAACTGTATGAAATGATATTAAAAGAAAAACCGAACAGGTCTGTCGAACTGCCGCAAGTTTTGACAGAGAATACATAGGTCTACCACATTATAGATACTGCCAAAGTAATGTAGACTAATTAGAATTCGTTTTAAACTTTTGCCAACACTGGGGCAGTTGACATGATCGACTGGAAGTTGGCTCACTTCGCTCAGCCGTCTTAACATTACGACATTCCTGATAAGCCGTTTGGCACTCAGCATTTTGATTTTGGACTTTCTGGAATTCTTAAAAGCCACTCTATCCACTATGGTGTGTTTTCGATCATTTTGAAGCCATTGATTGTCCATATGTCGCGACATTTTGCAAAAGACAGACATATTTCACAATTCATCACACCGCCATTTTCTTAAATGTTAACTGTTTGATTATTTTTTACCACACAAGTATAGAGATCACTTAAAAAAATCAAACGACTCCATGTCCGACGCAATTTTTCACCAGAGTCTAGCGGTACATCAATTGATGATGATGCTCGTTGTTTAAAGGGGCCTAACATCTAGGTCATCGGCCCCTAATGGTACGAAATGTAATGACAATTTAAAAGTCCAAAAGTCATCCGTTGACCAGAATTAAATACGTGATGATGAAGAATGAATGGATGTATATGATTTTAAAATAATCAGCAGATCTAACTCGCAATATTGAAAGTTAAAACTGATTCCAAAATTAATCCACTGACTAGAATTCAAACAAAAAGAAAGAGGATAACAATGATTATGAACTTAAAACAATCAGTGGATTCGACCCGCATAGTCCCACCGTCCCAGAAACTACCTTAAAACAATAGTAGGCTATGTAACCTACTGACCAAGGGGCTGCTTCCACAGCACAATCCTGAATCGATGATGCTTTTTGTCTAAATGGGTCCAAAATCTAAGTCATCGGCTCCTCATAATGGTACTTATTCCTGGGAAAGTAAGAACCATGGTATTTCCCATCTAGCGGTACTAATCATAAATAACGTAGACTTACGGTGTTCCACACACCGTGGTACTACGCACAGGTAACGCAGACCTGTGGTGTTTCTCACATTACGGCGTCACTCGTAGGCAATGCAAACCCATGGTGTTCCTCACATCACAGGGACTCGTACTATCTCATTGTGTTCCTCACATAGTGTGTACTAATCACAGGTAACGTAAGCCCGTGGTGTGCCACATGTACACATGGTACTAATCACGGGTACAGTAAAACCCATACTGATTCACCCTCTGTTGCTACTAATCACAAACCTATTGTGTACCTAACCTAGTGGTACTACTCAAAGTAAAGGCGACCCATGGCGTTCCTCGTGTGATGGATGGTACTAACTACAAGTAGTCTCATGGTTCTAATTCAATCATCTCTTGTTCGCCTCTTTTAGCCACCTCTTACGAGAGGCAGTGGATATCATGGGTGTATTCTTCTTCTGCGTCCCTCACTCACAGGGGGTTGTGTGTTTGTTCCGCGACAGCTATTTCATTTCGCACAAGTCCTCCGTCAAGTCGGTTAGGAACCCCCTATCCGCAACTTGGGACGCGCCACGTAGGAGTATCACCTCTCCCCCTGCTACGCCAGTGTGAGTACATATACTGATAGCCGCGCGTCACGGTGATTTTTGTACCTCAAGATTGTATGCTATTTTATCACCCGGTGACGTTGAGGTCAGAAACTTGTTGCTAGGTACAGTGAAATAGGAGAATTACTATCGTCGCACATGCTGTCTATAGATTCGATGTTTAAACGTTTATGGTTTTGTAACGCTCACCAGCCCTGAACCATAGCCTATTCCACGTTAACATCTGTCCCGCAGATATTTCTATCAATTTAGGGTCTTAATGTGTATTCCTCAATCGAGGAAGTTTGGAGTAATATCAGGAATACGTACACCAAAACTTTGTATCAAAACTACGTACTTAATGTTAGGAAGCATCCATGGATCTATACATAGATAAAATCAGTGATTTACAATTGAAATTAAATGTTGTTAAACCCCACAGTCTAAGAAACTAACATTTTTTTGGAATTATAAAAAGTATCTCAGATAGATTCGTAATGAAAGAAATATCTTCTTAATATTTTAGGCAGAAGGAATTTTGAAGGAAAAATATTGGTGTATTGTGGATAAATTTCACCTTTTTCTATAAAAATAAATAATGTTTCTTAAACATACAGGATTTCTCAGTTTTTGCGATCACTAAGCATGATTTCTTACTTTATTCACACTTTTATTGCTGTAAATGTACAACGAAGGAATGCATGAATTAATTCGTGTATAATTACAATTTTGTTTGGCTGTCTATTACATAGAAATTATTCTCTACCATTGTCACAATTATCCGCCAATTACAGTAGTATTTGATTTAAAAACCATAATAGAAAATGTCAATTATTCATCGCGATGAAAGCAATGTTAACAGCTTAAAATACTGAGAAAGTGCACATTTTTCTATATGTGGGGTTCCTGCACAAATTCGATGATATGAAGTCGACATAAAACCACAGGTAAACAGACAGGAAATATGGAGGTTCCCAATATTCTGATTCAGTTATCCCAGAGAAGGAATACTTGAGATGTAGTGTTTGTTTACCACAAATTATTCCGATTGAGGAACTTGAGATTCGACTTTTTCACAGTGATTCTGAATTGGTAATTACTACATCTCAAACTTATCATAATACCACCAAATCACTGCTACAACAAGTAAATATTAGAGATAATGTTTATTTTAAGTGAGTTTATTGACTCACTAAGTCCGACACCTTAATTTTGGAGGTTCCAAGTTCCAATTCCTTTTCAATATATCCTGGTTCAGAATGTTAAAACGAAAATATGTCCTTAAAGTCAGTTTAAAATATCATTAGGGAGGACACACTCATGTTCATGAAAAACAGAACACCTTGAAAGATTAGAAATAGGAAGTTCACATTCACAGGACATGTTCATTAGTTTGTTCTGCAGAAACGATTAGCATTCCAGACACCTAGGTTCAGCATGTGTGCTGTTGCCTAGTAGGCACTGGGTCCTCCATGGGGACTGATAACTTGTTCCATGCGTGACGGTATCGACGCGTATAAGCGCGAATGGCGTCCTGGGGTGTAGCCATCCATGCTGCATTCACCTGGTTCCACAGTTCATCTTAGGTGGTTGGCATTGGATCACAGCGCCGTACCCGTCGTTTCACCATATGACGCACATTTTCGATTGGCGACAAGTCCGGTGATTGGGCGGGCCAGGGCAACAGTCTGACTTCCTGTGACAATAAGAAGACACGTGTTCGTGCAGCAACATTGTGGTCGCCCGTTGTTCTTCTGAAATATAGCGTCTGGGGTGTCGTTTAGAAAGGGTATGGCTACGGGTCGCAGGATGTCATTCACGTAGGGCAAACTGGTTGCAGTGCCCTGGGCATCCGCAACTGTGATTTGTTTTTGTACCCAATGGCACCCTACACCATAAGGTCTTGAGTTGGCGCTGTATGTCTTGTGCGAATGCTGTCAATGTGATGCCTCTCCCCTTGTCTGCGGCGAACCAAAATGTGGCCATCAATTTCAAACAAACAGAACCTGGATTCGTCCGAAAACACTATATGTTGCCATTCATGTCTCCAGTGACGTAGTTCCATACACCATTGCGGTCTGACATGTTTATGCACATTCGTCAAAGACATGCGGAGAAGTGAACGACGCGTCGGTAACCAAGACCGTAATAAACGGCGACGGATTGTCACTCTTGATAGTGTACGATGTGTTCCACTGTTACACTGTTGCGCCAGATCCGAGGAGGACGCGGATTTGTCCTGCAATGCCATTCGGATGAAGTGTCGATCTTCTCGTGGTGTTCTACGGCCTTCTGTGAACCATTCTGTATACACCCGTTGCACTGCCGACACACTTCGTGCCACACGAGCAGCAAATTCCCGGATAGCTGCATCACGTTCTCTCATGCCAATAATGCGCCCTCTTTCAAACTCACTCATTTGACGGTACGATTCTTGCATACGTCTGCGAGGCATCCTGCACGTCTGCTCAGGTTACACTGACCCATAAACTTCGGTTTATAGCGACAACGAGAGCTCCAGTCTGTGGTGGTGCACCGAGATATCGATGTGGACCTTGAACCTGAGCGCTGACATAGTTAAAATGCTAATCATTTCTTCAGAACATACTGTTGCACATGTCCTGTGAATATGGCCTTTCTGTCTCTAGTCTTTCAATGTGTTCTGGTTTTTATGAACATGGGTGTATAATAAATCGCCTTGGAGAATTTTTAGTCACTTAGTTACAAGAGCGCTAATCTGACAATTCTAGTTAGTCACTTATATTTCCATTTCTTATTGGCGTGGGTCGTAGGATATATTTCAGAATTCCCGAAGCGTGCAATTGAATCTACGACGTTTAGAGCCAGTAAAGCATCGCTCCTATGCAATGACATTGACATTACTTTCATTTGTCAGAGTAGACATTTTAAAAGCGTAGGTTAAACAACATCGATGGTTCTGCAGCCTTTATGGGCTTTCGTCTACCAAGCAATCACTGTTCAGCCTGATTACGAGGTTACGCATGGTCAGCGTTACGAATTCTCTCGGTCGTTATTCTTGGCTTAAATCGCCGGGGACGCTATCTCACCATCAGGTAGATCCTCCATTGTTCACACGTAAGCTGAATGGACCCCGAACCAGCCCTCACATCCAGGTAAAAGTCCATGACCTATTCGGCGATCGAACGTAGGGCATCCGGTCTAGAGGGAGGTTTGCTACCCCGACAGAGCGAGGCCGACAGGTTAGAAAATAAAGAAATCCAAAATGTGGTATATCCTACCTGGTATTTTAGTGCACGTAATCACCTGTATCCTACATTGATACAGTGTGGCCAAAACATGTTTTTGGTAACTGAAAATTAATATGAATATGCCCACAGTACAAGATTTTCCAGGAAGTTTCAAACAGGGCAAATTAAAGAAGTTTGTCTCTCTAGCTGAAGATATCAGAGTTTTATGTAGGTATTCATTTTTGAAGAATCAAGCAAACCTATACTCAATACTTTTACAGGAAATTAAATTAAATATATCGTAGAAGTTTTTTGGAAGTTTATTAGCAGGCCAAAAGCATACACATACATGGGATTGTGCATCAAATGAGAACCCTTGACGTGCGAATACTTTCACTCCGAGCTAGTTGATGGCCGTTGCAACTAATAGTAAGCTGTAGGATCCATTCAACTCCTTCCGTGCTGATCCTGAGGATCCTTTTATTCCTGGTCCTGAAAGGGTGGGGCAGGCAATCGAGAGGGTGAATAATCCTTCCATGTTCTCTTCCAACTTGTTAAATGAATATAATAATAATAATAATAATAATAATAATAATAATAATAATAATAATAATAATAATAATAATAATAGTAATAATAATAATAATATAGTATTGGCTTTACGTTCCACTAAATACATTTTAGGTTTGCGAAGACGCCGAGATGCCAGAATTTTTCCTCGCAGGAGTTCTGGTTTTATGCTCCACTTAATCCCACGCCCTGCCAACGGCCGTAGCCATGTTGAAACACCGGATCCCGTGAGATCTCCGAAGTTAAGCAACATTGGGCGTGGTCAGGAGTTGGATGGGTTGCCACGCGCTGTTGGCGGGGGGGGGGGGGGTAAGGGAATGGAGGTGCGGAAAGGAACTGGCCATCCTACCGCACGTAAAATCCGGCTCAGGAGCACCTCTGCGGTGGTCCGGACCTGCCTTCGGGCAGAATAACCCTTACCTTACCTAATCCCACGCCCCTTAACTTCACTAAAATCGAGTCTCACCATAGTCACCTTGATTTCGCCCTGTTTCTCTAACCCTCCCTGGCCGGGTCAATTATTCTCCTAGCTAGCCTATTCTCCTCTATTCGCCTCACGTGATCCCACCACCTAAGCTGCTTTATACGCACAGCTTCATCGATTGTTCCACTAACAACTTTTTTATGATTTTCATTGACGCCAAGGTGCTGGAATTTTTATCCCGCAGGAGTTCTTTTACTAACCAGTGAATCTACCAATACGAGGCTGACGTATTTAAGCACCTCCAAATACCACTGGACTGAACCAGAATCGAACCTGCAAAGTTGGAGTCAGAAGGCCAGCGCCTCAACCGTCTGAGCCACTCAGCCCGGCTTAGATGAATCTATTGTATGAGCAGTTTATACTTTTCTTTACAATAATACTGCTTGTTTCGGGTACATTCGGAGCAGTTTTTGTATTCTCGATGAATTACGAATTTTGCCCCGTCAGGGAAGTCGGAGTTTGCTAGAAGAAGTAGGGGTGGTTCCTTTCCGCCTCTCTACTCTTAAACTGTAAAAATCATCTATATTATAAACTTATCTTGTGTTACTTCATTTTGGAGACACATGGCATCCACTGTTTCAGCATGAATAATTCCTACTCAGTACCCAAGTAAGTTATCACTCGAGGTGTTAATCTTTGGTGCTCTCAGTTAAAAATAATAATGGCTTACCTCGTGTTACAATGGTGGCGGAAATAAGTTCTAGAGTTCGTGCCTGATGGACATAGTTGCAATTCCTTATTTAGGAATAAGCTTTGCCGTAGTCTTTGGAATTTAATATTGAGTTTTTGCTCCTCTAATTTGTGAAGAGCACCCGCTGAGGGAGGCACTCCAAGGAAGACTTAGAAACTTATAATTTACTTTAAAACCACGCAACTTCTCATTCAGAAGTTGGTGTTTTTATAGCGGTCCGCAGATGGTCATGACCGCATCGGACATAGGCGCAGCCATACTTATTATCCATGGAATATTTGTAAATTATCGTGGGAAATGTACTTGATAACTTTATGTGAAACAGTTAGGACTCTCGAGGTCTTCCAAAAAACCACCTTCATTGCCGAGCACACGTAAGGATTAGGAAGACAATCTTCAGTGCCCTGGATGCTAGGAATTTTCTTAGTTCACCTGAATATAGATTTTGTCCCTCTCGTTGATTGAATGGTCAGCGTACTGCACTTCGGTTCAGTGGGTCGTGGGTTTGATTCTAGGACGGGTCGGGGATTTTACTCGCTTCTGATTAATTCTTCTGGCTCGGGGACTGGGTATTTGTGTCTGCCCCACCACTCCCCTCTTCCTATCCAGACAACACACCACATAAACTCGCAATATAGATTGCATCCTTCCATATAGGGTTGGCGTCAGGTAGGGCATCCGGCCGTAAAGCACGGACTAATTAACATGTGGGATGCATTTCGCACCCACGACCCCACTGGTGTGGGACAGGCGGTGGAAGAAGAATAAGAATAAGAAGACGAAGAAGACCTGAATATAGATTTTATTTGAATTATTGTATATCATTTCTAAATGCTATCATTGTTGTGACTTCATGTAATGGACTTGGAAAATTGTGATCAACAATCCTACGAACATTTTTGCCTCAAACTATGATCTACTGAAAAACTGCTTAGTCCCCAAGTACATGCAGAACCGAAGAGAAGAGTACTTTTGCACGAACATTTCTTGGCTATATAATGCATGTTGATCTACACTATGCTAGTAAAAGAGCATACTTATATGCTTTTAGATGCCCGCATGATGACCATGATAGTTAAGCCGTTAAGTCTATCGACTGTGGTCTCGCACCGTGGGAACCGGTTCGAGTCCCGTTGGTCGAAAACATTTTCACCATCTGAATGTTGGCCGGCAGAGTAGGATTTCTAATCACTAGATTGTATGCCAGAAGTCTGGATTCAATTCAATACCTCTTCATATGGAGCGAGTGAATATGGCAATGTTGATGGCGACTCATCCGCCGGATGGAGACGTTAAGCCTTGAGCAGACTCAGAAAGGAGTAGGCTACGTGCAGGCAACGGATTTCACCCTCTCCCTGCCTACTACTGTATCATAAGATAACCGGGACAAGAGTTAAGCCCGCGTATACACTTTTAGAACGATTTTAAGTAATAAGAAAACAAAGGAATCCGTTCTGCATATAGTCCATTAAGATCCTAGCCCTGCCAATATGACTGCTGCCCAGTCATTGGGATGTCATGTAGTCAGGTTGACGACATCCTTAGCCGTATTAGCTGGCTTGGGCAACCTCGTCGTTGAGAAGTTCCATGAAAGTAGACTAGTAGGGGCATGTGCAGTGAGCTGCACCTATCATTGTAACAAATATAGCTTACCATCTGCATGTTATGGGAAACAAGACCACGTGGACGGCCCAAACAAAGATGGCAGGATACTATAAATCAAAATCTGAAAACAGTACATCTGCGACCAGACGATGCAGTAACTAGATCCGGAAGGGAAATCCTGTACCAACAAGAAAATACTAAGGAGAAGATCTTAAGTTATATAGACTATTCTCATGTAAGTTTCATGGAGTTACTTAGTAGGCCCTAACTGCCACATTTTCATTTCTTTCGTCGTGGAAATTAACCGTGTTAAGAGAAGATATTACCTAAAAAAGTAACATAACTAAAATATTACATGTTTTCAATTCTTACAACGAGTAACTATGTGAGTAGCGAAATGTCCACTTCATTATTAGACCAAAGATACAGTACAGAGGAATTCAAGTTAGTCGTACAAAAATTAAATGTTTCCATTCACGAATTTATCACGGCCGATTTTAAAAGCGATACATTTGATTATTTTCTGTAAAGCACGTAAGATGATAATTTGCAGTCTGCCAGTCTTCCGCTCGCTTTAAGCGTTTACCTGAGTGATTTTGTGTGAGTGGTGCGGTCCTCGCACAAGATGCGCGTGGAGATACGGGTAATGGTGGGTTGGAGCGACAATGGTGATCACGGCTATATTAATCACGTCTAAACGGTTTCCTGGCTTCAGGTGTAGCCCTCCGCCCCTTCTCCTCCTGCAGGCGGCAGCTGCTGACCGGAGGGCTTGTTAACTCCTTAGGGAGGGACGAAGTTTTACCTTACTGCACGTACCATATTGGTTCAGTGGCTCAGCTTATGAACATAATCTATGTCATTGTTAACGGCACAACCCTATTAAATCTGTGGAAATTTAAGAGTATTCCATCAATAGATTTCATTAAAGATTATCTTTAATTCCTAGTTACCCATGTTTGCATTGTATTTAATTAATGCAGTGTCTTGAATTTTATTTTACTTGACTTTTCTTTAACGATTTCAAATTTCAAACACATTAAAAGGCGCACCATCCAAAATAACACACACACACACTCCTTTCAGGAAGGAATTCCTTTACAATAAAAATGTTATTATTTTACATCCCACTAACTACCTTTGTGCGGTTTATGGAGACGCCGAGGTGCTGGATGTTTGTCCGACGCGAGACTGACGTAATTGAGCACCTTCAAATACTGTACCACCAGACTGAGGTTCGAACCTGTCAATCTGGGGTCAGAAGACCAGCACCTCAAACGTACCTGTACCTTAATTATGATCTATTACCGCTACCGTCCAAGTCCTTCTGCTTTCCTGCCTCAGCATCCCCGAAAACCTGCCAAAATTAGTGAGTACGTAAAATAACTAGCAAGTTATTGATCCTGTGCTATCACTCGTCGTTCAGAGCTAAATAAATGCGTATTGAATGGGTGGCTGTCGTTAGTTAAAGGTGAAGTTGAAAACATGCGAGCTTGTATGTTTATTGAATGTCATGATCATAGCTACGAAACCTCCAGTTTTACGTGCAGTCCGAACCACCAAGTCATGGCTTTTCGCTTCAAAAATCCCACATGCGTTGACCGGGTGGTGAAGTTGATTACGCAAATCAACACACCTATGTGCAAAAGATAAAGTAGTTCCCATAATATGAAACGAAACTGGCTAAATTAACAGTGATGAAGGCGAATCCTGTCTAGCTGTTAAAGAAAATGGGTACAATGTATACATACAACTTACATTTCTTAATGATTTCAAAGAAGAGAAGGTAGTTAGTAAGATTTTCATAAGCTGATTCTCGACGATGTGGAACGTACTGAGTTGGGGGACAAAGTTGACATCTTGCGAGATTGTCACATTATGGGTATGGTTTTAGAATGGAGTTTTAGACAATCCAACGCAATATTTGTAATGCAAATATCATTTCTGCTTCAAGGAAATTGGAGCCTTCTTCTTCTTTTTAAAATGATTATTAATCGACCAGCTGTGAGCGTTATTGATTTAAGCTCGTCTCTTACGCACAACGTTACAGGATCAAATCCCGGATAATCGGTTGATATTTTAGAGTGCTTAAGTAAGTCAATCATTCAGTAGATTTATTGATATATCATCGAACTTTCTTTACGAGTGGTATTATTATTATTATTTTATTATTATTATTATTAGTATTATTATTACTATTATTATTATTATTATTATTATTATTATTATTATTATTCTTTCGAATGGGCCACCAGAGGACCACGTGACAATTTCAATTCCTTCTTCTTTGTTCTTTCCTTTTTTTTCCAGTACGCTTTCATCTGTTCACTATGTTTCTTCTTTCTGTCTTCAGACCACTTTGAACCAGCCTTTTTTTACTTTCCTACCTTGGAATCCTTCTATTTTCAATACTTTTTCTCGAAAGCCTTCTCTATTATTTATTTCTTCTGTTGTTATATTGTTTTTTTCTAAATCCTTTCTTACTTCATTGACCCAGCTTGTCGTTGATTTCTTACCCCACAAATATCTGAAAATCTTACTGGTTAATCTACTATCTTGCATTCGATATAAATGTCCAAAAAACATAAGTCTCCTTTTCCTCATTACATCTGATATATATTCTATTTTTTGATATATTTCAGTATTACTTCGTAATTTCTAACCTTCTGCTGTGTTTTGTGGGCCTAATATTTTCCTCATGATTCGCCTTTCTAGTATTTCTAGTTTATCTAAATTATAGTTTAATGCCAGACATTCGCTTGCATATAGGCATTCTGGCTTCACTACTGTGTTGTAATGCCTTATTTTTGCATTTTTGGATAGGCATCTTTTATTGTAGATACCTTTGGTGACACCATAAGCTCTCTCTACTGCAGATTTTTCTAAACCATTTTCTTGGATTATTTCCCCTATATATTTGAATTTTTTACCCTCTCTATTTGGCCAATATCTGTTTTCAGAAATTTTGGTGCATCCCAAATATTTGTTAAAAAATTTGTTTTTTCTGCAGAAATTCTTAAGCCAGTTCTGCTGGCGATTCTTTCCAAGACATTAACTTGGGTTATAGAAGATGTCACATTTTCAGAAAGTATTGCAAAGTCATCTGCAAATGCAAGACAATTTATTTCGATCCTTTTGTTTCCTCTTCCTAACCTTATCGGTGAAATGTTAAGTTCAATAAATTTTTCGTTCCAAATTCTCACTATTTTCTCTAGGACACAATTAAAAAGAATTGGGGATAGTCCGTCGCCTTGTCGTACACCAGTTTTTATTTTGAAAGGCTGTGATATGTCTCCCAGAAATTTCACTTTAGAGACTGTGTCTGTAAGTGTTTCACGGCTTAGATTTGCCAGTTTAGACTTTATGCCAAATTCTCGAATTATTTTATATATAGTTTCTCTGTCAACAGAATCAAAAGCCTTTTTGAAATCTACAAACATGACTACAATGTCCTTTGAATTAAGTAACCTGTGGCGAATTATTGACTTAAGATTAAATATTTGTTCTGAGCATGATCTTCCTTTCCTGAAACCACCTTGATATTCACCTAAATGATTGTCTAGTGTTGTTTCTACTCTGTTTAATAAAATCTTGGAAAATATTTTATATGCCACTGCTGATAAAGATATTCCTCTGTAGTTATTAACGTCCTGTTTATTACCTTTTTCGTGGAGTGGATGTATCAAGGCTACTTTCCATTCCTCAGGAATTTTTTCAGTTTTCCAGATTTCTTCAAATAGTAATTGTAGATCATTTGCTATATTTGACAAGGACCACTTCAAAAGTTCCGCTGTAATAGAATCTTCTCCGCTAGCTTTGTTGTTTTTGAAGGTTTTAATTACTATTATTATTATTATTATTGTTATTTTTATTATTATTATTACTATTATTATTATTATTATTATTATTATTATTATTAATATTATAGTGTTGAGCACTATATTTCATATGAAATGTGAATGTTTAAATTACAGTACCATATGCATAAGTCAATATTCTTTTCGACGTCATTGAACACATTCAAATATCGTCTTTAAATATTTTTCTCCTTTCCAGATCGTAGAAGTCTTCTGTCCGAAGGCTCTATACACTTCTTCAAGAGATTTACTCTCCTCAATGGTTGTTGGCCCATCTCAGAAAGTGCAATATTATTTGGATGTTTTATTTAGCGAAGCATTAACAATGTCAAGCTAGCGTGGAATGCGTGTAGCTGGTATTGTATGTGAAGAGCCTGAGGCCAGCCACTATCGCGCTATACTGCATTCCACTCGTTACGAGTCCGACCAGATGAGTTAAGGCTCCGGCCGGCCAGTAATTGCAGGGTTCCTAGCACCGAGATCACGAAGACAACATTACACACACAGAGTCTTCGTTAGTTCTCAGCGAAAAAACGAATACTCAGAACGAGTGTCAGTAAAAAGCATATAGAGCAACAAGCAGGCGGGCTTAGTGATACACATCACTCCAGTGGGTGGACCAAGGGATGACCTCAGTAATGAACAACAGCCCTGCACTCACTGAATTGTAAGCTATTACTTTCTTAGTAAATCAGTTTTGTAATTACATTCACATTCGTTATTGTATATACATTTACTAAGAGAATTGTTAAGTTTCTTCATAATTATACCACTCTTTCTTGTTTGTGTTACAACTAACTAAACCGTGAACTCATTATAACTCGCCTTGGGCCCTAGCGAAATGAAGACAGGTGCTGACTTACGACATTCTAAACGGTCTCGTCTTACGGAGACCCACGGACTGCGATGGGCATATATTTAATGAGCTGTTTATTTAATAGGTACGGAGTAGAAGCTTGCAAACATAATCCTTTCGGTATGACTGAATTTGAAAGAAAGAACTATGGCTTAATAGGTAATGATTTTAATTCCTCGAGTTTTTACGAAGGAAATGCCAGTCTCCATTAATCACAGGAAATCCTTCCAAAGTTTGTGTTAACACCGCCACAGGATATTGGTTCTTGTAGTGTTATCTCCGCTACGGGACATCAATTGTCACATAGAGAAAACCAAGATCTGGGACTGATTACGGTACTTCAATATATGTCAATCTTTGTATTACCACTGAGTGGTCACGATTCCCAGCCACATATTTGTACGCAGTCCATCAAAACAATTTTCGTTATGTTCATTTTCCTATGCATGCGTGTAAAGGGAAATGAAACTCTCCGTACCATACCTAGGAATGTATGTTTGAGTGACTTATTTACGCACTCCTACACTATACTGTATTTAAGGGTAATTTTTCTTTGAATCTTCGCATAGTAAAACGAACACAACGAACAGTGTTCTGTTGGACTGCATATCCATATGTAACTGGGAGGCGTGACGAGTCTTACGGAAAATAATGGATAGGAAGAGCAGTGTGCAGTGTGAGATACGAGGTTTTGTTTCTTCACCGACGACATGGCCTTTTTCAAGGCAATTGCTAACACAGTTAAAAAATATGAAAAGCCTGGTTGCGTAGGTCAGGCGGTAGAGCGTTGGCCTGCTGAATCGAACTTGGGATATTCGATCCTAGCTCAGTCCGGGGGTATTTGATGGTGCTCAGATACGTCAGCCTCGTATCGGTAGATTCATTGGCTCGTAAAAGAAATCCTGCGGGAAAAAATTCCAGCAACTTGGTTTCTCTGAAAACATAAAACTGTTGTTGGTGGAACATGAAACCAGTAACAATATTATTATTATTATTATTATTATTATTATTATTATTATTATTATTAGAACATGACATTTTTAGTAGATAACGTAATGTTATTTTATGACGTACCGGTACTTCAGTAATTTGAGGAGATTTTTGGTTAAAATATTTATTTTTATTTTCTCAGTAAAGAATTACACAAGTTCTGTTTCAAAATTCTTCGTTTTTTAATGTATTTAAAATTTTATCTTCTTCCTGGTCATTCGCCAGGATCGGCACCTTGGAAGAAATGGGAAAAGAAATCGTGGCCATGAGGCAGGGAAACTACTCTGAGACCACAGAGCTAGCAACTTGTGTTGCCTTTCAATTGATAACACAGATATGAATTTAGATCTGAATTGTCTTAATGTTTATATACTTTCATGTATTACGTTCGACTCCACTGCTAAATGGTTATCATGCTAGCCTTTGGTTCAAGGTGCTCCGGATTCGATTCCCTGCCGAGTCGGTGATTTTAACCTTCATTGGTTAATTCCAGTGGCTCGGGGACTGGACGTGTATACTGTCTTCATCATTACAATTCATCAAAGGTAGGGTCCCACCTTCACAAACGCGCAGGTCGCCTATAAGGCGTCATCTCGAAGGACCTGTACCAGGCCTCTCTGGAGGCCACATGCCGTTGTTATTATTACTACTACTTATGTTACTAGCCATATTCCCTCTAGGGATGTTTTCTAATCAATATTTCTTTTCTCATTTCTGTCTGTCTGAGAAAGTTTACATTCCCCACCCTGAAGGGGTGGGGTGGGCCACCTAGAAGGTTACGCCTTCTCTCTGGCCAGGTTTCTCATTTCAGGTATTTACGAAATCACAGTGTTAACTTGGCGATCTCAGTACATGCGGGAGTATTTTCTAATAACCTATGTTACTGTGGTGCTTAGTGTGGAGAGCTTGTTTCTTATAAATTAGCGCTTAGGTTGGTAAGGCTGCAGACAGTCTTCAGAAAATACGGACAGCATGTTCCCACTTCGTACCATACTTGCAGAATCCGTCGCCTAAGACGAAGTGTCACCATTACGTGAACTGAAACTTCCGATGAAGTGCACGCAGAGTCCTGGTAATAAGAAATAGCGTATGGCTTTTAGTGCCGGGGTGTGTCCGAGGATTTCGGCTCTCCCGTAGGCAACCTACGCGTCGTGATGAGGATTAAATGATGATGAAGACGACGCATACACCCAATCCCCGTCCCCGGGGAATTAACCAATTTATAATTCCCGACCCTGCCGGGAATCGAACCCGGGACCTCTGTGACCAAAGGCCAGCACTCTAACCCTTTAGCCATGGAGCAGGATGGAGCCTGGTGATGTGATAACAAGAAACAGTGCGTGGAGTAAATTGATTACAGTTCTGTTTCTGACAACCGCCTACGTATAATGCTCGATGTCATAGATTGCTGCAACGTAGCCCTAACCTGTCTTCAAATGCTTGGAAGATTCCGTATTATGCTGGTTTTCGATCCAGATTTTATTTGGATCAAATATTCCTCTATTAGATCTGTCTGTGTCAGGGAGTAAGTTTTCGACGATTGTAGATGTCTTCACATACTCGCTATTTCCAACATCTGGCCACTCTCAAAATTCTGTGTCGTACATTGGAGACAGAAATAAATCTCAATCAAACGAAAGTGTTTTAGCACTGTACTATAAGTAGCTATCACTTGAATCTAATGCAATTTGTAGAGTTTGTCACTAAATATACCCACATAGGAGAGAAATGCGAGATCCCTTGTGTGTAAAATATCCATAGAGAAATTAGTACCTTCTATTGACTTGCATGCCTCGTGCAAACGCACAACTTTATCAAATATCAATTCAGTTGGGCATTCCCCTTTCACATCCGTCAGAGTAGTTCTGTTGTAGTTTATAGTGACGTACCGTTACATCTAAAGTTAAATGTTAAGATTTCGCAAGTCATTACATTACAGTGTATGTGTAAAATGATTTAATCATTGACAAAAATCAAATACGATCGAACCGAATACAAAGTGTTGTGACCGGCTTCAGGGAAGCAGTCGGGTAGTCGGTGCCTTTCTCTTTCCCAGATAAAGAGACTCAGGGTGGGTGATGTCTATAGCTTTGAAGGTATAATAATAATTTCGTGTGGCTATTTCTAGCCGGGTGCAGCCCTTGTAAAGCAGACCCTCCGATGAGGGTGGGCGGCACCTGCCATGCGTAGGTAACTGCGTGTTATTGTGGTGTGGTGTGTGGTGTGAGTTGCAGGAATGTTGGGGACAGCACAAACACCCACCCCCGGGCCATTGGAATTAACCAATGAAGGTTAAAATCCCCGACCCGGCCGGGAATCGAACCCGGGACCCTCTGAACAGAAGGCCAGTACGCTTTTCATTCAGCCAACGAGTCGGACGGTGCTTAATTACGAAAACTCTGTGTAGTTAATGCATTATTATTATTATTATTATTATTATTATTATTATTATTATTATTATTATTATTATTGAAACGTATTATTTAGAATTCACATACGCATCAAGTATATTATATAATAATAATAATAATAATAATAATAATAATAATAATAATAATAATAATAATAATAATAATAATAATAATAATAATAATAATAATAATGGTCTTACATCCCACTACCTATCTGTACGGTTTCTTTACTATTTGCTTTACGTCGCATCGACACAGATAGGGCTCATGGCGACGATAGAATAGGAGTGGAGAGGAAGCAGATGTGGCCTTAGTTAAGGTACAGCTCCAGCATTTGGCCTGATTTGGAAATGAGAAACCACAGAAAACCATCTTCAGTGCTGCCGACAGTGGGGTTCGAACAACCCACTATCCCACGAATGCAAGCTCACAGCTGCGCGAACCTAACCACAAGGCTAACTCGATCGGTTTTTACAGTTTTAAGAGACGTCGAGGTACCGGAAATTTGTCCTGCGGACTTCTAAGTTCCGGTAAATCTATCGAGATGAGACTGGCGTATCTGACCACCTTCAAATTCATCCCACTGAGCCACGATCAAATCCAGAAGTTGGGCTCAGAAGGCTAGCGCTCTACCGTCTGAGCTACACAGTCCGGCTCTAGTAATAATAATAATAATAATAATAATAATAATAATAATAATAATAATAATAATAATAATAATATGAAGAAGAAGAAGGTATGAAAACTTCTACTTTACATGTCTTTTGACACTGTGATCTTTTGGGCTAAAAGCCAGTGATGATGCCACGTTTCCTATCACAATAATTGTAACAACAACAACTACAAAGGAAACAAGATAAAAGCCTAATAAACATTGTTTTTCTCGTAATTATATCGAGTATTATCAGAGCTCTCCAGATTCTGGGAAAAGAGATTTCATTACCATTACATCCCTTTACTCCTGTTCATGTTCCTGGCGTCTGTTATGTATCGGGAGTTCAAACAAAACAATATTATTTGCTTTGCAGGTATTCTAGAAAATTTTATACAAGCCTTAGCTAAACATGTTATATCTGGCTGACGTTTGACAAGATCACTTTGGGCCGCTTCTAAAGGAAATTTTCCTCCTCGCTGAGCGCGCTCGTCACCCAAATAGAATATGAAATATTTTGCAGAGCAGATTCTTTGTGTCCTCGCCGTCTTCTTCCCGGCGGTGCAGAACACCAACATGCAGCTGGAACAAAGTCAGCGAGGACTGAACCTATCGACTGGAGATACTCAGCATTTAATGTACTCTGTGACTGAAGCCAACACTTGATCTAGAATACAGTGGAGGGTGTACTAGCACTGTGGTCTGGTTACTCGCCTCTCAACCGAATTCAAATCTCGATGGCTTCGGATGGAATTTCCACTCAGACCACGGTGATATGGCAGGAAGAGCATCCAGACGGAAAACTGTTAGGTCAAGCTCCAGGTTGAACCTGAATGATGCACTGACAACATACAAACAATATAGAGTGACACTGAGAAAGTCACAGAAGTTCTCAGTAATAGCTTAGGGCAGCCTTCACGAATATCATTACTGACCTTTGGAGAGACTGTACCCTTGAAAATGCCGGGCGCAGTAAGCGCTACTTCACTAGAGTTAATGTAAGAACGAATTTAAAATATCCTTGCCATTTCGAAATTTTGTAATGTTCGTGAAGAAAAGTGATTTGGAACACAATATCAGATATTTTTGTTCTTCTGCAACAGGAATCAATGTGGATATTAATTGCTATTATGTTGTTTCGTAGCCTGATAAGTAACCAATTTTATTTCTAGTTTTCGACCTAGAGAAGGATACCTCTAGATTACAATAGGAAAAATGTGTGAAAGTTTACCCTTTATCTTGACGTAAATACAAAATGGATATCAGTTGCTATTATAATATTGGGTAGCCTGATGATTCACTACTCTTACTTCTAGTCTATGACTATGAGGCGTTTCTCCGGGTTTTCTTTATCACTTTTATTCCGATAACTATTCAGAATCATTCATTTATCGTCGAACCGGTTTTTCACTATAGTCCTTACATCCCAGTAGGTGCCTATATTCCTATACCTTGCACTAGCCTGTTCAAAATGTTGCATATTACCAGTATTATTAGACTTACTCAGTATAATCTTAATTTAACATTCATTTCATCGGTTTTGACTGGCTAAGGTGGTGGCGACTGTCAGCTGTCGGTATTTGGTCACTGCATCCCATATGACATTTTTACTGGGGCAGGAAGAAATGGTGGAAGTTTTCCCTAGGATCTGCAGTCCTCTCTGTCAATTATATTCTAGTAACACTCCATGCATTTGTCATCGTCCCAGCGGTCTACTTCAGTGCTCACCAGCCGGATTTAGTTAAGACCATATTCTGACAAGGCACTTGGCTTGAATCAAGTTAGGCAGAATTTATTTCAATGGTAGGGAAGATATCTGACAAACAATGAAACATAAAAAGGAAATACATTTCCTTTATTAAGTTGAATAGCTTTTTAGGCGATCACTATCGCTGCTAGTCTTCGACTCTGAGGCAGTTGGTAGCAGCTTCCGTCAGATAACATTTGTGACGTAATCTCAGGCTCGACAAACTTCGAGATGATCGACATCATCAACATTATGGTTTAAGTAAGTTCATTTCTCCTGTGCGAGTCGCTCCGTTAGTAGAGTGCTGGTTTATTGAGTTCAAGAAGGTCGGTTTGATACTAGCTCAGTGCTGTGGAATATCAAAGTGTTCAAATACGCTAACCACATGTCGGTAGATTTTTTGGCACGTAAAAATGCTGTAGGAAAAATTCTGGCATCTCGGCAACTCCTGAACCGTAGTAAGAGATAGTGGGATATAGCACCAACAATATTATGAAATATTTTCAACACATTTAAACAAAACCTACCTACATACATACATACATTATCATTATAGACTGTTATGCCTTTCAGCGTTCAGTCTGCAAGCCTCTGAGAAT
Organism: Anabrus simplex; assembly: GCF_040414725.1. NCBI lineage: Eukaryota > Metazoa > Arthropoda > Insecta > Orthoptera > Tettigoniidae > Anabrus > Anabrus simplex. Next base: position 1,505,302,171 of record NC_090265.1, on the reverse strand, counting down.
TTACTAAACGTCGCCACAATCCTCGATTTGCAACTAGTGTTGTGGCCTCATTTAGTTCTATACCTCTAATCTTTAAATCGTTAGAAACCGAGTCTAACCATCGTCGTCTTGGTCTCCCTCTACTTCTCTTACCCTCCATAACAGAGTCCATTATTCTCCTAGGTAACCTATCCTCCTCCATTCGTCTCACATGACCCCACCATCGCAGCCGGTTTATGCGTACAGCTTCATCCATCGAGTTCATTCCTAAATTAGCCTTTATCTCCTAATTTCGAGTACCCTCCTGCCATTGTTCCCACCTGTTTGTACCAGCAATCATTCTTGCTACTTTCATGTCTGTTACTTCTAACTTATGAATAAGATATCCTGAGTCCACCCAGCTTTCGCTCCCGTAAAGCAAAGTTGGTCTAAAAACAGACCGATGTAAAGATAGTTTCGTCTGGGAGCTGACTTCCTTCTTACAGAATACTGCTGATCGCAACTGCGAGCTCACTGCATTAGCTTTACTACACCTTGATTCAATCTCACTTACTATATTACCATCCTGGGAGAACACACAACCTAAATACTTGAAATTATCGACCTGTTCTAGCTTTGTATCACCAATCTGACATTCAATTCTGTTGAATTTCTTACCTACAGACATCAATTTAGACTTCGAGAGGCTAATTTTCATACCATACTCATTGCACCTATTTTCAAGTTCTAAGATATTAGACTGCAGGCTTTCGGCACAGTCTGCCATTAAGACCAAGTCGTCAGCATAGGCCAAACTGCTTACTACATTTCCACCTAACTGAATCCCTCCCTGCCATTTTATACCTTTCAGCAGATGATCCATGTAAACTATGAACAGCAAAGGTGAAAGATTACAGCCTTGTCCAACTCCTGTAAGTACCCTGAACCAAGAACTCATTCTACCATCAATTCTCACTGAAGCCCAATTGACAACATAAATGCCTTTGATTGATTTTAATAATCTACCTTTAATTCCATAGTCCCCCAGTATGGCGAACATCTTTTCCCACGGTACCCTGTCATATGCTTTCTCTAGATCTACGAAACATAAACACAACTGCCTATTCCTCTCGTAGCATTTTTCAATTATCTGGCGCATACTGAAAATCTGATCCTGACAGCCTCTCTGTGGTCTGAAACCACACTGGTTTTCATCCAACTTCCTCTCAACGACTGATCGCACCCTCCCTTCCAAGATGCCAGTGAATACTTTGCCTGGTATACTAATCAATGAGATACCTGGATAGTTGTTGCAATCCTTCCTGTTTCCTTGCTTGTAGATAGGTGCAATTACTGCTTTTGTCCAATCTGAAGGTACCTTACCAACACTCCACGCTAATTTTACTAGTCTATGAAGCCATTTCATCCCTGCCTTCCCACTATACTTCACCATTTCAGGTCTAATTTCATCTATTCCTGCTGCCTTATGACAATGGAGTTTATTTACTATCCGTTCCACTTCCTCAAGCATAATTTCGCCAACATCATTTTCCTCCTCTCCATGAGCTTGGCTGTTTGCAACACCACCATGATGATTTCCTTTTACATTGAGAAGATGTTCAAAATATTCCCTCCACCTCTCCAGTGATACCCTGGGGTCTATTATGAGTTCACCTGAATTACTCAAAACACTGTTCATTTCCTTTTTCCCAACCTTCCTAAGATTCTTTATTACTGCCCAGAAAGGTTTCCCTGCTGCTTGACCTAGCCTTTCCAGGTTATTACCAAAATCTTCCCATGACTTTTTTTGGATTCAACAACTATTTGTTTCGCTCTGTTTCTTTCATCTACGTACAAATCCCTGTCTGCCTCGGCCCTTGTTTGGAGCCATTTCTGATAAGCCTTCTTTTTACGTTTACAGGCTGCTCTCACTTCATCATTCCACCAAGATGTTCGCCTTTTCCCATCTTTACACACAGTTGTTCCTAGGAATTCCCTTGCTGTTTCTACTACAGCATCCCTGTATGCCATCCATTCACTTTCTATATCCTGAACCTGCTTACTGTCTACTGTTCGAAACTTCTCACTAATCATATCCATGTACTTCTGTCTAATTTCCTCGTCCTGGAGATTTTCTACCCTTATTCGTTTGCAGACAGATTTCACTTTCTCTACCCTAGGCCTAGAGATACTTAGTTCACTACAGATCAGATAGTGGTCTGTATCATCGAAAAATTCCAGAAAAACTCTTACATTCCTAACAGATTTCCTGAATTCAAAGTCTGTTAAGATGTAGTCTATTATGGATCTGGTACCCCTAGCCTCCCATGTGTAGCGGTGAATAGCCTTATGCTTGAAGAATGTATTCGTAACAGCTAAACCCATACTAGCACAGAAGACCAGCAAACGCTTCCCATTCCCATTAGCTTCCATATCTTCCCCACATTTACCAATCACCCTTTCGTATCCTTCAGTTCCATTCCCAACTCTCGCATTGAAATCGCCCATTAGCACTATTCTATCCTTGCTGTTGACCCTGACCACGATGCACTCAATGCTTCATAAAACTTGTCAACTTCATCCTCATCTGCACCCTCACATGGTGAATACACGGACACAATTCTTGTCTTAATTCCTCCCACTGACAAATCTACCCACATCATTCGCTCATTTACGTGCCTAACAGAAACTATGTTGCGTGCAATGGTATTCCTGATAAAGAGCCCTACCACAGACTCTGCCCTTCCCTTTCTAACACCCGTCAAGTACACCCTGTAATCTCCTATCTCTTCCTCATTATCTCCCCTTATCCGAATATCACTTACTCCTAGCACATCCAGATGCATCCTCTTTGCTGACTCAGCCAGTTCTACTTTCTTTCTTCCATAAGCCCCATTAATATCGATAGCTCCCCATCGAATTCCATTTCGTTCGCCAAGTTGTTTCCAAGGAGTCCCTCGTCTGTCAAATGGGAGTGGGACTCCGTTACTCCCATAGGTCCGAGGCTTGCTTAAAGTGTTCTGAGCTCGGTAAATTCATGAAGCAGGATGCTGCCCTACTTGCACATAGTCCAAGTGAGGATCTCTCCTCTAACGGGTTATGGACCACCGGTGAATTGTATAGTCCTAGCCGCCTGAGCACAAGGACGGCCACGACTCAGAATATGTCCGAGATGCCCACTCCCATTCCATAGCAGCTGGTATCCCGACTCTCAGGACCACTTACTAGGCCACTCTACACCAAAAAAATGGGGTACAAAATATAATTCAGAACAAGGAACAGTACCCTTATAATAATTCAACCACGAACATACATCCAGCTCACAGATATGTATAACTTATTAGACGTTTTCGACCTAACACACAGTGAATTGGGTAAACCGATCGAAATTTCAAAAGTAGCCCCCGGACACTATTATCTGTAGCCTATTTGTTAAACACTTAATAGACTAGCACAACAATTTTCCTCAGCCCTAACTGACAGATTCTTAACACTCTAGAACAATACAAAATATACACTCGCTATGTCTTAAGAGCATCAAGTTTCTCACTGGACACATACAAGTAATGTCACGTGCTCTGGACGACCACTTCATACAAAAATAGCTTTCGAACAATAATATCGGTAACGGGCACAAGACCTTAAGTATCTTGTCAGTTTCCGAGCATGGTAGTTTACAAACGGTTGACAAACGCTTAGTCCCCGAGTCAGGGGAATTAACAAGACACAGGAAAAATCTCCAGCTTGGTCGGTAATCGAACCGGGACCTTCTGAACCGAAGCCCTTGACCACTCAATCAAGGACTTAAAATAGCATTAGTATAAAATATAACTCTTTATAACAAAATATATTTTATTGTGCTCTTGCGCAATGACTGTTCTTTTAATGACTTACTGGAAATGACAATGATTTACAACAGACATTGCTTCCTTGCATAAGCCTTTGATATTCTGAACATTGTTGGTGGCGACATTTTGAAATTTTTTCTAGAACAGTATACAGTATTTGGTAGGGAATACAATGAGAAGAACTTACAGAATATGTTATTTCATTTTCTTTTCCAACACAGAAATCTGTGAAATAAGTAGGCCTACAATTAAAAGTGTCAACGTCTTAGTAACAAAAACAGAGTTTTCTATGAATAACTGAAATTTTGTCCACTCTTTAGATATATTCAGTGAAGAAATAACACTTATTATACAGTAAATGGACAAAATGTGTTACAATATAGTCAATTCTCCAATATACTGTAGTTGGTGTCTGATGCACGCTGGTTTTCATCACTTTTCGTAATTAAATTAACTAGTTTATGGGTGGGAAGCCAGATAATAATAGACATTTATATAGGCATAATTTCGTAGTACCTATATTGAATAAAGTGAAGACGAATTACTCGTAATTTATCATATCATCTTTAGCATCGTGGTGTGCCATTTATGACATTACGTTGATAATCCTGTTTCTCATGAGGATGGTAGTTGTACTTCCTCCTAAAACAAAAATCACCATCACTTCCACCAGCTCCACTACTGCCGCCACCACCTGTTCCTCATGTCTACTTATTCTCATCGTCGGTAGCAGGTTTCTGTCGAAAGCCAGCTGTATCGAATGAAGAAGGGTTTGCGTTACACATCTGTGGACTATTTGAGTTACGTTGAACCTAAAAACGCTAGAGGTGCCTTAACTAGTATAATACCATAATTACATCCTTTCCTAAATACAGTATACTGTATTTGACTCCTTGTTTGTCTGTCCAAACACTCAAAGTGCCAGAAAACACGTCTTTTATTTGTTCATTTCATACCGAATTTAACACACTGTTCTCGTATAACTTGTGTTTTGAATTGTTCAGACTGTATGTCAATGTGCTAACGGCATCCAGCTTGTAAGTAGCACATGGACAGCTTGTAGTAATATATGTCCATATCGAGAACATCTTTGTACGTAAAGGAACATTAACAATATGTATGTACCGGAGTAATTGTTTCCCGTGTCCGTGCAGATACGTAAGCCTCGTGTCGTACATTTACTGGCGCATAAGGAACTCCTGAGGGATAAACTTCCGGCACCTCCGTGTCTTCAAAAAGTGTAACATTATAATGTATAATTGTGCCCGTCTTTCTTTCTCAATCCGTTTACCCTCCAGGGTTATTTTTGCCTCGGACTCAGCGAGGGATCCCACCTATGCCGCCTCAAGGGCAGTTCCTCTGGAGCGTGAGACATGAGTCGGGGGATACAACTGGGAAGGAGAACATATTCCTTGCCCAGGCAGCCTGACCTACTATTCTGAACAGGGAACTTGTGGGGAGGGGGGATGGGAAGATTGGAAGGAATAGTCAAGGAAGAGGGAAGGAAGCGGCCGTGGCCTTAAGTTAGGTACCATCCCGGCATTTGCCGGGAGGTGAAGTGGGAAACCACGGAAAACCACTTGGAGGATGAATGAGATGGGAATCAAACCACTCTACTGAGCTGACCTCCCGAGGCTTAGTGAACCCCGTTCCAGTCGTTCTACCACGTGCCACATTCCGTGGCAGGGCTGGGAGTCGAACTCGGGCCTCCGGGCGTGACAGCTAATTATACTAACCACTGCACCACTGAAGCAATTGTGTCCGTACTGTACAGTATTTCACTTTGTACAAGCTCGTGCTAAAGTGTCGTACGAATATGAGGGTTTTATAAGCATTTGAATATCAGCCATCCTACATTTAAAATTTGCATGTTCAAGAATCGATTCACAAGTATCTCAAAATGAGCTAATTCACAAAGGACCGTATTTAGAAAATTTTGACGGTTATTGTTCTATTTTTTTTACAGAAATATCTTCGGATATGTACAGTCGCTCAAAAACGAAACGAGTACTGTATAACTTCCTCGAAGGTCCTCTTTTCTCACAAAGAGTTCAACCTATAGATATAATGTTTGTTATGTATATCCACAGGGCTGGTATCTACATGGGAGGTGGATTATATTTTGATAACAATTACATTTCTGATAAAGTATAAAATGCGATGAACATAAAATGTCATGCGCTCATTCCTTTCTTGAAGGACTTCACATTTTGGTGAAACTTACTGTGTGTTTACTGGACGTAAGAAGCTCTGGAAGGCATGGCGAATAGCCTCGAAGATGCAGTGTATGTGAAGTACGCCTGA